>NC_137214.1:14507700-15107700 GCF_949987685.1 Ammodytes marinus | reverse complement strand
ATTCCTTTCAGCAATACCATTGTTGTTTCTTAAATCTCTGGGGAGCTCCGTCAAAGAGCAGCGCCTCTTTCCACCAGCTAACTGCACAACCATTTGCAATTCATTGACGTAAGTGTCTCTGACTGAACTAATGTTTCGCTGAGAGCTATCACATTAACCCTGTTTAGTAATGCATTTGTGTATTTGTGTGTATGAGAGAGTGAAATCATGGGGAGAGAGAAAGGGGCCAATTTTCCTTCTTCCTTCATCACATTAGTGTCTAAGAATGACAAAAGTAATTTGTCAGTGGCAGAACAGACCTTTAAAATACAGAAACATCTTTACTAATTTGACTATGAGGATTAACACTGTTAACATTCAATGTGTTTGTCTGCACACCCTCTGGGTAGGCACCCATGCATCCAGTCAGTCTCCTCTGTGATGCCACAATGGCGATGGTGGCATTTCTAAGGGACATTGTTCGGCCTGCAACTGAATTATGTATAACCTTTAATCAAAGATGAAAAGCCAGCTGCCACGATCAGATATGTCAGTGCTCTGCCTGTTAACAGAATCCTTGAACTTTTTATTGACACAGAATTAGATCACAAAATGATGCTACTTTCTCATCAGTTTAAGGATGATGATTTGTCTTGGTGGGTATACGATGAGAGTGAGTCACCCCTATTTCAAGAAATAATATATAAGGAAAGAAAACACATTATTTCTGCTTAATTATGAACCCTTTAAGTAAAAAAAGTATATTCTCCCTCTTAAGTTTTCTGTTGTATTCTTTCCAGCCAGTCGCTCATGACACCATAGTAGCTCCAATGTCTGCCAGAGTCCTAACATTTTGAATTTTTTTGCACAGCTGGACTAAGTCAACCACTACTGGGATAGAGACACATACGCATGCAAGCACTTGCACATACATTGTGTACATACAAATGAGGCACTTACGGATGTGTACAGGAAGCCATCACTGTTCATAGCCAGATAGAGTTTGGTCTGCACCCCCTGGATGGCCACCACTCGCAGCCCCACTGGAATAAGGTTGAACGTGCCTGGAAGGAGACGGACAGCCGAAACACAGGATTAACATAGTGTAAATATGCGTTTCCATCTAACACACTTATTACATTGTCAAAACCAAAAATAGAGACATAAGACATAAGTTCAGGGACTCAGCCGCGCTCTCCCAAGGGTGTTTTATGAAGCAAATGATCTAAATCAGAAACAAAAGCAGAAAAACAGACAAAGCAGCTCACAATGTTGTGTATGCATGCACATTAACTGGAATTGTATTATGTATAAATGTAAGGCTTGCAAACACAATACATCTTAAATTAGTTGACAGTGCTATGGTCTGACAATGCTCGTCTCTCCATCATGTCATCTACCAGCAGAAACTATGGGCAAGTTGCGACGGAGCATTATAGTATATGACTGCACTTGCCCAGCTGGTCCATAAGGTAAACCTGTTCCTAATGAAAGTCTGCCTGCACTGTTTACTGAGTGTGTCTTGTGTCATAAGACACTGGGAGGGGAGCCCATGGGATGGATAGAGGAAAGCACATAAACATCCAGCTGTAAATATGTAGTCTTGCTTCTATCCATTAAAAGGAAACTTATCACTTTTTTTCTTCTGACTATTGTTGACATTCTCACAAACAGGGGAGCCATCAGCAATTATGTAGATTTGTTGTTTGATCCCTTTCACCGTAACAAATACAATTAAGTAATGTCCATGGAAGAATCACAACATTCATCTCAAGTTTTTTTAGACTGCAAATTGTCACATTAGGACACCGACTCAGAGTTTTAGTCATGTGTGAGAGGAGAAATAAAGCTTCCTTCTCAAATCGGTTAAGCTGTGAGCTTATTAAAGGGGGCTTCTTGTCAACCAATTAATATACCCCTATCTCCAGTCTCTTTTAAGCAAAGTGCACTATACTGTGCTATTTGATGGGCTGCCCTAATCGCTTTAACACTGCAGACCTCCTTCAGGTCAGGGTCAGGGTAAACTTTATTGTCCTGTTAAGGAAATTTGTCTTGGGCATTGTGCTACATTTTGCTTAACCAGTAGACAACAACAATATGACACAGTAAAAACACAGTAAAACCTTGGCCTACACATTGGACAAAGCTAAAACAACGAGAACATCACACGGTAATTCTAGGACATAAAAACATTCAGACAATTTAAAGTGCGAGGAAAGTGCGAGAAAAAGAAAAAGTGCTTGAGTTTATTGCACACTGCTCTATTGCACGTGGTCTATTGCACTAGTTAACCAGGCCTATGGACATTAATGCATTTAAAATGCTGTACAGTAAAGTGCTGAGTGCTTGTGTCCATTGCCCTATGGGCTATTGCACTAGTTTTTATGATTGTTCAGAAGCTTAATAGACGCTGGTACAAACGATAATTTAAAACGGTTCGTTTTCCATCTTGACATACGAAACCTTCTTCCTGATGGAAGAAGCTCATATTCAGAGGATAGTGGATGAGTGGAGTCTGAGGAGATGTTTCTCTCTGGGCTTGCATTGCAAACAACAGCCCTAGAAATGCATAATGTATCTGCCAGGTAGAGTAAACGGGCATGGCCAGCATATTCTTGATTCAGTAGAAGGGCAGTTAGGTCCCAGAACGACCTGTCTTCCCGGTTTCTCTCCCTCTCCATCTTGCTATCTCTCTCTCAGTCTGTCTTTACCTTCAATTTTGGATTCTTGATATACCAAAATAAAAGTGTTTACCTTACAGTACACTCTTTTCTGCTTTCATATCCTCAATGATTGTATTTCAAATAATGATACTAATTAGTGCAGCAGTACCCCTTCAGTAGGGGGGCCTGTTCAGGACATTCCCGTACCACTAATTGTATTGTGATGTACTTCACAAAGGATCTGTTACGGTAGCAGTGCAGACTCATTCTTTTCGGCCACTCCAAGCTTTTTGGTCTTTTCCTACAGAACATCTGATCCACACAATGTCACACTCTGAACGGCAATCCCTTCGGGTCCTCATTAATACACCTACAGTTGTCCTTTCCACGTGCCCTTGCTGCAGAAATCTGGCACCAAAGTTTGGATGGCTTGACCTGGTTTTTCCACCAGTAGTTTTTTATATCCATTTCTCCAATAAGGGCTTCTCCTTAATCATCATGGTTAGATTTTTCAATTTTATTTTTTGGTGGAGAACCCTTTCTTATTTATATTATAAGGTTACAATATGGTTTATTGACTTTGTTAAATAACTTCAGCTAATACAAACATGACACCACAGCCCTGATAAGGCCAAAATAAAACAGCACTCAGAAGAAGGCTCCCATGAGAAAGATACAGCACTGTCTATCTTGAAGCTTTCAGGGGACAGACTGGTGTATCTTTGCTGATGCTTTCTTTGGCAACTGTGTGCTTTACAGCAGATGCTGCCAGTAACATGTATATTTAGAACAGATATGAACTACTTATAACCTTATTATTGTTACTGTGTGCAGTGTACAGTCGCTGTATCAAGCTATCAAACTAATTATAGATCTACTTGCCAAATTAGTATTTATTGGGACTGTCAAACAAAGTCAAAGGAACTATGAAAATATTAATTTAGCAATTATGGGTTACACAGATGAAAATCCTCGCTCAACCCAAACATACACTATAGTTGGTGTAAGTACATTTTACTTAACTAATTCCCCAAAAAGGGCTAGGGTTATTATTTTACGAGTGTAAGTATGGCGTTTTTTATTTATTTATTTTAACAGTCTTCCTTAGTCTTTCTGCTTTTTTGTGAGGTAATGTTTTCATTAAATAATACGCTCTTCACTACTTTGTCAAATCAAGAGGATATTACCCATTTGGCTCTGTGGAAATACATTTATTGTCATTTTTATTTGTATGTAGCACAGTATTGTATTAAATGTATTGGTGTTGGATGGAATTCTTCTGCTGCTGCTGAAACAGCTTGCTACATGAGCCGTTCTTTATAACTGCACCCATCTTGCTCTGCGTCGCCCACTGAGTTGTATCCCTTTCTTATCCTACCATGGAAAAAAAACGAACACATCTGCAGTCCCACTTCATTTCACAAGGATTACCAGCCGGCGCACTGATGGAGATTTTCAAGAGGGGAAACCCAATTACATTCTGGCTACTAGAAACACCTGAGCACACTGAAGAGGATGACAGGTCCTGCCACCCACTTGCAGACCTTTCCTAGTGTCATAGGCATTAAGAAGGGTTGACGGGGCCGGAGGGACACTTCTCGCAATTGCTTTCAGGCTGTCTCTGTGTTTCGCTCAGCTTACACACTTGGATTCATGAAAATAAACCTGAAGGTTCTATAGGCAATCACTAAACATATTTTAGTGACATTCATCCTCTCCGCAACTCATTTTGGGAGCAGCATGCCTGCAATTATTGGAGCAGCCTAAATATGTCAACACAACATTGTTTTGTCGCTATAAAAGAAAGCTGTTGTGACAACATTACACAGTACTTGTCACTTGTCACAGCACTGATAGAGGAAAATTGGGTTAGTTCAGAAACATGTTGTACAACTCTTGTATTTATCTAGACATTTGTTTTGATTATAGCACAGTTGCAAGAAGGATGGCACTGTTTTTAACAGTCTGCTGACTGTCTGCAGAGGAAGTTTAACACTTATATGAGTTGTTCCTTAGTAAGACACAAGACATGGATGCACTGTTATAGAATAGTTTGCTTTAATTTCCTAAAGTTAAAACCTTCTTTTGAGACAATTTATACAAGGATGAAGGTTAACTGTAAAGTGTGACATCTAGGATACCAATGGAGTGCATATTGAACATTTAAACAGTACCCTCCTTCTTTCAAGAAAAAGATAGTTGACATACAGTTCTGTCTTTTTCTCTCTCTCTCTCTAGATACCCAGTGGATTTGCTTTTGATACAACACAGAGAGAGAAATCACTAGGATTTATGAGACTTGGATTTGTTATTTCTGACATTGTGTGCCTTCCTAATGAAAATGTCACCGCAATATCAAACTTCTTTATTAGCACAGCCACATCGCCAAGTGTGTGTTCTCTCAGCAAGCTACAGGAGCAAAGATCAAATCCTTGTCTGTGCGTGCATGTGTATGTGTATGTGTATGTGTATGTGTGTGTGTGTGTGTGTGTGTGTGTGTGTGTGTGTGTGTGTGTGTGTGTGTGTGCATCCTCGCGAGCATTTTGAGTAGGTCCTCTCCCACCATCACAAGACACCAGAAGCTCCAAGAGGACTGCGCTCTCGTCACCATGGAGACAAGCGCACCCAGCGCCTAACAACGCTATTTTTGGAGCAGTGCAAAGAGCTTCTCTCTTTTTTTTCCTTATTTTTCCTATTCAGCAGCACTCTTTAATTTTCTCTTCAAAAACTATTTTGGTTCCAATGCAGGCCAGTTGTTATATAAGTGAACAGAAATGTGCATCCTTGCAGACATAGTGGGTTGGGTGGTCATTATTTTAGGTGAAGCATAATATTGTATCAGCACAAGATGATTACTTTATCTTCGTTTGAACTCTTGAGCCGTTGTCTCCTATGTGTAGCAACTTAAGGTTGCTATCATTGTATAAGGAAGCAAATACCAGACACATCAGTGGTGAATTTCTGCTTAGGCAACATCCCAATTGCAGAGAGCTGCTTCTAGTTATATGTAAAATACAAAAGCCATCTCAAACCAAGAGAAGTAAATGAATGCAGGGGTACTTATTCAGGGCCTCTTGAAATGTTTACATCTGCTTAGTGTCAGGATTACACAGTAAGTATGACATCGAAGCTGTTTCAATGTGTGCCCTACAGATCTCTCCCTAAACAATATTGTTTCGCTTTGGTGGCAAAGCGGATTGAGCATATGTCAGCAACCGTTGTACTGTTCTAATCTTGAAAAGCATGTAGTGTTGAATGTACCGTTTAATTATGAGGTGGTCTACTTCTTCTATATTGTTGCCAGACAAGAGGCTGTGCTGTTACACTTCCATTGATCTCCGCTTTAATCTGTCTATTGGAAAACAACAAGCTGGTGGGTGTAATGGCAGTGATGGGGATGCATCAATACATAGAATGAGACAAAACTGGCTCCTGTCACAGAGGCAGTGTGTAGCAGAGGAGAAAGCCAATCATCATCATGTGTGTTCTGTGTTCAGAGATTGATTAGATTCAATTAAAACAGCTACACGTTGTCTTCAATGTACTGGAAGAGAAGAACGCCATGATTTTTTCAGTACAGTGAACCGATACTACAAGAACAGTGGAGTTTGAATGTTGTCAATAATTAAAATGTAGCAATGCAGTTGGCTAATTCAGCTTTTATAATCAAATCTAAGCTAAGAAAAACTACAACCGGAAATTGTGATATACTGTATAGCTAATGCAGGTTTGTTTGTAGTGAATGTAATTGACAGTAGCGGGTTAAAAGGTCCCTCTTAACAACGACAAAACCATGGCAGTGGAAGTATTGAGTAAGAGAAGTGTTGAAAAAAAAGTATTGGAGTGAAACTTACTGTAACCACTGTCCTCCTCCTTCGTTCCATCAATGGTTCCATCTGCCTGCAGCTGCAGGTGGAAACCTTGTCGACTGTACAGCTTGGTCACAATCCCCTTCAGCTGGGGCTCTGTGGAGGCACAAGAGACACACAGACAGGAAGACGCCAGCATGAAAACCCCAGATCATACAGGAACTTAAATGTAGCAGCGTTATGTCACTCGTAGCCTTCTGAAGGGACATTTTGAAGCTAAACTTTCATTGCACTGCTCGCCACCATTTTGGAAGTTTCCAGAGTCACAAAATCCCTTTTTCCTCGATGACAATCCTGTGATGTTTAAATAGTGTTGGAGTTAGAATCTGGCGGCCACTAGAACAGCTTCAGTTGAAGATACTTTCACATTGGTGTGACCACTCAGTCAAGGCGGTTGCCACTTCATTCAGGCCTGATAAGGGCTCTGGGCTGGCTGATATCCTACAGTACAGTACAGTACAGGTTTCCACTAATCCTCCAGACGCTTTATAAAGGCCACTTTCACAACAAAGAAATAAGACCACAGATGGACAACAAGAGCAAATTGTATCAAATTTAAACAATGGCTTTGGGGCCCGTGGTGACTCAGTGGTCTAAGATGGCTGAGGACTTTCCCTGCTTGTCATCCCCTTCTTTCTCCCTCCATGCTTGCCACCACTCACTGTGCAGACTCCCAAAAGAATCATATTGTGAAATTTAGCACATAATACAATTGAGTCGTCAAGTGCATTGAAACTCACCAGCAAATTGTAGTATTTGTGATAAATATAGTGCTTAACTTTTCAACACATTTTTGACAAGAAGGAGAAATATTTTTCAAATATCTGTTAGAAGATTTTAAAAATGGAGAATATAGTGTAGCAATGAATAAAACAAGCTTCAATAGGTCTAAAATACAATAGACTTAAGAGGCAAAGCATTTCATTTTGAAGTGGCTGGTTAGCCTGTCTGTGTAACATCAGTGTAATGTCTGATAACAGCTAAGTGCTCTCCATTCCCTGGTTACTGTGCCTAGTGGAGTGTTCTATGCTGTGGTTTACCACACCTTTCTTCTATCCTTTCATCTCTCTCATATTGCAGTAGCCTACTGCCATTTCTTTACTTACAGAGGTGACTTTTGCTAAAGAGAAGTTTAGACCAGAAATATTGTATTGTAAAACGTTTTACATTTCATCATTGGGTTATGATGCCTATAGGGGTAGCCTATAGATATGCATCAGACGGACGCTTCTAAAATATGGACATGCATTAAGAAATTTACAAATGTGCTGCAAATACAGTAGAGCATGACCATGTGCACACTGCATTACCAAACAATCCATGAAACTACACATAGTCCACACCATGCTATGTTCTTTTTGTTAGGTGAGCCCTCATCGCTTCCTCCACAAGGTAGAAACGGAAAATGGAAGTAAGAGAAGGGTGCAAAAAACTGTCAAGAGAGTTGCGCTGTTACATAAGCGTGCATCACAGAGTTAGTGATACAGAGTTATAAAACTGCTCAGAGATGAATGAAGTTGATGGGACAGACTAAAGCTTGGGGGGGAGGGGGGGACAGAGCCGAATCTTGTAAGTCTGAGCCGTTGTCACATCAAGAAACTGACACAACTGATGAAAGGTGTGCTATAGGGCCTGAGTAAAATGTGATCCGATCAGAACTGCAGCTGTGTTCACTTCAATTATTTATCAAGGATTGTTTTTTTCTTTAGGCTACAGAGAGACACTTCTGTCACTGCGATAATATGAGTGCTTCAAGAGCCACCGTGGACCTTGGCTCACATGTTGGGGGATACAGAAACAATACTTATTATAATCATATGAGGAATTACTTATAGTATTTGTGCATTTATTTTGAGTTATGATAACCAGGTACCACTTATTTTTTATCAGCCAAGTATTTTTTTCAGATGTATTTAAGCACCAAATAACTTGGGGAAACATAATGTTTGATCCAAATGGGAGCCAAAACAAAATGATGATGAAATGCCTATTTAACACTGGGTTTCAAATAATTTGAGACATTTTGAAATCATGTTTAAGTTATAGCTCACCCAAGGGTACCATATATTAAATAATGGTAAATAAAAAGTGGATCAAATAAGAAAGTGGGGGATGAAGTAGCAGTTAAATATATCCCTCAGAACAGTCTGAGATGCCCAAAGTGACCTCTCTGTGGACTATCTCCATGGGGGAACCCCCTCACTCTTTCATCAATCGTTTGAATCCAAGACAGAAATGTCGCAGTTCTTGTTTTGTTTAGGACATTTTTTGAAAATATAATAGCACCCTACCATAGATGAAGAATAAGTGATCATGAGGATAATATCCTGATGGAATTGCACAACAGACCTGGTCGTCTCCTTCGCCTCTTCTTGGACCCAAAGAGTTTGACCCGGGAGAAAACATTGAGTTTACTGGGTTTTTCACAGGTTCCTTTGGCTTTACTGGGGCTGCTAACGCAGCGGCAGGCATTAGATTTCTCCCGCTCCCTCGCCTGCCTCTTCGCCCTTATGAGGGAGCTGGCAATAGCCGCAGCCATGGCCAGTGTGGCAGCGCTCCGCAAAAAACTTCCGGGGACGCGTGAAAATATTCACCCTCCTTGAATCCAGAAAACTGAATTCCGAAGAAAAACGTTCAGGTGAACTGGTAACAATCGGAGGCAAATACAGTGATCGGTTTAATAAAGAGTCAGTCAAATGGGCTATAAAGAGTTGAGAGTAAAAGTCCCGGTAGTGGCTGTTAGATAATGTCCAAATTAATATGTTTTTCTTTTATTTGGGCGTTATTCAATAATTGTCCGTTGCATTTCCGAAAAAAAAAGTGAAATTAACCAAAAATAAAAAAGCTGACGTTCCAACGTGAAGCAGTACAAAGACTTCCACCGCTGCACGTTACGTGTTCCTCCAACTGTATCAATGTCTCGGCATCACAAAAAATACGCACAAACCCAGTCTCTGGAAGCGCTTTTGCATCATCCCACTGAACTACATTGCCGCACACATGGTATTCGAGTCGCCACAGAGACGTGAATGAACCTCAGTGCGCAGCCAAAGGATGGAAACACCTGTTTGCAGTCGCCGGGGGAGTGTTTGGCAATGCCCTTTATCTGGTTTCCCTAATCCCCTTCATGAAGCTGCTGCTGTGTGTGAGAGAGAGAGAGAGAGAGAGAAAGAAAAAAAAAACTACACTCTGTTTTAGAAAGACATGTAATGTAGGCGAATCACTGTGGAGATTCCATTTGTTTTTCTCTTTTTTGCTGAAGCAGCGAGGTAAAGGAAGGTGATAGGAGTCGCGCCATTCTGGATGCAGTATCCGAGCCCCGGCGCAAAGCACACACTCAGCTGTGCTGCTGAGAGCATACCACAGACTATACCTGGACAGTTAACAGTGGGGAGGAGGGAGAGGACTCACTAGTGAGAAACGATCCCAGGCAGTGTGCACACAAGATTAATATCTCCCGAACAGGCAGTCATATGGGATACATATAATGCTACATATCAAGAGAGAGGAGCGAAGTGGGGGCGGGGAGGTGGCAAATAGGAGACATACAGACGGAAGAGAGGAGGGAATACCAGACACTTTCGAGTAAACAAGCACAGAAAGTCACAAACTAAAGGTTACGAACAAATGACGCCACTCGGTTAATCAGGCTGCGAGGAACAGTGGAAAATAAATATTTCAAATATTGATGTGAGGATAGCGTCCAACCAAAGACTAGGCGGGAATTTCATGTCGTATAAAAAAAAAGAAAAAAAAAGTGATTAACTAGGCCTACATTGTAATGATATTAATTAAACAATGTACTTAATTAACTAATACAATTGTCTGATTTAGCGTGAAGATGACCGTGAGGGATGAAGCAGCGGGAAGCCATCATCACTAGTCAGCAATGATGTTAAAGCAGGATTATAGTGGAATGGGAAATGATTTTTATTAACCTAAAGCCGGTGGATGATAATGCATCGTATAGTCCCCATGCAATTATTAGTAACTTGAATTCCATTTGGAAAAAAAAAAAAAAAAAAACATGAATGCCTGACATTCCACCTTTGGTGCATAGTTCAGTATGTTGTCACGGGGGGTTGTCTGAAGAACGTATGCATAGTTAATCTGTGACTTTATGGGGATGGCGATCAGGCCGACTTCTGCTAAAGCGTAGTTTCTCCAAAACTTAAGGTAACAGACTAACTACGCATAAGTACTTTATACGACCCCACTTCAAAAATACTGAACTATCCCTTAAAGACGCCCATCAGCATATGACTTCAGCTGCTACTGTGTGCTGCGTACCATATTTGCCACTGTAAACCCCAGACCAGAGGTTACGTGCTTACACCGTTCTCTCTGTCACCCCTGACTTCCATCCACAACACTTTTCCCCTCAACCCTGGACTGAGCACAGTTAACAGCTTAACCAATGGTGCCATCTGCAGTCCTCAAACAAAAATGCCGGATAGACTTTTTTTTTTCTACACACCCAGTATGTACTATTTTGCGTTGATTGAATATGAGTCGTCAAAAAGTTGAGTCCAAAATTTAGCCAAATAGATCTTTACCAAACTAATCAAGCAGCTATTTAACAGATAAATCATAAACGTCCCACACGTTGTGTGCGTGTTGTGACTAAACAAATTGGAAAAGCTCCAACCAAAGTGTTTATCGACGGAAGCCCTTCAGCACCACGGACAGCTCCAGGTCCGTTTAACAACTAGAACACCAATAAAGCACTGATCAATAGAATACAACACTATTTAAACACTACATTACTTAAAGCCATAAACTGTTTAACTCAGAACAACTAGGCAGTATATCTGTCAATGAGAAATTACAAAGATAAAGTTAAGTAAAATAAATGAAAGTGCAGCATACATTTAGAAAACAAGCCCAGCAGCCTACCTGAAACACATTTTCTCAAGGGAAAAGTCCTATTCATCTGGAGCGGTGACTCGGCTACGTGCCGTCCCTGGGTGGTGAAGTGAGGCGAGTAGTCTTAGGGTTGTGCAAAAAATAAGTTCAAACCATTGTCAGACAACTGTCAAAAGAGGCGCAGCGGAGAAGAACGAAGCGAGGCGTGGCCACAAACGGGGAAGATCATTACAGGACATTAGCGACGTGCCATTATGACTTCTGCAATGCTCATTAAACATTCATTTAGAGGTTATTGTTGATCCGGCAAACACGGGGCGTGTGCTCCTCTTGCTGTATTGCTGCGAAGAAAAAGTGATCGAAAACGGAGGCTGAGGCTGGACTTCCTTCTTGGGGCAGAGAAGACTTCGCTCTCATATTACAAAAAATCATGTAAAATGATCCGATAATGCGTTGACTAAACCGGTTATACAGGCCTGTCCACTTTCGACTGAAAAAAAAGAAAGAAAATCGATGTACAACCAACGGAGCCAACATGCATTAGGGAAAGTGTTTTTTTTTACAAAGACAATGCTCTGTTCTCTGAAACTGTAGAGGCAGAAAAAAATGCCCAGCCAGGATTATTTATCATCAGGACATAACAAGCTGTAAATAAAATGCATACAATGTGCTCTCTTGCTTTGCTTGCACAGCTCTGCCATATGAGTCCAATTATGAAAAGCGCAAACACTGTGTGAGTATGATATGTTGCTCTATATAGACGTGATTGCAGAAGTGAACTTTATTGAGGCACTCTGATGGCCTTAAACGATGAGCTCTGATATGTACCGTCTATCCACTGACCATGCGCAGCTCTGAACACTAGATGGCGCACGTGGATTGGCTATCAAGACCATGTTGGGGAAATCCACCTAAAGAAAGTCAATGTACATTATATCAGTTATGTACATTTCTACACAGAGCGTCATGAACTGATTTAATCATTTGAGTTTGGAACATAAAGCAGTGTGGAATTATGTCATTTATATAGGCTACCCTGCAATATATGTACAAATGACTTCACATCAGAGTGAAACAACAAATCAATGAAGTCAAGTCACCACTGCCATAAAAATAAATATTTAATAATTCAGTGATAACCCAAGATTTGAAACGTTCAGCGGAAACAGGTTACCAATATATTGATTTCCTGAGGATGTGGTTCAAATGACATGAGACATAAGGCACCAAATAGATAAAAGCATTGGTTTTCAGTGATGTTTTCTCCATTGATGGCTCTCCTTAATGACGCGAGGGAATCTAACCTCTGAACGCACTTAGTACAAGAAAAGATGGTCGGCAAAGTTGTTTGAAGGTTGGACACAGCCCGCACCTTGATATGTAGTGACAACTATATCCTTAGGGTGTTTTCTTTTAGCCAGTGATAACCTTATATGACTTCCTCTAACACTGTTAGTTGGTTCAGCCAAGCATGTTGTAATGCTGCTGAAATCAATATCACACAATTTCCTCATTTCCTTTCAATCCCCTTCTGAGCTTACTTCAAATGTTATTTTTATGTCCCAATAAAAGAGTTGTCAATCTAGTATTTCATGTTGAACATTTCCCGCCAGAATCCCTATCAAGAAAACTTAGACAGTTTTAGTTCAGATATCCAATTCATCAGGTAGATGAGCTGTATGTCTTTAACATGGTAGGCTAGTTGATCTGATTAACCTTTTTGGTAACACGCTACACATATTAATTTATTTTTAAACTGAAAAAGAAGATGCTTAACAAATATAAAAGTGAGGCATGTTTGGCACTGTTGATATGAATGCAGATATTATTATTTTTAATTCATAACTTTGTATGGAACAAAATATACAGGAATTAATAATAGCAATAATTATTATAATAAAAAACAAAATGCATTTAAAAAAAAGATGATACGATCCTGTAGGACCCACAAAAAAATGACAATGTATATAAATCAAGATGACACCTTTGGGTTTCTTTTGGGTGTTCTTTTTTATGTTATAATATGTATGTAATGTTATGTCAGTGATTCTTGAGAACCGGGACAAAAGGCCGTCTTCCATATGTAACTGCTGTTATGTTTAAAACTAAAAACATTTAAAATTGTAAATGTTATTAGGGATTAAGAATAGAATGTCTGGAGCACAATTATCCCCTTAAATTTAATTGTATCATTATATTATGTCAAATATATGACACTTGTTTCTTCTCATGACGTCCAAAACAGTGTGTCCTCAGAGAAGGTTTCAATCTTTCATATGCAATAAAACCTATTAAAAATGTACTTTAATGATTAAAAATAGTTTTTTTTCATCAAAAGCAACACTAAATAATCCCTCATATCAATAAAAAACAGTTTTTCTACAACACATTCATGTTTTATAAGGATCTTAATTGGTGGGACCACTTTACTGTAAGTCAACACCGTCAGACATTTCATTATGTAAAATGTAATAAAATCAGGCGAAATAAGGGGCAGGTGTCACTTTGAAGGACCTCTTGTCAAAGTCTACCTCAGCAGAGTACATTAGAGTCAGACAGGCTCTGATAAGTGTTGTGTAGTTTTAGAATATTTTACATTCCAAATCTTTAAAGTCCTGCATCACAAACATGATACGTCAACACCGACTTACAATTTCTGAAGAAGTTACTTGAAATGTTTTGATAATTTAATTTTCCTGAAGTAGTTCATATTGGCACCTAACATAAACAGAAAAACCAAATGGCTACTAGATAAATTCCATTTGTTATGTTTAAGAAACGTTAAATTTGTCAACACTGTCAGACAGGAAGTTGATATCTGACGGTGGTGATAGGCCAATGATGGTAAAAAAAACAAAAGCTGTGAGGTTGTGTCAAAGCTTAGCTCAGTAGCTTAGTATATGTTTGATACATACATGTAATTTAATTTGCCGAAACATAGGGTTTGTATTTTTTCAACATTGCACCCTGTTTTGTCCCACTTCTCAAGAATCACTGATGTATCTACCTTCAGTGATCGAAATAAACTACAAACTACACTACTGTCAAAGGGAAGCTTTAATACAGGGTGTCACTAAATTGAAATGTTAAGAATATGACATTGTTTAGATACGTGAAAAATGCACGGGCAAAACACTTTCCTTCAAGTAGTTGAGGATGTTGCCATACATTAGGCATACTGTGGTTTTGCACTCTCATCTGATATGTATGTATATGGTGTTACTACTGCAATCTGGGAAATATCTAACCTCTGTACAACCTTGTTTTACACTGCAGCATAGAGTATCCCTGCCTGCCTACTATCTGATACCTCTAATTCTACCATGAGCAAACACAGATCTGAATAGCACCATAAGCAGACTGTGGGTTTTGTTTCAGTCACCCAGCCACTGATAAACCTGGGCCATCCATCACTCAGGCGGACAGTGCGGCCCTTCAGGAGGATGTCTGTGTTTATCACTGACTATTAGAAGAGCAGAGATAAGAGTTGGGCTGCATTGTACCACTGCGACACTAATCAAACACCTAAGATGATACTAAAGAAAGTGCAAATGTGTATAGGCCCTGATAATGTCCATTGCGCTGTTAGTGCCTTCTGAGCAGAAGGGTGAGCTATGATGAAGGTGGAAAAAATTACAAAATAGAAAATGCAATGACACACATGGAACTGGGGGGGGAGATAAGTAAAAATGAGAACCATATTTTAAACAGTCATTCAGAAGTCTTTGAAGAAAGAATAGCTCTCGTCCCTATATTTTCTTTTTCTTTTGCCAACTACAGCTATATTTGACTCATTTAAAGTCTACCACAAGTGAAAGCTTGGCATTGATGAGCATAACATTCATAAACTATTCTCTCAGATAATCAAACCCAGCAGAAGAGCTAAAGCACCAGCGTCTTGGTCCATCCGAATGCAGAAATAAAAACAGACACAAGTGACCTCTGTAACCCACAACTGTAGAGGCTGTAAATGAGACAACCCAGAAAGACACAAGGACATTCACACACACACAAACAAACACACACTCAAAGAGACTGCCTTCCTGTCTCTCTGGTTTATGTGCTCTGGTTGCTTGTGGGTACATTCATTACTGTGGTGCCCCAGAATGCCAGTCTACTGTGGCCTCCCGAGGGCACCTTCACAGAGACACACACAGACACACACACACACACACACACACACACACACACACACACATACAAAAAGGAGAGTGAAAATAACTGGGAACCGCTGAAAGCATAGTTCTGTCAGCTTCTATCATTATGTGATCATAATATAAACACAATACTGTATCCAGAACATACTTTAATCTTTTTTGTTAGTTTGTTTTTGCATCATACTCAAACAGAGATATAAACAGGACAAGATACAATTTAGATTTGAAACGTGTTTAAGGCGACAAGTGCTGCAGAAAGTGTAACGGCCCAAACAATGTCCAAAGCATAGCACCATTCAGTTTTGCGTATACACACCTAAACTGTGCATGGAGCGCATGACTTCACACATACACAAAAGGTTCCAGCACCCTGCCGCCCTTGCCATCTCTGACCACTAGAGGGCAGGGCTCCAGCATAAAAGTGGGTGATAGGCCTGTGCTGTGTGCTACCAAGGTTGAGCACTGTGTTGACCTTTTTCTATTATCAAATATAACCAAACAATTAAACCTATCCCTTATTATTAATAACCCCAGGCTGTCATGATAACACTGAATGTTTAATTAATTTTTAAATTTGCAGAGTAAAGTGCCATTCAAGGGCAAACATGGAATAAAGTGCGAGGTTAACCTTGCTCGTGGTGTGTTACAGGGGGCAAAGTTGCATACTATCAAAGTGCCCTTAATTATATTGAGATATTAAATGCCCCACTTAATAATACTATTTGAAAATGCAGTAGCACTCTTTGAACGGAGTGAGAGGATGAAGTGAGAAATGATATACAGTATACTGTATTTCAGGGGGAAGAGGAATGGTCTCTGATCAACTCAAAGGGGGTTGCTGCTCAAAGCCTGCAGCCCTTTGGCAGCGGTGTGCTGGCTGTTTGCTCTTTGTGCGTGTGCTGGTACAGTAAATCCACTATAGCAGCAGCACCAAGCAAGCATGCTAGGACGCCAGTGTCATAGTGATGATACCACACGTTACCATGGAGACTGCACATACGTAAAAGGGTGTGAGTGTGTGTGTGTGTGTATGTGTGTGTGTGTGTGTGTGTGTGTGTGTGTGTGTGTGTGTGTGAGTGAGTGTGTGAGTGTGTGTGTGTGTGTGTGTGTGTGTGTGTGTGTGTGTGTGTGTGTGTGTGTGTGTGTGTGTGTGTGTGTGTGTGCGTGTGTGTGTTTGTGAGTGTGCTGAGAATGGGGGTTGGATATTACCGAACAAGAAACCATCAATCACTCAAGGTTCCAGTAGAGAGGGGGGAGGGGAGGCTACAATTCAGTAATGCCTGGCGGGGAGAATCATGGCAATGACTGTGTGATCTATCCCACCTCTTTGGAACCGGAGGGTTTTGTTCAGGACATGAAAGCAAAGGAGTCTGTAGAATGAAACTGGAGGACACGAGTCCCATTATTTCTCCCAGCGTCACTGAGGAACGATTATAATGTATGTCACAGCATGTAAAAAAATAAATAAGCTGTAAGTCTTACATTTCTTAACGATGGGTCATTAACTGTGTTTTATCTGTCAGACAGTTCTGCCTTCAAGCAATGTCATTTCTTAACAGGGTACATTTGCCTTATTGTTAGTCACAGGGACATTACCATAAAACATATATATTTTTAAACATCAAATACTGTATTTCAAAGAGGATGTCTGAGTTGTGTGTCTGGTCTGCTCATCATTAAACCACCACTAGTTTTATCACCATCACACTGAAAGCAATTAGGTGCAGACAGAATGCCTGGCGTTTGTCATCTAACCTAACTCACCTTTTGTATAACAACTGGCTTCAAAGTATCTGTCCACTGATCAGCACTGCCATATTGTTTTTCTCTCACACAGACTAGATAAGCGCAGATAAGTTTGTTGCTCAAGCAAAAGGAACAACATTCTATTTTATGCATCAACAAAGCTAAATATGGCACTGAATCATAGAACTGAAAATATATCAGGAGTTGAGCATCTGCCAGATTATTTTTTAAAGTTTGCTTGACAATGATACCCAAATAGATGATGAATAATTATCCACCCTTTAGAAGTCTATTTGAAATCTGCACCTTCACAGCTAATACAGGAGTCATAAAGTGAAAGAAAGGTTATGGTCATCACGAGAGTGACATTGTTCCTATTCAATTCAACCTGTGCTGTCAACTAGAAATGAACAATTCAAATGTGCTGTTTGTTCCTCGCAGGTACTTGGAATAAGAAAAAAATGTCAAGATATTTTTTCGGTGTCTTTATTTGACAGTTTGAAGTAGATAGTGGACAATGTGAGATGGGGAAAGGCAGGGGGGATGACATGCAGTAAAGGTCCACAGGTCGGATTCAAACCCACAACCACTGCACCAAGGACTGAGCCTATTTGGTACGCGCTCAACCCACTACGCCACCGGAGCATCCTGACTTTGCATACATTTTTAACAAAAATCCCTGAATAAAACACAGCAAATACACTAGTGAATATATGTACACAAGCTTGAATCTACAAGCTGCCACTTCTTGATTTGACTGCATGTTAAGTGCAGTACATCATTTAGCTTGGAAGCATACTAGGGGCTTTCACTACGACCTCTATGTTCTTTGTATCTGTATTCTGAATGTGTGTGTGTGTGTGTGTGTGTGTGTGTGTGTGTGTGTGTAAGGCTGTAATGAAGTGGAGAAATCTCAATCATAGGCACCAAACCGTGTACGAAATGGCCAGAGTTCAGACAGCAACCCGCATGGCATGACTAATGCTGTACGAGCCATGTGCTCTCATTCCCCCGACACATACAAGAGTGTAAAACTACTGGCCACAGCAGCTCCCCATTTCCCTTGTCCTCGAACCAACTAATACATATTTCTTCTCGTACTTCAAACAAAGATTTGGATGATTGGCACCTGAATCTGATTCTCTCTAAAAAAAGACTGGTATGAGATCTCTGTAGTCAGTTGGCCTGACACAGAAATACGAAAAAGAGGCTGATTTATTTAACACTCGGGACTGGTTATGAAACATCAGTGGGATGATGTCAGCAGGCTACTGTTTTGTTTAGGCCACTAATGGAAATTGAAATGTAATTTCTGCGTGTGTCCGTGGATGGGTATTTGTGCAATGTGCGTCAGCTTGGTGCAGATGATGTCTGTTTCTAGGTTAGCTCCAGCACAGTCTATAATACTGCATTACTTTCAGCCAACAGAGTGAATGGAAGATAAGATCATACAGCATGATGTATACACACATGCAATATTTAACAAGCACACACACACACACACACACACACACACACACACACACACACACACACACACACACACACACACACACATGCATTACAACACATGCACCCACAGGCAGCCAGTCAGCCCAGTCCAATAGGAGCCTCTAAATGCCTATTATCAGACCAACATCCAGTATCTGTCATTGCTAGCATCAAAACAGGAGGTAGCCGGAGGAGGAAATCAAGTGTGGGAGATCCTCCCTTGCCAAAATGGATGACTGAACACTGTCACTTGTGTGAATCATAGATGGTAAGTCGATGGCAGCCCTTTGGCAATATCCATCATTGTGGAAAAGCTACCAAGAGATAGCATTTAGGAGTTAAAAAGACCCTAAACAACAACATTCACTGTTATTCTCTTACAAGTCATCCCTCCTCCTCTTACCAGAACACACCCAGGAAATGGACTCTTGTCCCAACATTGAGGGACATCTGGTATCAAAGAGAAATCAAGGAAGTGTGATGCAGCCAAAACAAAGAAGCTCAGCCTTTCTGAAAGTTTGTATTAATAACGCAATGCTAATTATAACCTGTCTGGCAAGAGCCGTCTTAGTCCCAGAATACAGTGAGTGAAGGGATGTTGTCCTACATATCCCCTCCAGTATGACACATCAAAGAAGGGAATGGAGTGAGATTAAAGGCATCATCCCAGACACCAGCAGCTAGCTTAAAATGTCTTCTTACTGACCGAGACACTAAAGAAAACTCTGAGTCAAGCACTAGAGTATACAAGGTCATGCCTGCTCCACTTTTAAGAGTTGCTAACTTTGGACAAATTATTATTTTAGGTGATGGGCACTTCTTAATTATGATGATGTAAGCACAAACTTTTCTCATCTTGAAATTAAAACTTTTACTAACATGGTGTCCTGCTTGAGAAACGGCAGAGTAAACATTTCTCCTCTCTCGTGCTCACTCGGTGAGGAGAAACCCCGACACCTGTAGAGGTGTTTGTCATTTGCTTCCATCCAATTTTTTTTTTGTCATTTTAGACCACGATCTTGGACATTAACCAGGTCTGTGTCCTCAGAACAACCCTGGCACATCCCTTGTCTGGCCTCGAGAATAACTGTGAATATTATGCAACAAGGTCAAATGTTCAGCGCAGCATACAGGGTGTGAACATTAATGAAGCTCATTTTAGTCCGGTAGCACACTCTGGATTTCCCCTGCCACTGACGCATTTCCTCCAGGATAATATCGGGGGTTTCATTCCCCTGGTGGACAAGTAGGGCACAGTGAGGTCACATTTATATCTGAATTCAGATCTGAGCGACAGAGAAGCTGCATGGAAGAGAATGGTTCTCGAAACATTAAGTAATGAAAGGTCATATACAGGTTCTAAGGCTGCGTTCCAATTCGCATACTGTTTCTTTATTCTATTCTAGATACTACAACTGATCATATAACAAGTATCTCCTTAGCATGCAGAAGGCATACAATTGGGACATACTTTTACTTATTTATTTCATCATATCATTGCACTTTGAACGTGCATCTTGCTTATATATCTGTCACGTTGCTGCCGGTTGATTTCACTCTGAGGCTCCGTCGATGTGACATCACTGCCGGTGCGCACTGGATTGTGGGACAGAACCGCCCAAAAAGCATGTTGACTTCAACACCAAAAATTCCGACTGGATGTAGGGCATCCGGGTATTCTCAAGCATGCTGCATCACAAGAATTGGGACATCCTAAATCTTGTTCTACTATACTAAATAGCAGGGAAGTATTACATCTTTGGCATAATGTCACTTTTCTTATTGCACAGCTATAGCTGGAGAAGTGACACAAAATATGGGGAGACAGAGGTAAGAATAATATGCAACATAGATTAGCATCTGGAATCGAAACCAGCAGTGTTCAGTGTCATGAGCTGTAACCACTTGGCTACCACAGAGCTCCTGCTACGTCACTTAAGGTTAAAATGTGGGCCCGACCGATATATCGGCCGGCCAATTTAATCGGCCGATTATAGCACATCTCCGAAAAAGCGGCATCGGCAAAATGGCCGCCAATTTTTTGCCGATTTTTTTATAAATTCCAGCAATCATGTTGAGTGAGATGCATTGCTGCCCCGGAGGTAGCCTTATAGCATATTAACAGCAGCAGCAGGTGTGGATTGATTCACACTTGACAGTTCCCCCTGACACCAATAGCAGAGTCATTGGTCATCTCTTGACCGTTAATAGTAGTTGATATTACAATAGTTATTATATAGAATTTATATAGTGCTTTATTGGAGGTCATTCAAAGACACTTTACATCAAACATATAGAAAATCATACTTATAGAAAAAGAAAACAAAATACAGACAAATTAAAGATAAGGTTTGGAGTGGAGTCCGGTGTAATTATGCTTTCTGAAAGAGGTGAGTTTTGAGTTGACTTTTGAATGAGTTTATTTAGTCTGAGATGCTGATGTGTGGAGGGAGGGAGTTCCAGAGGGTTGGGTGCAGTTACATAAAATGCTTAATGTCTGAGTTTAAAAATGAGTCATGTCACTTGAGACATATTTGAGACACACTTTATTTTTTTTTAGATAATGCATATTTCAATAAATAAAAAGTTCCTGCACAGCAAAATCCAAAGTGTTAGATATTCAGTGTTGGAGTGGAGTGTAAAACATATAGAGTTGTTTCAACACTGGTTTAGTGTAATTTAACTACATGAGAGTTATTCTTCTAAAAGAGTTGGTGTTAATACAGGGAGTCAAATTTCATATTCTGCAAAACACTCTACAGTGTTGATTTCAAATATACTCAGAAGTCAAACCGTTGGTGGTTGTTTGAAAGAGGCGGGAGTCTAGCCAGACACTCTTTTCTTTGGACTGGAAAATGATCAGACATCCCTCAAACTGTGGCTAGGAACATCCATGTGTAAGTATGTCTAAGCAAATATGTATATTTAATTCAAATGTATAGCCAATCATGTGTATTACTATTTTTTACAAGAAGCTAAGGTTAACCATCAGTATTGTTTAGCTAGCATCAGCAAACCATGCTTAGCTAACAAGGCAGTAACATTATACAGTGAGGCAGCGCGTCTCATTGGGAATCTATTGAAAAAAGGCTTGTGTGGTCGGAGAAAGGCGTTAGGTGGACACGGCCCCTTTTCTTATTAAGAAAAGTATAAGCAACACACTGATTCGGCATGGCAACCCAAGCTTAATAACAATGCGCACAACAGTCAATTTGGTTTTAGAGCAAGTTATATGCTTGTTTGCCACTTCATGCTGTAGGCCTATTTGGCTCCATGGTATTGGATTGGTATCACTGACCACTTAAACTATCCTCAACAATAAGTTTAGTACAGTAATGTGATGTTGTGACTCGTTGCGCTTTATTTATTGTATTATTTAGTTTACGAACCGGCATGTAACCTACATTTTGGAAGGATTATGTACTCTGGTAGCTCAGACCTTTATTTTGAAGGTGGCTGGTTAGGATTTCCGCTATCATATTTCCTCCATATTCTTCTTATTTTTGCTGATATGTCGACCGAACGTTTGTATTAAATTGTTTAATTAAGTATATTGGGGTTCATGTAAAGGTTAGATACTTTTACATACAGGAAAATGATGGGGGTTATCGCTTAAGTATCGAGCGCCTTTTATTTTACCGCACTTGTTGCGCTTCCGTGAGCTTTACTTCCTCTTTGGGTCGGGACTCCTCGCGGTAAGCTACGTTTCCACTCTGCTCTCTGCACTTTAGTTGTTTTCTGTTCAAACTATGAAGTCAAGGTATTTAAAAACACATGTACAGTGAGTTTATTGACATTGTTATGTACTGGGTTAGTGATTTAATCAATTTCCATGTATAAATATGCTAATTAGAGAATACGTGCATCGAGGACTGTTAGCAGGGCCGCCATGTGGCCATACAAGCTAGCGTGTGCACAGTCAAGTCTGTTTACTGGCTAAGCTAGAAAAACGACATTGACTGTTGCTACCCAGTGGCATAATAAAGGCAACAAAGAAGAAAATTTTACTGAAACAGGTGTGGACTATTCATGAATGTACTTTGTTTTTAAGGACATAATGTTGGTCAAGGTGAGATTTGGTGGCAGTCAGAAGTACGTTAAGGTGGCAGAGACTGAAGAAGGCTATGCAGACTTCAGCTCGTTTCTTCAGAAAGGTTGGTACTACTTTTTTCACACAGCCCTGATTGTTGGTGTAAACTAATAATTTGCTAAAATGTTAGTTCATGCTATAATGTGATTTGATTTTAATACGGTTACATTGCCCCATCCATCAATTGTTGTTTATTATGCTGACCAATTGTAATCATGTATTATGGACAAGTTAAAATGCAATTGGTAATATATCTAAAATGTAGAATAAGAAAAAACTAATTTCTCTACTAATATATTTTGAGACTGTTGGTGTCCATTTTAGAAACAACAAGGAGTAAGTTGTGTACATGTCATAGACCCTTGTTCCATAGTTAAAAGCCATTTAATTATTGATTAATAATTAATGATAAAAAAGTGTCAATAAAAGAAGCATACAAAGGACCATTTTTCTAAATCTGATATTCTCTCAGTAATAGGAAAGTTAGGTCTTCCTCTGCAGACTGAGTTATACTTGACAGATGAATCAGGGACAGAGGTGGATGCAGATGTATTTGAGGACCTTTTACAAGCAGGGGACCTTACAATCATTGTTTCTACAGAAAAGTCTACAGGTAAGATTTAGTCTTGTTAGGGAGAAATAAGGATCATTAACCAGATGTACTGTAATAGTATGTATTGTGAAGGCATGTTTGTTTGAGTCAACTAACCTGAAAAGCCAAATAATTTGTTAGGGGGCCTCAAACAATATTTTTATTCAGTTGTGTGTATTTCTTTTAACTGTCTTGCAGTTGTGCTTCATCAAGATCAATTAGATGTTTCATCGGAGTCGCTTGTGTCAGACACCTCATCCTCTGTGCCTTCAGATTCATCTGATGCAACAATCATTCTTGAGAAAGGTAGTGGAGTGAAAAGGACCCACGCCGATCAGGAATCAGCAGAGGCGGTATATAAATTAATTTTTTTTTTATGTATTAACTAATCATAGACATTGTACTGTGGTCTTGTTGCAGGGGAGGTTAAAATTAAAATGTATTTGTTTCTTTGTCTTTAGATGGTGAGAGATATACTTCAGTCCAAGCCAGGGGGAGAAAAGGTGTTGCATGAATATAACAAAACAAAGACATTGACGGAAGGTACACGGCGACAGATGGTAAACCTACTGGTGGCTGACATGGTTGAAGTTCATGGGTAAGCATGTCATGTTCTCTCTAGTGCTCATCATGTCTCTACAAATAATATATGTATAGAGGATGTAGGTGTACATTTTAGAAACAATAAGGGATGTTTTCCTCAAATAACCTTGTTCCATAGTTAAAAGGTATTTAATTATTGTGGTCTCCTATTTCAGTAATATAATAAAGTTGGCTTTTCTGTACAAAACAAATTTGTGTCAGAATAATCAAACAAACAAAAACATTGTGATAGAAAATAAAACTGAAGCAAAATATTACAAAAAGTAATCTCTACAGCAAAACGTATTCAATGGGAACACATCCCTGAACAAATAAAACTGCATGTTAGAGGTTGTTAATAGCTGGTAGTTCAATCGCAGGACTGACGGGCGTAAATATGATCAGTGAGATAGTAACAAAAGGGAGCTGTAAACAAAAGGACATGGTATCAAAAAGAAATAAGCACAGGACTAACAGTTGACATGATTACACACATCATTTGTTTGTATTGAAAGTCTACTTTTGAGTTTAACCTCTGCTTTAATGTGCTTTGTTCTCTCATATTCTTATTTTAGTTTGACATTTAAGATATTTTGATTAATTATAATGACACTAACACTGATTCAATACTTAACTACTAATTTAAAGCTTGAAAAATTATATATTTTCTTCTTTTAAAGGAGGCTCCCACCAACCTATGTGCGAACTAAATATGCTCTTGGCATCATTACTCTTTTTCCGTACCTCAAGGATCCTTACTCAAAAAATGGATATGTAAATTTGTAAATCAATGGCGTATGATAAATTGATATAGGGAGGTTATTCTGAATTTGCCCTGTAATGCTGTGATACATCAGTTATGTTTATCTTTGTTCTTTTGGGATTTTACAGGAGCACTACTATGATGCAGACAGCGGGTCTGGCTATTTGGCATGGAGGATAAAGACAGTCCAACGCAGCTCTGCAGTCCAGTCCCGGAGATGCTCAACCACCGCTACATATCAAGATGGTCCAAAGAGCAAGAGGGATTTTCTACTAACTGACAAGCAACTGTTTGGCGAGGAATGCCGCGAGGCGATTTCTTTATTGAAGCACACGACTGATGCAACAATTGTCAAAGAGAAGATGAGGGCAACCTTTCAATACCGCCAGAAACTGGTTCGAGACCATCAAAACTCCTCCACAGTCCTGGATGTTTTCCCACGTTTCCTCGATAGCCCTGGCTTGGTAGGAAAGACATACCATTGTTTAATTCATTTTAAAGTGAACAATGATAACTGGAGGATTACACTTTTATTTAAACAAGCGTAAAAATACTGACATTTAGTTTGTGGATGGTTTCCTATGTCTATGAGAGGTTGCAAGGACTTAAAGTGTTTCTTCTGTAGATTGACAAAGACTTCACCATGATGTTTGGAGAGGATGCTTCTGGCAGATTTTTGGCAAAATGGCCCACCTACTTCAAACCTAGGATCCTGGCAGACTCCAAGAATTCTAAAGAGTTTGTCAAAGACCTCTTGTCTGGAAATCAAAGCTCCGATGGGTCTGGTAAGCATGGTTCATTATCTCTTTTAAAACATTTAATTACTTACCTGAATGCTCCAAATTATGTATTTTGCATAATCTGGTTTTATTTAAGATTGTTTTCAGATTTAAATCTTTCTGACAATCTTCTACTTTCTTCTGCTTTCCCCCTAGACTGGGACAGTGACCTGTCAAGCATACTACTGCTGCTTCACCTACTTCCCCCCACTGCAAAAGGACACAAGAAGGGTCCTAGAATAAGCTCATATCAAGCTGTCGAACATCTTGTGAGATATCTGACGGTAAGCAATGTTTAAGTTCTTCTGTGCCACTTGTGCATGGGCTGCATATGTTTTTAGCAATGTAGCAGGTCATTAAAATGTTTCCTTGTTCCTCTTTGTTTTTGCAGATTGGAGTCAGTGTTGAGACCTTCCTTGGGAGTTTGGAACCAGGACAGCCTTTCCTCCTGTGTGTCGGTGAACAGAAGAACATCATCCAAAGATTCTATGTCATTGTTGACCACAAGGCCATCCCATGCAAGGCGCAGACATCCCTGGCAGCTTTCGATGAACTCTTCAAGGCACACTTCATCTTCAGCGTGAACTACCATGAATCCCTCAACAGCTTCTATACCTTCATCCAAACCACTGTGTTCAACATTGATGTGGGAAGTACCAAGGAAACTCCCCGTGTGAAGGAGCTCAGAGCAAGACTGCTGAATACACAGATTTGAGGTGATACACATCCTTGGGTGCAAATATGTTGATTTGTTTTATCTGTAAGGTACACCACAGAAGTTCTGTATTGCTTTGTCAGCATTTGAGATTTCACCATGGATTATATCCAGGAAAGACGTTACGTTTGAAATGTGGACAGCCGGGGTGTTCTTCATTATTTTGCACTTATTCAGGGTTCAAGAAACACCTTATTCGTTTGCACCGGGACACTGTTTCAACAAATACTACTGACAATGTGGACATGCACATAGAAGATGATGTGCCTTCAACTTCTCATTCAGTCTGTACAGTAACTCCAGTAGCCACCCAGGTCTCTGTTGATAAGCATCATTTGTTAAACGTGTGGTTCTGTTGTAGCACAGTTGCAATCATCGGGTGTTGCTGAGAGCACTGTCCAAGCAATGGTAGGGTCAAAGAAATAACAGTTTTTGGAACTTGCTCCTCCTCTTGATTCAAATTGTGAATATAGTGTTTTCACCAGTTGTTACTAACGGTATGACATATTATCTGAAGCATTTAATTAATGATCATCACAAGCTGTTCAAATCTTTGTTTCCTGAGAGAAGACTTATTTCCGAAGCATCATTTTATGATACATTACCCCAGGTGTATTCGTAAAATAGGCCCACTCCTTCATGTATGGTGTATGAGGTTTGAAGCCAAACATAACTTCTTTAAAAGATCTGTCAAGAATTTCAAAAATATCACAAAAGCATTGGTAAAACAACACCAGAGACAGTTAGCTTATCACTGGGAGAATTTTAATTTTCAGAGGTTTGAGTTTGGTCCAGTAAGGAAGGAAACAATTGATAATTTGGAAGGTGGTGAGACTTTACTTGCAATGTTAAACTTGAATGCATACTCTGATGTGTCAACTACCAAGTGGGTGAAGAACTATGGAACTGAGTATCAAACTAGTATGTTTGTTTGTATTTCAACAAATATAGAAATGCCTGTTTTTGGAAAGATCAACCGTATCATTATAAATGACGATCAAGCTTTCATTTTGACTGGCACAGTTGATACTCTTTATTGTGATGAGCACCTTAATGCCTACTGTATCCAGGAGAGGAATGATTAATTTTCTGTTATTTCTGTTGATAAGTTAATTTATTATAGACCCTATGATAAACAGTTTTCTAATGGGATGGATGAAAAAGTATACATTGTGCCACATTGCCATATTGTGTGACCCTGGGAGAAACAGTACTCTAATGAGATGGATGAAAAAATGTACATATTGCCATATTGTGACCTGTGCTATTGAGGCTGGCAGCTGTGAAACATGTTAAAGCCAATGCTGTGTTAAATGGTGTACTTGAAAATACAATTTATTTTGAAATACAAACTTTTTGCATTGTCTTTTTCTTCCTTATAATAATACCGTACTGTAGGAATATGATTTAGAAGTAATAATATAAGCTAAATATTTGACCATGTATAGCATTAGGGATTATAACTCCCCACAGTGTTTTTAAAAATATATAAATCAACTCTTTAGAGGGTTAGATATCGAGTTAAATTTTAAATCTGATGTGGTGTTAAATGGGAGCAACTCTATTCAGTGTTAAAAAATAATACACTGATGGGTGTTAGATTTTAACACTGCACACTAGTGTTGTGTAAATTTAACCCTGGTGAGTGTTGACCAGTGTTAAATTTCAACTATCGAGAGAGTTGATTCAACTCAATCACAGTGTAAAGTATTTAACACTTTTAAAAGTGTTATTTTTACTCGATCTGGTGTGGACCTATATACACACTTTCAAAGTGTTGAATTTAACTCTATAGGTGTTGAATTAACACTGCCGATTTTGCTGTGTGTACACCCATTGACAGTAACAAGTATTTATATATATTTAAGGGTTCAAAAAAATCGTTATCGTAATTTTTCTCAGAAAACAATCGGCATCGGCACCCAAAAATCCATATCGGTCGGGCCCTATTAAAATGATTAGACACTTTCAGATCTTTTCATGACTATATAGGTAAACATGCCAATATGATTGCACAGCTCAGATCGGAACGGCTTATTTCAGTACACTTAAAAGCCCAACGCGTTCGCTGAAACCGATCGTCTGAGCTGGAAATGACACGACAGGAGGCATGACTCAACTGGTGAGAGTGGGCGGGTAAATAGGTCATGTTCTCTACCCACCACAGCGAATCCCGATCCCACTTTTCACTTTCAGTCCCCGTGCTTGTTGGGCGAAGTCAGCACACAGACAAAATCAATGAGAACATAATGACAATGGATGGATGGTAGGGGACCAGTGTGCGGAATATAACAGGTGGGAGGAGCTGTGCACAGCTGATATAGAGCCCAACAGAGGTATGGCCAAAAAGTAGGCCAGAGCACAGCAGTGAAGCAGTAATCGCTCTCTGTGGTCCATAGTAGGCGTGTAATATGAAAATGCAACACTATTACAAAAAATGCCCTGGACTTGTAAAAGCATAATGAAGCTTAATAAAATGTAATCTTATCCCTTTGCCAACACTACATCATGCTACAAAATGAACCCCATGCCATGCCACTAGCTAAAATGCTTGGCAAATATACTGGTAACCACAGTACTGTGTTTGTTGATAGTGTTTTTTTAATGACTTTAATAAAACGACTTTGTGACAAACTAAACTAAAGGCCTCACAGATATTAACACATACTCAAAGACAGAGCAAGAGTTCAGTGTTGGTGCTAATGTCAAGCTACTACTTAATTATTGTCATATAATCATTTTGAGTGTCAGTATACACACTTCAGGCCATTCAGTCAGGCCATTTGCTTGTGTAAACAAGTGTTATGAACTAATAAAATGCTCATGACGAAAATGACAGAATTTGAGTAGGCAAATCATGTTTAGCTGGCACTCATTTTTGCTTATAATGGACCTCATGTTCAGTTGAAATGACAGTGGAGCCCATTAGATGGTCATATTGCCTTTTTGTTAGTTATGGTGTCATTGTGTGGAAATGCAATGAAAAGTGTAGATTATTTTGAATAGGTTGAGTGGTAAATTCAAGTGGCATTTGCATGCTCCACATTCAAGATGATGTTGACGTTTGATAGCCGAGAGTCAGCTGCAGAGCAGTATTTCATTCACGAGCTTCGGTATGCTTTTTGAAATCGAACCCAGTGTATAATCATGACAAATGGAGATCAAAAGAAAAATAGTTAAAATACTGTCCGATAAGTTAAGCAAGAAATCTATCCGTCTTACAGTTGTTGGCAAACGCACACTATATTGCAAGACGATTGACCATTTAGTGTTATGTTTACACCTCCCACTGTGGCTAGGTGATTCCTCAAATCAGAAATCATACTTTTCTCAAAACCAGTGCAGCATCTTGTATTTATTCTTCCTTTGGTTTGAACTTTAAACAGTTAAAAAGGAATTAACTGTGTGCAATGCATTGATGCATTCTTAAATCCTGCTGTATTTATCAACCCATTAAAAATTATGAAGAGGGATCCAAAGAAATCCATATGCAACACAGCATATTCCTTGCTGCAGTACATGCGTATGTATGTGGGTGTGTATATGGATGTGCACGGAGAACAGTTGTCTACAGTTGTCACCCAGACCTAATGGATTCTATTACTGCCTAATGCAAACGATTGTTAATTCATACATTCTAAAAAGATAGAATTTGTGTGTTTGGTGGTAGTTTTGAATTATTATGAAGTATAATTCAGTATGGACTGAATCAGGTGGACATTCTTAAACAAAATTAACAAGTGACGTGGGCAACCAGCTGGTCTTTAAGGGTTTTGAAATCACACATTAGGGAAATTCAACAACCTCATAAATCCTTACTATTACTTGACGAAAGAATAAGAACTTGCTACTGTGGAATAAAAAGTTTAATGTGATGGGGGAATAGTTACACAATGTCTCTCCTTCTCTCCACTACAACCAGTTTGATCCATGTGTTGTACAATAAGTCAGAGGTCATGCTTTAACAGAATTCAATGATTGCACTGAGCCCTCTGCTACCGATTGAAGGATCAGGGCAAATGACTGGAGTCCATATCATATTACGAGGGCTAAGTTCCCAAAGCAGCACAGCTGCTGTGGTATTTCAGTGTCCGAAGCTGTGGCAGTTTACAAAAGTAGCCGCCAAAAACATTCACAGACATTCAACAAGTCAGAATAGGTTTGTCTCAGCACTGCTGGATCAGATTTGTACCAGAGAGACGGTAGGAAAATAACCCTTCTTGAATGTCTAGGCATAGCCAGTGATACCCACCATCATCATGGGCCTGAGTGTTTGCAACCGAGGCGATAACATGAAGAGATTAGGACATATTAACGAGTGCTTTGACAATAAGAAGACACAGATTAGGGATGGGAGGCTGAGTGACCCTGGCCTGTTGCTATACTGGTTTACATGTGATCATCTGTAATGCTGATTGCTATCCATTATGTCATACTGAACATGATTCTGAAGCCTGTTACATCCCGCTTTCCCTTTATTTTAGTTCACATCTTAGCACTCTGACCTATTTTAACAAACACTGTGTGTGTGTGTGTGTGTGTGTGTGTGTGTGTGTGTGTGTGTGTGTGTGTGTGTGTGTGTGTGTGTGTGTGTGTGTGTGTGTGTGTGTGTGTGTTTGTGTGTGTGTGTGAGTGTGAGTGTGAGAGAGAGAGCGAGAGAGAGGGAGGAAAAGAGAGACAGCTGTCAATGGATGCTGGCAGGGCCTGATGAGATGTGCAAAGTCTAATTATCTCTCCAGCCAGTGGATTAGCAAGCTAACACTAATGGCTGCCATAAGGCCGTACATCCCGGAGAGCACACACAAGCGCGCATGCACGCACACACACACAAACACACACACACACACACACACACAGAGTAAAAAAAGGGAAAATGAGATGAGAAAAGGCACTGAAACCAGGAAGAAGCTTTTTGGAGCACTTTGTTTTTTTGGGTGGGTGGGGGGTTCTGTGGGCTTTGCCAGGTTTGGACAATGTATGGTTGACTGAGGAGTGGTTGAAGTTTGCGTAGTCTGCCTTAATTGCTGCAGTCCTGTGCATGTGTGTTTGTATGTGTTAGTATGTGTGCATGCATCCATGCCGTGTCTCACCCGCGCCTGACAGCCGAGGTTCAGCGTAGCCACACAAATGCAACACCTCTATGTTGTATAATCAGTTCACTGAGTCGCCCTGTCCCGCTTGGGCGCTCGTATGCGCGCTGTAAAATTAGATTTGGGTACTAAGATAATGACTCGCGGGCCTCATGTTCACAGCATACTGATGCAAGACACCTGACTGAGTCGCTTGTAATAACAACACTGTACGACACAGGAGTCGCAGCTTGTTGGAGGTTAAAGGCACGTCATTGAGGCCAATCCAGTTACTTACATGGGGGCACATTTGACAAACACCTGCAGAGGGTAATGGAGGGGCAATGTACGACCTAGGGAGGGGGGACTGCCAACTTGGAGAGCACACTCTTTGACAGTTGAAGAATTACCATTTCATTAACAGTATGCATTATTTATGTCCATCCCATCCATTGCCCTGGCACATACATTTACAAGGACCTTGAGCAATCACACCGGGCTATTCATGGTGGACAGAATATGATTTAATGTCCGAGGAGACCGCTCTGCATTTAAATATTAAGTGCTGTCATTAAATAGGAGCTTTTCCTGTTTGGTACCTATCTTTTCTGACATAGATTTGATTTGATTTCAAAGAAAACATTTTTTTGGGATGATTCGATGTGATGATACTTGCAAACTCTTAATTCTTAATTGTAGCGAGTGTAAGAGGTCTGAGTTTATGAGCCATGGCATATACATGCACATATTATATTACAACTCACTCACTCAGATGTACAAATCTTTGGAGAAGTAAGGTCAGGCAAACAGATCAGGGGTGAGGCAAACTATCCTTTAAGCAAAAGTATTCAATATACATTATATATCTAGCTGTTTGTTGTTTTTGTTGTTGTTTTCTTTTACAGAAGCTGCTGTTCTTAACTTGTGGAAGGGATCACACAGATCACTGAGTCGGAATTAAATTGGATAAGGCAGTTTAGGAATACCCTGGACAATTTCCTGACATTTAACCACCACTGAGAAGGAAGTAAACAAACAATCTTTCTCAAGTGCAGCGCACACAAGTACATCCAAGCAAGAGAGACTGGGGAGGAAGAAAGACCCCCCGGCTGGCACAGCATTTAACACAGCTTTTTGTTCTGAATCTGATCTCATTTTTGACTAACCAACTTTAAAAAAAAGCTTGCCAATATCACTATACAGTATATCCTCTGTATGTGAAGGACGGTACAACTCTTCTGCTCCCTTGAAGAGACAAGTTTTTTTCCCGGGGCTGGCAGGCGACATGGTGTGACAAATTGAGTACCCGTATGAATCCTGTGGCCACTATAAGCCCCGGCTTTAGACTGGCACATAACTTGGTGCTCCTTGAGATAAAACAGGCATGGTCCTTAAATAACCCCGCAAGCACCCAGGATTACCCACAAACAAAAAAAAGTACAGATCAAAACTTTCTGTTCAGTTGTGTTATTCAGTGCCACTGTCTGAACTGTGCTGTTTAAAGTGAATAGAGATAAGGGCTGCATGTCCTAACATGTGAATTCTATGGATTTTTACTATAGAACCCTCAACTACTCAAAAATAGCATTCAGTTTGTGATCAATGTTAATTTATGAACTCTACTAAGCTTCTTCTTCTTCTGCCAAATAAGTGACACTAATTTGTGTGTGTATCTGTAATCTCCATCCTGGCAGCTGGCAACAGCCCATTACTGTGGTGCCGACTCAGCAGTTCGCCTCATTGCCCCAATTAAAAAGCTTAACGCGTGTTTACTCTGGGGAAAACTTACACCCTGCTTGTGTCACAGTTGCTATAACCTGACTGCTCTACTGTTTGTGCCTGCGTACCTCTACTTTTGAGCCGGCCCGTGGTTCAACAGAAATTCTACTGAATATGAACAAACAACCACAAGCATATCCGTCATCCGTCGCATACAGTACACTGTGACTTTAGTGTCAAGCTGTGAAGGTTTGTCATAATTGAGTGAAGCAGCGCGAGTGATGGGGCAAGTTTGAATCCAGTGTACCACTGCTATTGTGGAAATGGAGGATAAATACACATGCTGCATGTAGCTATGTGGAATATAAAAGAGCATTTTGCTACTGTAGTGCACCTGCATCTTTGTGTACTCTTGGTATAAAATAGATAAGCTATGAATTATTTCTCAGTAAAGTAACAGCAGACCAATGTTACAATAAATAAAAGTTAGCCCTTAAAGCTTGCAATATAAAAAAATACTTCATATAATACATTCTGATTCATTAGACATGGAACTTTTGAGATAAAAACCTTCCACTGGATGATTACCGCTAAATGCTAATGGTGTAAAAGTTTCAAAATAAGTTGCGACAAAAGCAGATACTTTGCCAAATTAAGGCCTTTGCATTCACAGTTGTGATTGGTTAAAGATAGTGTTCATGCTGTGGCTGGCACAGTGCACATTTAGAATGAACATTCATAACACAGTCATTCATAACAAACCAATTCACTGTATTGCTGAACAGAATCCTTTATTCTATGCTATGCAGCTGCTGCTGAATGTGCCAGAGGACCTGAGGAGAGGAACTGGGATGCGGAGGCGTAAGGGAGAAGAAGTGCTTATTAAATAGACAATGATGGAATGTCATAGGCCTGGCAACTTTACTCTGCCTCACTTTGTCTTGCCTGTCCCCAGAGCAGTTTCTCATTAATTTTGCCATGCACACGCCCACTCCAGCTGTTTGTTAATGCCTGTAGTTTAAGCCCCAGACAAGACTGAAATGAACACGGCATCAGCATTTCTGCCTGAACCTGAGGCAATAAGTAAGTCAAACATTTCCTACTGTATGTTAAAAGTGCATGCTCACTTGGGCAGATACAAATGAAGGAAAATTGCATGCGAGGGTGGAGATTATACACCACGCCAATGGAACACGTACTCTAACCTCTTCTAATTCACATTTTGTTGGTGTCACGTTCTGCTTAAGAAAAGGCTCAAATTTAACTTGCAATGTAAACTGGGCTAATAAAACACCACTCATTCATAAATGAGGGATTATTTGACATAGCTATTGTGTCAATATTGTCTTCATAAGCTGTTCAAAAGAATTACAGCTCATTTTTCACGCGTGCTATAACTGTCCATTTGTATAAAAGCCAAGGTACATGCTTAAACTTTATGAGTTTATGCTTTATGCAAACTTTATGCAAAAAAATCAAAAATCACTTATGATTTCACCAGGCAACCGGAGAGGTCAGATAAGCAGAGCAGAACTTCCAGTGCTTGTGTGACATTGACACTCTCCTGCACAGCCTTTACTCTCCCCAGGCAGCCAATTACATTATCATACGGATTATTTATTCATGCATCGTCTATTTATACATTGACTTGTTTTTTCGTGCGAGGGAAAGCGAGACAATTAAACAAGCTGCTATCGAAGCAAGAGTGCATCCTGAGGCCACGTGTTTGTCTCTTGTCAACATTGCCGTGGCGTTCGGGACTCTGTGAATTACTGCAATTGGATACTCTGCTATAAGGAGCAACACTGGCCCCCGTGAAATGTAATTGCGTCGTGTCGACTTTGTGGTGAATCATCACCGCCATGCATTCTACACTGGGTGTGGGAAATGGGAAAGGACCGCTAACCATCCCTCATTCATTCCCATACTGCTGATTATATTTTCTCGGCTGAGTGGGCAGCAGATGAGTTATTCTGTCAATAGGGCCGAAAGAGACGATAGCGAGAGTGGCCTGAATGTTGAGCAACACAAGGTGCTGGACCTCATTCTGTCTGTGTGAGAGACTTATCACATTACTGATGTCATTACATTGCTTAAGAGAGTGCACCCCAGAGCTGACAGTTGGTTAACACTCTAATAGCTTAACTGATGGCTGTGATTACCTCAAGTTGATGTAGCTAATTTTAAACAAACCTTCATATGGACCTAGTTATGCTTGTATAGTTGAACCACTACTCCTCAAAATGTACATGCTATTTCCTGCTGTGCCAATCGTCCAGTCCTTTCTCACAACTTCCATTACCATAAAAAAACAACATCATAAAGTAATAAAGGTGGATTACCAGTCTCGAGCAAATTACGAATATATGCAAGCAATAGCGAAAAGTGAACAGAAACGCAAAACCTCTACCGGGGTCCTTTTAAGGATAGGTTCACAGTTTGTCAAGGCGTGTTTCTTAAAGCAATAGTCAAGGGTCCATATGTACGTGCAAGCGGTTTTTGCTTGCTGTAAGCATTTTTGCAGTGCTTACAGTGGAGGAATTTTAAGAGGTCCATTTCTGAAGGGCTTTCAATGTGAGTGATTGGGGACGAAATGCGGTCCTACAAGTTTATTTGAGACTAATATGAGGCATCAGCCCTCTGAGGCAACCAAATCCTTTTCAGTTATTATCCTTCCATTACAGCACAACACAACAACCAAACACTGTCGGCGGAAACACAAAATTACACACCAGGGCACGACCAGTATTTAAAAAAAATTTGAGTCTGGAAGCTACCCACAATAATTTTATGACTTAAAAAGTTATGAATTTATCCCTTCAAGCTGTAACTGTCCCTCTGCTGTGTACTGTAAACGTGTGGTGGTCTTTTCAGCCTTTTTCTTGAATGCAGTCAAATTTCTAAGCAGTTCAACATTTGTAAATCCAGTTAACATGAGGCAACACTTCTTAATTCAACACTCATTCCTTGAGTTTATCTCACACAAAGGAAAAACATATCAACTACTCCCACATTTTACCTCAACGTTTATCTCTCTTAATGGATATCTGTCCGTCTGTGTATATATTGCATAGCCTCGAACTATAAATACAAAGTCTTGTAGTCGTCTAAATTATGAATGGGATATTTACCCAGAACGGCCCCCTCGGGCACCAGCTTTGTTTTTTTTTATGCTGTTGCGAAACATTGTACAGAGAAACAGAGGCGCGGGGGGGGGGGGGGGGGGGGGGCGAGAGGGGACACCAGAGAGAGGGATTTGAGAATGAAAAGGAATTCGAGAGAGAGAAGGAACTGACAGGCAGGAAGCACGCACTAGCCTAAAGATGGAGGTAGCAGGTCAGGTGCTCTTGTGTCTCTGTGTTCTGATGCTCCCTGCAGCTCTAAAGTGATGAACCTATTAGCAGGTGATGTAGAATGGCGGTGCTGTATCTTTTCCACCGCGTCAGATGTAATTATATCAAATGGAAAGTACTACATCTATCAGTTGTTCTATCTACACATTTCGGGTGCACACACACACACACACACACACACACACGTAGCCATGGGTTACTGAAGATACGTTCCCTGGTGTGCATGGATGAACTGATATGATTCAAACTCATCCTCCTGGGGTGCTACTGTCCAAGCCCTGGGCAGAGGTGGGCAGAGTAGCCAAAAAATTTACTCAAGTAAAAGTAAGTTACTTTAAGATTATAACTACTCAAGTAGAAGTAAAAGTAGTTATAAAAATTATTACTCGAGTAAGAGTAAAAAAGTATGCAGTGAAAAGACTACTCAAGTACTCAAGAGTACAAGTAGGCCTACTGAATTACTCCAGATTTATTTTTGAAATATACAGAGTAACACAAACGGTACAGAATAGACACGAACATAATATAAAACAACAATGTTCAAATAAAGATATGTTAAATAACATAATTTTAAATAAAACAATAAATAAGGTTTTTAAAAATCAAATTAATAACCCTTGAACTCAAACAATAATACATTCATTATCTGCCAAATTAAATACATCACCCTTCAAATAAAATGATAATAAATTAGGCTTGTCCAAAATTATATTAATTAAAACCAATACACTTATAACACTGTTGCAATTGTTTTGCACATACACATTTTAAAACAAATTCCTACAATATGTCACTGGCCCTGAGAAAATTATCTAGGTTGTGTTTAGCCCCAAAAATATAAAACACAAAATTAAACTTCGTTACACATCAAAACCTGCTGGCACACTCACTTAACGTAGCCTATGAAACTACAGAGTGGCTGAACAAAGAGACCACTCACAGACTCTCACACAGCCAGACTGGGGCATGCGAAGTGAGTGCTACAGGGAGATCAGCGGTTTCTTCCATTTTCTCGACTCACCCAGATAGTCGGTAAAATATGCGTTTAACCTACATCGCACGGCCACGGACACAACATCGGTGCAGAACCGCAGCCTTTAAAAAAGTCCGCGGACATTGTTGAGCCCTATGACAACATGACAACACTTGTCATGTGACTGAAGTGGCTGCATTTGATTGGCAAGCTTTTGTAATGTGGTTTTTATTGGTTGAAATAGTCACGTGATAGAGATGTTGGCTGAAGACGTCCCCGGGGAGAGAAATCATGATAGAAATAGCTCTCGCATGTAATAAATAAAATATATAAAAAAACAAGGTAACGATCGTCACGTAGCCAAATGGAACGGCGTAAAAGTACCGTTCTTTCTTCAAATATTTACTCAAGTAAAAGTAAAAGTATGTTGCAATAAAACTACTCCTAAAATTACAATTTATTCAAAAAGTTACTCAAGTATTTGTAACGGAGTAAATGTAGCGCGTTACGACCCACCTCTGGCCCTGGGCGACCGATGGCTTGTTCTGTCAACCATATCTCCTGTGACTTGTGAAACCACTATCCTGCTCTCTGTATAAGCCACCTCAGTGTAGTGCTGGGATATGCATCAGAAGCATTAGACTTGGATGGAAAATTATACTCTGTCAAAGCCTCGCAAGAGCTTTAAATGAATGTTTGTAGCGCTCAGAGCTCTGTCAGTGACACACTCCAGTGTATCAACTGCACAAAACATCAATACAACCTTAGAAACATGGCCTTTCAGTTCAATTTTCAACCCCACAGTTGGATAATTGTATTGCTAACGTCCTTGCATTTAATATAATCTGAGCATATAGGGACACAGACCATTCTTCCATAGTGAACGCTCTGTGCTGCCATCTACTCTCACTTCCACTTAGAAATTCAATGTACATGTAGCTGAGTGTTGTAGAATCTATAACCTATGAAAAATGATTAATAAGTGCAGCACAAAGCCGTTGTTGCCATGGTAACAATGTGAAAAGGGTTGACTTTCCTGCTCAGATCTCAACAAAATAAATATTTTCTCTGTCAAATCAAATACTTTTTCTTTTCAACAAAGTTTAAGCAAATATATTTCAGAATCTGCCATCTTTCAGCATAGTATTTTGGATGGTTATTTGATATGTATACCTTTGGGCAAGATCATTAGCAGACAGCTGTCTATTGTGTGTCTGCTCCACACAAGGTTTAACAAAGTTTCCATCGGCGTCAGGCATCAACATTAACGACGTCCTCGCGAACAGCTTACGTAACAGCTGTAGTCTCCCCTCCTTCCTTTGTTAATTCAGTCACGTCCAACTGGAGCTGCAGCCAAACTGAATAATACATCTGTACTTCTCTAGCCAGACCTTTGCTAGTATTGCACCTCTTTATCACTCCCAACCCCCTCACCCTCACCCTCACCCTCCCTTCTCTCTCTCTGTCTCTCTCTTTCTCTTTCTCTCTCTCACACACACACACACACACACACACACACACACACACACACACACACACACACACACACAGATATGTGCATGTGCTTGAGTCCTTCAGTGGTTAGACAGACACCCATCAACAGGTGAACCAATATCCAAGTGTAACAATACTGTACCAGACCTGAACCTTATTCAGATACAAAAGGCACAGCAACACATTGCAGAAAACACATCAATAGTGAGATCATTCATATCTTACCTATCAGGAAGTCTGCAAGGGAAAACAATTTCTATAATCTTAGCACTCTATTTATGGTTGTATGATAAATGAGGCAGTCAAAGGCCACGGGAGTGCCGGACGGTGAAGGGTATATGGTAGCATGCTTGGATTCTTAAATGTTTTGCTCTACTACCGTGTCCTAACTGTACAAAGGCTGATAACAAATACAGAGTGCAGACATTTCCTCATGCTGCTGCAAGCACTAAAGAAGGAAGAGGAAATAAATGTAGGGGAAAAGGTGAAACAAGGTTTACATAAGTGGGGGAATGCAAGGTTAGGGAGGGAGGGGGGAAACGGAAGGAATAAATGCACTGATAAGGTATAGGCTGCAGCCACCAGCCACAGACAGAAGCATATAGGAAGCACAGGGGACAAGAAGGAGGGGAAGAATTGCTGACTGGCAGTCTATGACTGAGTATACCACTGTTTAGTCATGAATATGTAACATTTACATTTCAATTCCACATATAGTCTTCAGGTACAGAAAAAGATAAGGGTTTCACCTTCGTTATTTCTATGTTGCCAGTTCGGGAGGGGAAGCCAGACTGAAATTGCCTAGTCATTGAAGTTATCGGGGCGGCAGCTGCCTCCATCTATAACCCCTTTATTTTGCACTTTGTTTTTGTCTGTGCGTGCGCCTCAGGGTGGCAATGACCGAGTTAATGGTTTGCGGAAGGGAGGAGTACAGCAGGAGCCACAGACGCTATGTTCCTCAGTCCAACATTAGATGTGTCCATACTACACACATGCGTACACACACTCATACAAACACACCACAGCGGACAGGGATAGGGGGGGGGCAGGGAAATATGCTCTTCTATGGGTTCTCTGCAAGCAAGCACATAGAAGCGCTCACGCACGCGCGCACACATGCACACACACACACACACAAACATAAACATAAACATACGCACACACACCTACGTGCACAAACACACAGAACGGGTCAGAAACACACCAGATGCTCTTTTAAGAAATTGGAACAGGAATGAAAGGAAGCTTAGTTTGGAGGGGCGGAGAACTATCAGTTCACACAGAATATGAAAGAGAGAGGGAAAGACAAGATGGGGGAAAAGGCGGAGGGGGGATGGGTGTGGGTACGAGGAGCATCAGCAAATCAAAGCAAGGAAAGGAAAGGAAAGGGGGTGCGTACAAACCTTCGGGCTCTGAGCTCTCTCTGTTGACGGCTTGCTTCAGAGGGCAGCAGAAGATTTCGTGACACTTAGCACGAAAGGGGGACCCTTTACTCCTTATATCCGCTGAGTGGATGGAGTCTTGCCGTAACATAATGTACTCCTGGGTACCTGGGGCAGCGTCATCCTGGACTGCGGTGGTGCCATAACAGAATGAACTGGGGTTAGAAAGCTCACCACAAACACGGAAAATAAAAGTCAACAACAACGGTAGCAAAAACACAGGGAAGAAACACAGGCAAATTAAGACTGGAATCTACCAATAGCAACAGCAATAGTTGCAATTAACACGTAGACTGACAGAGAGTGGAGAGAGGGGGACAGAAGAGAGTTAGAGAGAAGTTAGGCAGAAGATAGAAAGAACATCAAGCTCACAAAACAACTCAAATTAAAGACAACCAACAACAGTGGGGTTGTGTTAAATATACCCTTGGTTGTGGAAATGAAGAGTGACAAACGAACACAAAGGGAAGGGTAAAAGGAAACAATAACAGTTCAATGTTCAAAATCACTGTTATGGCAAGCTTTGAGCAGGGCACAGAAGCATGAGCTGCCGCATTTGAATGAGGTGATGGTCGGGCCGCTAGAGGTTTGACAGCGTGTGGGATAGCAAGGCAAGCAGGCAGTCTACTAACTACTGTATGTACCAAGTCAAAAGGTCGGTTATCATGCCCCCCCCCCCCCCCGTTCACCGCATATCCATCCCGTTTTCTGTATGAGTATAGGCAAGCAGATGCAAAGGCATGCACTAGGTCACACTGGTGTGGCCAGATTTGCTTCCATTAAGTCATGCTGTCTCAGTCTGTATACGTGTCTAAGGGGAATTCTGCACGTAGATCCTGTGAAAAGCCCTGTGTTTCTGTCTGTGTGTATGTGCATTCTCTATTGCGCCTGTTATCTCCTGGGCACTTGATCAGTGACCTATTTTTTGTCTGTGTTGATGGACAAGCTACAAGCGAATCAGCCTAAATGAATTGTTTCTTTTTCTGGATTTGAGTGTCATGCCTGTCTCTGACATTTACGACTTAATGAAAATGACTAACGGAGAAATCTATTAGTAAGTGGCCACTATCGAGCCTCCCCCTTCCATTTATGACATGTTTGACAAATAATGATAATTGTCAATGTTCGAATCATTTTTACACAGGGCGTTGTTCTCGGTTACCTATTAAACACTCTTCTTTCTTATGCTGTGATGATATATTACCACAGTTCTGTTCTGCATGTAAACTTCAGCCAGCTTTATTCAGAAAGCTGAATGGACTACTGTACCGCCCTCGGTTTCTTCACCCACTATGAATACACCAAACTACTAAATATACACTAAAACATTACGAGGACAGATTCCCACGCACTGCCTTCCAAGTAGTATGCAGAGCGAATTCCTCATAAAAAATAAGATCTAGAAGCATCCGCACACATTTCTCTCCCTTTGTGTCTCAAACACAAACAGAAACATAGCCCACAAAAGAACAATGGCGCATGTTTTGAGGCACATGGGTCCAATTAGTATTGTTTTAAATTGTCCTTTAGAAGGACAGTCAGAATTGGACACGGTGTAAACAATACAATATTTCAGGAAGAGTTGTGTGGTGAAAAATACTAATTAGAATGGAGGAGCACAGTGATGAAACACACAGAACTTCAAACTGTGAGAGAATGTTAACGGAAGATGTATGTGCTGTATGCGCAGTGCAGCCACGGCATTATCAGGAGAGAGACGCTTTTCGGAAAAACATTGCATCAGAAATAAATTGTACAACCTAAGGTAATAGAACAACTTCTAACAATTGCCCTGCCTCAATAAAACAGTGGAATGTCTGGCTCATTAAAATACAAATAAATTAGGGAGAAAGGTCATGAAAGAGTCATTTTATTATGGTTTGGCCAAGCTGTTGATGAATCTACTTGAAAAAGATGGCCATTGATAAAGATAGTAGACCCTGTAAAAGATGATGGACAGCTATATTTTGTCATTAAAATTTAAACTGACTCAAAGTAAGTATTTTTTCAATGATATGTCTGCAGTTGTTTTATTAAATATGTTGTATTTCTTTCAAAGATGTTGAGAGCCGCACTTGACCTTATCACTTAAATGTAGTACCTGATGACAGTCCAGAAGAGCAGGTCCACTAGTATATAGTAGGCCAGCAATTTCCTGACACAAGCCTCCTTGTGTGTTTACTCCATAAAACACACACACACACACACACACACACACACACACACACACACTCACCGACAACAGATAATCAGGGTTCCACACTCCACACCCTGTGCAATTAATCACCACATGCCTTTTCTCCTACAGGACTTATCAGTATCTCTGGCTTCCTTCAGGCTGGATGGCCTGCTACACTGTTACAGCTCTGCAGCAAAAGGTCCTGAAAACAGCTGATAATATCCATTGCCGCCCCCTAGCCAAGAAAGCCATAGCACCACTGAAACTTTAATGGTGCTTTTGAGTGATAGAGAGGACTCGTTCCATCAATATGATGCCATCCTCTGCTCCTGAGGCCCTGCTATTGTACTTGACCCCATATCAATTGAGCTTAGCTTTTAAAATACACTATATTTATGATAATATTTAAAAAAAAACGGCACACCGGGATAGACATTGATGAGTAGAAGAGATTGAAGTTTTTCTCGCCCAGACAAAGTAAACAAAGACTGAAGGGTGTTAAGGAGCATGGAGACACATCCACAGGCTAGTTGGCAAAGGGTCAAACTACAAACTGCTTACTGAACACAAACATGAATGCACTCAGCCGTTTGTTTTCTCTCCATCACCCATCGCCACTCTCTGTGTCTGCTCACATTTAAGCACCCCTCACTGAGCCCATACAGCTGAGGTAGAACCTGTGTGTGAGTGTCTGTGCGAAGGACGGGTTAAAACACACACACTGACTCTCGAGAAAACTTAAACAAAATTTCTAATTCCAGCCTGCCGTTTCTTAATGAGCCCGGCCGCTAACTGCCGGCTCATCCGAGGTAATAAAAAAATGAGTGATGGTCGGGCAGGGAGGATGGAAACAGGAGGGGGGGTGGACAGTACCATCTTTTACAGCCTGTCTACTACATCCTTACCACAAACCTTGATGGAGCGCGCATATTGTGGATTGAAGGATTGTGTGATGAATGACACAGCAAGAGGGGGCCTGGGACCTCGCGCTCTATCAGACCAGCCACTCAGGAGTGAGCTGTCACCCAGGTTCAAGATAGTCGGTGATCTACAGGCACCGCTGTTGCCACACTGGACCTTCAGCGGGCTGCAATAGATGTCCTTGCCCCTCTGACAGCCATAAATCTCACCTTAAAGAGTCATGGGTACAAATGGGACAAGGGGGTGATGAGATGTATCTCGCTATACGGTTAGTTGCTCACATATTTAAGGACCCTCATGAAATGACAGGGCATATTCAGGTCTTTATGGCAACAGTATGGTATACCTGGGTAGTACCTGGGTAGTATCTGCGTGGGCGGTATTTATCGTATGAAGAATAAAGCAAGCGATGTGCAATGACAATGTGTGTATGTTCGAGTGTGAATGCCTCTATAGTACAGAAAGGCGGCCTTAATGTGACGAGCATCATCAGCGACACATCGGGCCCTCGCAAATGCCACCCACCTCGTGTTCGAATAGGGTTCAAGGACGTGTGTAATCAACTGAAGCACTGACAGGTTCAGAGAGATGAACTACACTCCCGTAAATGAGGTGCAATCTGCACAATCTACTCAAGTCACGGCTCAGATCCGTCAAGAAGGTGTGACACATACATCAGGACTTGGCGAATGGCATACTCACTGAATTAGAATCAGAATTAAGTACAGAAACAGGTCTGAGGTTTGAGTTTCGAAAATAGCCTGGCCTCAATGTGTGTTTTTTTTTTTACAAGAAGCGGAATCTAGCACATTGTCTTTTGGGATGCCTTTGTTTCAGTGTCGCTCCATCTGGAGAAAGAATAGTTTTATTTTGGTTGTAAGTCACCTTGCAGGCAGGGAGAAAGCGAGTCGAGTTGAACTCGAGGTTGCATTTTTGCATGCGCTTTCATCCCCCGAGCTCATTGTTTGTCTCCTTCTCTCTGTTTCTTTTTCCCTTGTTCTTTGTTCCTCGGCAATTTATATAATGTGAAAATGCAAAGATGAAATCCATTTCAGGTATAAATGGATCCATAACCACATCATAGTCAAGACTTTAGTATACTTACATTGTTATATTTCATTGTGACAGCTTAACTATATAACACTTCATAAATAGCATTTATTGTTTCAAATAAATGTGTGCATGCCTCATTTGTAATATATAAAACCATTTGTTTTATCTGCCTCTCATATCTGTACCCAACGTGCACCATGACACTGTAAACCACACACACACACACACACACACACACACACACACACACACACACACACACAAGGGGTGGTCAACTGTACTTGCAGGGTGTATGATCAGAGGAACCTATGGGCACGAAGCACACAGCCATATAGAGGATATGGAGGCACTTTGACTCTGACAGACTGTCACACAGGCTACAGTATAGGCCCATCATCAGAGGTTGGTGTTTGTGAGTAGGTGTGTGTGTGTGAGTAGGATGAGTCAAGTGGATGATAGCAAGTGGAATACAGTGCTACTGCTGCCTGCCAATAATGCATGTCTGCAGAGAAGATAGATGTGACGAAACTGTTGGTGAAGGCCCAATGATGGACATACGCATTGGTGCTCATGTGAAGAAAAGTATTGATCCAGCGTCAAATATGTGGCCTTGCAGGGAGCCCACTCAACCCATAGAGAGTATATACAATTCTACCATATTCTGACAGCTTCCTAGCCTTAGGTAGAGAGGTCCATGCACACACACACACACTCATGCGACTTCCACTTGGTGAGTCAGAGTATACTGTATATGTCGTAGGCTATGTGTTTATGAGGTTGTGTTGTGAGGTGGGGAGAGGGGTCACACACACAGGCTTTCATAATACCCAGTGACATATCTTAAAACAATGGCCGGTTGACGTTTCCCAAATGGCTAAGAAGTTTCAGTTCTTTAACGTTTTTTTAGCCTGGGAGTTGTTGAAAAAGCAGCAGTGTCTTTGGACACCCTATCACTTTAGCGGTTATACCCTCTGAACCTGTTTCTTCTAAACAACTGTTAAACCACGTAACAAGCACATAAGAGCAAGTATCTTTCTACTAAACTATCTCATCAATAATCTTACAAACCCTCACATTTATCTTGTCTTCCCAACAGGCTGGGAATCCTCAAATGACTCTACTAAATTATTAAATGACACCTGCTTTGCTCTTCCAAGTCCCATTTAAGACTGAGCACAGTTTTATCAAGATCTATACTTGTTTTGCCTTATCCCCTTGACAACTATTTCTCAGTCCCAATAGGTTTTTAATGGAAGTTTAAATCCCTCGAATACATCAGTTGGCTTGAAAATATGCCAAGTTGAGAAAAAATCAATATGAAGAGACTATTTGGGTCCAAACTCACTCACTCAGTCGCTCCCTCTGTCTCTCTGTCTTGTACACATTCAATACATTTCCACTGTTTTTTTTAGTGTTTCCATGGAGAGCTCCTGCAGGTCAATTAAACGTTCACACAGATATTGTGGCCTGTGTGTTGTAATGCATATCCTGCTAAAGACCAACAGCCCTACACATTTACACAGACTCAAATTCAAATGTTTCACAGATATTGTGTCAACAGACAGGGATCAAACAGCCATTCCTGCTAAGGCGGATTAATGCAGAGGATCCTTTTCACTGCAATTAACAGCTGACAAGTGCAAATAGGATAGTATAACAAATACTGCTGTGTGCGTGATGATCATTAGATCATTAGGTCTTTGAGATTGGGAGGACCCAAACATATGGGAGGAGGTAATAGGATCAACAAAGCCTGAGCGGTAAGTGATGCCAAGTAGTTTATGATATATGATATGTCAAATCTGCACCACAGTCACATATGATTCATGTGTGTTCTATTCACGTTGACTCCGTGCCCACTGGAAAGGACGTGTCGCCCTGTCCATCTCACTATGATTTGCCGGCAGCTGACAGTGTGCTTTATGAGGCGCGGTTCGTCTCCGGTCAGGGATATTAATAAGAAACATCTGTGGTCTTTTATGCAGAAGACCGTGGGCAGAGTGTTGAACACCTCTTCCACTAGTTTGTCCTACAGTGAACTAGTGAACTAAACGCACCGGTGCTCAACTCACAGCTGCGTATCAAAGTGTGTGTCCGGTTAACCGTGCAAAATAAGTCAAATGGCTAACCCACATGTGCCAACAAACTGTGTACAAAAATACACAGAAGGAAAGCTATGCTTAAATATTCCCTCATACATTACGTTGTTGAACATTACATAATTATTCAAACATTTATCAATTTTTAAGCATTCATTTACCCAAGAGAAGTACCAAAAGCCAAGATACAGCTTATATTATCTGTAAAGAAGTTGTATTCACAAGCTTACAATAAAGGATGCCAATCAGTTGCTTTCAAATTTCAAGATCTATTTTATTTATTTATAAAAAGTTAAATGTCCTTTGGTAACAGATGTAAACTTGGCTCCAAGCAGCACATGTGTTGCCTCACACTGAAAAATAATAATACCATATTAACAGCTATATAGATGTAAATTAACGTCTCAGCCAAGGTATAAAAAGTGATTTATACACTATGAATAACTTTGACACATTGTGTTACTATAGAAAAGTGTTGATCTATGTATTGAAACAAACTTGCTCCTGCCTTTATGAAAGCACACTCAACCACGGTGGGCATACATTAGCATATATTTACAGTATGCCACCTTAGACACCAAAGGGAGAGAAAAAGGCAGTATAATTGAAATTCAGCCTAGTAATGTACAGACCACTATTAAAGTTGCATGTTCCCTATTGTTCCAGTAGTAAATGAAAGAAATAAAAATTAAAATGTTTGCAGATTGTTCTAATACAGAATGCTCAGTCAATCTCAGTGTGAGACCTGACACTTAGAGCAAGAGAGACCGAGCTGTAGGATCATGGAGTCAACTATTACTGTCTGCAAACCTAACAAACCCAATCTTCAATCAAAACACAGATATCTGATCAGAAATACAGTCTGTTGACATTTAACAAGCTATATGGATGGACTAGTATCAATTTGACATCCAAAAACTGTGAAAGCAGTTATTTGAACCCTCTGAACGCTGCCTTAAACATGGACTTTGTTCTCGCCTGAATAAATAACATTATATTTTATTTAGCAGGGGCAGCAGGGACTGTCCTCAACCTTCAACCCCCCCCCCCCCCCCAGTGCACTGAAAAACATGTACAACAGCACCCCTCTGTCTCTACATACTCTACTTCCAGATCTCAGCCTGCTTTGACCAAAACACCGCCATGCACACAGTCTAATTGAGGTAAGTAAAATGCAGCCGCAAAGAATACAGCAATTTAAAACATTACATCACTAAATCAAATCCAGAATTTTGAGCAGTTATGTAATTGTTGCGGGCACCATACGATCATATCATCAGCAAGCCTTCACAAGTTCTGACAGGGCTCTTTAGGAATTGCTTTACCAAAAAATAAATAAAAAATAAATAAAGAAACTCCTCGATCCAAGGTTGACTGCCAAGAATGCAGGCCTTTTGGCAGAGCAGATATGACGGACAGCATCTTCCTCTGCCCTGTGCCAACCAGATCAGATCCCAGGTGGGCATCCTAAACACACGCAGTGAGCGGTTTAGTGAAGCAGGTTTACAGCCGTTCCTGTTCTGTGAGGATGAGCCAGGCCATGTGTACAGTTTTAAAGAACAGGAGAGAAAGGCAGAGCAGAGAAAAAAAGGTTGACCTCAAAACACCTTGAGTCTCAGCACTACAGAGGTGTTTAAACATTAGAAGCAAGTGAAAACCCTGCACACCTGTCTTAGCATTAATTACAGATCAATATTTTACAGATCAACAGCAGGGCGGGGGGAAATGAGAGACAGTTGCACTATTCATTTTCAAAGTTGAAGCTGACAATTAATTTTTTGATTGTTGAATTGATTGTGATTAAAATTATAAAACAAGGGTGCATTACTCAGCATCCTCTTAATGAAATGTGTTTATTTGACAAACTTTGAAAACTTTGAAAGTATGTGTTGATTTTATGTTTGTTTCGTCTTACAGCATTTTGCTATAAAGCCTTTAGTCCTCATAATTGTGCTTCGTATTTAATCCTATTGTAGAATCTAAGCCTGGGACTTATCAAATTAGTTTCAAGTGTGTGTGTGTTTGTGTCAATCAGTTTCTGTTTTATGTATGCTTGTGTAAGGATGTTGTAAATTATCTTGGCTGCCAGATGACATTAAATTTCAATAAACAATAAAACCTGTGATGAACCACCAATAACCACCAACAAAACCAGAGACTCTGACTTTATGAAGAGTAGCAAGCTGTAGAAGGCTTACTCGAACAATATCTTTGCAAGTAACCGTGTCCCTGTGTCGGACATACACAGCATAGAGGTCAAACCAAAATGAGGGAAAAATTGCCACAGAAAACAGAGGACTGGCACAAACAAAACATGATAACACGACTGGGAGCATTGAACACTAGCTTCTTAGTCTACTGCACAAGTTGATAAAGTGAAAATACACCATCAAGAAAATATTTATGCTGGTATTATGGCTAACAAGGAATAAATACACAGTTGACTCAAAATGACCAAACAGTCCCAACTAGCCGGGCCTTGATGCAGGATTACATAAAGCATACAAAGCCAGGCATTCAGAGAGGGGAGATTTAGGAAAAGCTAACGCCAACGCTATCTGAATCATCAAAAAAAAAATGGGATTAGCGCTTGATGGCTCAGTTTCATCATGATGCATTTCTAGAGGGACAAAATCCACACACACACACACACACACACACACACACACACACACACACACACACACACACACACACACACACACACACACACACACACACACACACACACACACACACACACACACACACACACACACACACACACACACACACACACACACACACACACACACACACACACACACACACACACACACACACACACACACACACACACACACACACACACACACACACACACACACACATCCCATCATTGTTTTTCTTGTGTCAAGTTGGAAAAACATCCGGCCATTTGTGATGCTTTGTGAAGGGAACCACAAAAAAGAGACCTCAAAAGCAATACTGTCTTCGCGTCTCAGCGAGCTCTGAGGCGACCTGAACTGGAACAAATAACGTTATTCCACAACAATAGTAATTGTCTGAGACAGTGGTCCTCTTGAAACTATGTGACAGGAAGGCTTACCAATCAGAGCCAACCCGATCCTGGTGTGCAGCAACTTTGTCATTAAATGGTTCTCATTCATTCTACTTGGCTGTAGTCTTTCGCAAAAACTTTTTTTTATAAATGAAAATGCTAATCCGTTTTACATTTTACAAATTTCCATTAACTGTAACATTGCAAATTGGCTGATTTTAAAGCAGAACAACTCAGTAGCACATTTAATCTGACCCAGAAAGCTGTATAAATAGATACATGCTGCACTGTGGAAAGTTTGGCTGATAGAAATGGAGATTATTCAGTGATATTTGTTTTTCGCAGATTTGTATATTTGACCCTCTCTGTAGCAGCTGCCAAGATATAAAGCTAACATGTGTTAACACATGTTTCGTGGAATTCCCTTCCTATCTCATAGAACGACAAACCATAGTACAACGGCTGCACGGGTGTCGCTGTAGCCCGCCATTGAGAATATGAACATAGAACATTTTCAAAGTCTAATCCTCTTCACTCGCAGCTGTTCCCCATGCCTGAACATTTCCCAGCACTTTAGCCAAGTCATCCCAGCTGTTAACCTATCATGTGCTCAACACATTCTCCTAAACACACACAGTCACATAGTCCAACCGGGAACCAGAAGAAAGCTGATCCACAGGGACAATGAAGGGGGTGGTGCCGGTGGCAGCCATCAGTGCTGGCCATGCCAGAATAGTTCTCGTGCTAAACAGTGGCCCAACAGTGGGAGATTTAGCACTTGGAACCAGCCCAGGTGGGAGTAAGGCGAGATGCATTACTGAGTACAGGCCACGACAGCCACCATGTCTCTGATCAGTATACACAGAGGAATCTCACTATTTTCTTTTCGGTTTGCTACACCACATTATCCAGTAGCATGATCCCCACAGTCTTTTTATCACTTGTGCGTGTGTGGTTTTGATTCTCTAAGTAGATCTGTGTAGAGTGAGGCACAGATCCAGTCACACTATGTTCCACACTGAGATTTGTGTCTTGAATAGTTTGCTCAGTGGTTGTTTCTGTCAAACTCCTGTGACTTGTTGAGGAGTTTTGTTTGCACAAATCCTTCAATGCCGAATAGAGGATTACAATAGCAGAGGTGATTTTGTATTTCTGTCCAATTGCTACACAACCTCTCAAGACAGTCTGCCAGCACCACAACAACAACAACATGTTCTGAGCTCTGTCACCTTGGAAGAGAATCAAAGCAGAGCTGTAGCATGTAACACCCACGTGACAGCAGGCAGCAGTGACCACAATGGTCATCATGCTTTTCAGGGTTCTTGCACAAACTCACACAAATGCACGTGTCTATGCGTGTTTGTGTGTGTGTGGACAGTGTGTCTAATATGCTTGTATGACAAATATCACACTGCATACAGCGCTGTGCGTAGGCGGCCATGTCTGCAGAGTCCATCTGCCCAAGGGGCCTCAGGGCCCCATGGAGACCTTGCGCATGCACATGTATGTGCCTGCGTGTGCATGTAAATTCATGTGTGCAGCATACAAAAAGACCCACAAAAAAACAGGAAATCTGACCTGTTTTACTGTACACACACAATCATTGATGATGTAGTAATACCTTTATTTTCAGCTGCTGGATGCTAATGTGTCTACTCAATAAAAGCAAAATAATGATAATTCTTGTTTGAAGAATTGACAGTTCCATGCAGAGAGGTAATCGTATCTTGGACCTCCAGTGATTTGATGCTTAAAACAGAAATAGCCTATTATATATGATAATCTTACTTGTGTTTCCATTCATCAATAGAAACATTGATTACCCATGGTAATTTACACTTTCACTCATTGATGTATAACCTGTCAGCCTGTGTATAGATTTTAAAACTCACCAGTAAGTCACTTACTGGTGAGTGTTAGACATTTAGCCTGGGAAAATCCGATGCCTGATAACGCTGTTTTTGCATTACACTAAAACACCTAGGAGTACTGCTGGTCTAGGGTTTAAGATTCAAATCATAATGTCAGCATTTTGATTTCAGACAAAATGCTGACATTATGAAAAAAAAGAAAAAAAAGAAAACATAATTTACGTGTTTTATTTCAAAGGTCAAACTGTTTCTTGTGCATGCACATGCATGTGTGTGTGTTTGTGTGATTGTGTATGTTTAACCTGCCGTTACCCATGAGCCCCCTGTGAGACATCTAGTCTGCAATGGTCTTATCTCAAGTAGCACTCTACTCGCTGTCCAAACATATGCAGACTCCAACCTTTACACCACCATATTAAAGGCAGGAATCTCACTTCTTAAATAGCTGGCTTCAACTAATAGCTCTGGATCTTAATTGATTATGTGTACCTTCAATATAACTGAAATGTAGAACAGAAGGTGAATCAATTAACACAATCCTCAAGAAGCGCAGCGGAAATGGTGACTGATGAATTCTGTAGCCTTCTTTATACATTGTTTAGGATATACACCAGCAGCTTTCATAAAGGCATGACTGTAGATTAACTACAAAAATAACTAGGAAAAGCAGGTGAAAAATAGATAAATTAATTTGAAACGATGAAATAAAAAGAAAATTGGAAAAGAGCATACTGAAAATACAAAAGACAGTCTGTCCCTGTAAATCATCATATGAAGTGTGTTCCAAGCAGAATGTTTAATTTAAATCTTAAGAGCAAAAAAAAATTATTGGAGTGAAAGACGGTGTGGTAATTAAAGGTTGGCTACAAAGAGTTGCAATTCTGAATGGAGTGCGGTTCTGGTTTTAGAGGGGTAGGGTGGGCATTAGTTGATGCTACCAGTTAAGTTTTTTCTTTACGACTACACAGAACCCATTACACAGTTGAAGAGTAGAACATTGAAAGAGGGGCAAGTATAGGTTTAAGCTCTATACCAGTGGTGTCAAACATACGGCCCGCGGGCCGGATGCGGCCCGCGAGATGATTTAATCCGGCCCGCGACTTGTAGAGCACACATTTATGAGCATTTAAAAAAAAAAAGTAAGTCTCTAGCCCATTCCTGTGAGGAGATATGAATTTTTAAAGAAATAACCAAAATGCTCACTCCAGCCGCTAGGGGGCAGCCTAAATAAAAAAAAAGCACATTTTAGCAACGTGGGAAATGGTAAATGGCAATCTTGCTTCACCGCTATTAATGTTTCCTCCAGTGCTTTATGGCAAAGTAAAAACCTAAAAAATAAATAAAACAATTTTTATTTTTAGTGCTGAACAATTAATGTACTAGCAAGCGCGATGTGTCCGCGGCTCTGCACGTGCGAAACGAGCAGGAGCATGCTAGTGTAGGCCTACAAGATTTATTTCCTAATTTTCCATGCTGCTTTATTTTTATGTTTTAAATTGGGAAAAACGAATTCCAAAACAACCAATAACCTCTGTATTTAAAAATAAATCAAAACAGTAGAAGTTGCACTTTTATTAAATTTTATTTTGTACTGTCTGCATGTTTGCACAAAATGTGTCCCTGTACATATAGTAAACAAAATTGGACAACTGTAACGTCAGTGCCTGTTGTATTTGTGTATTCAAATAAACAGTTGTTTATTTCATTAGTGCGTATTGGCATCTTTGAGCAAAATACCCCCCAAATTTTTGCTGTGGCGCTGCGCGCCGCACCTCCTATTCCCATGGCCAGCAGCAACCTTTACTAAGACATTTCCTGGGGGGTACAGAGATCCCTTGTGATCCGTGATAATGTAGGTTACAAATGTAGACTGAGTGATGAAGCATATTACTGAAAAACAAAGCTAGAGATTTGGAGTTGATGTACGTTATTTTGCCATTATTGTACTGGTCCGGCCCACTTGAGATCAGAGAGGCTGTATGTGGCCCTCGAACCAAAATGAGTTTGACACCCCTGCTCTATACCAAGACATGTTTTATGCAACCGGGCCATCCAGACATGTAACGGTGTATTTTTTATAAATGCCTGCACAGGCAAAGCAAGTTTAGCTAACATTCTTTGCCATGAGAGGGTGTGTGTGAGGGACAGAGAAAGAAAGAAGAAAAAGGGAGGGGAGCATATCTCAGCAGAAGCTTCTGGCACCATCCGTGATAAAAACTGACATTGGAGAGCGATGCAGCAAAAAGTGTTCATTCTATCCGTCTTACACGGACACTGCACTTGAAGGATTTAAAAGTGATACAGTGAAAGATGAGTAGAGTTCTTCCCCTCTCTCTCTCTGATCCCGATTGAGGTTTTTACACGAATTGCACTCATAGGCATACATAGGCCAGGGAGCACCATCTGTGCGAATTTGGAATGGATGAGCCGGTCATCATGTTAAGCCAAGCAGATGGTGACCAATGAAAAACACAAGTGCCGTAAGTGGCCACTCATTTTTCAAGCATTATACCCTGTGAGTTTAAGGACAGTTGACATTCGAGATCTCCACAAAAGGGCCAGGATGCTTCTGCATGTGTGAACGCATATATGGGTCCAAGTTCCGTTGTACTGCCAAGCAAGTAGGTGTATGTTATATGGAGGTAAACAGGAATGAGTGTGCATTTGTGTGTCTGAGGCTCGATTCGACCTCCAGGCTAGGTTTACTATCTGGTGTTTACAGAGCGAACGATCAGAGGGATTACAATTACACAGGAACTGTTTAAGACAGCTGCTTTACTCAGCGTTAGCAAACCACCCACACTCGCCATTCGCTGACACCCAGCAACACACACACACACACACCATTGGTAAATGGGAATCTACACCCTTCACGGTATTTACGAGCACTTGCACTAGCAACAGTTGACTATCCAGGGTGCTGGTAGTTTTATTGACACTATTTCTCCAGGGATAACTGACAACAAGATATTTTTGACAACAGACAAGTAAATCAGGGCCTTAAAATAGCATTATTTTTCATTCTCTGTGATGTGCCAAAAGGACCGATCAGACAGTACCATATGTATCAGACAATTTCCAGTCAATGTTCAAACTTTAGGCATGAATAGTATACTCTATGACATGGCCAATCAATTAAATATATGAGGTATGGTTTAAAATGAAACATTAGTTTAACCCTCATCCTACCGACACATTTTACAAACATGGACTACCGATGAGGTCACTAGAGACCGCAAGCTAACATTGCTGGAAGAAAGCACCATCAAAGAGAATAATACATTATTTGTCTCCTATAAACATTATTAGTTATGTAAATAATGAGAGAAATAGGATGAGGGTTAAAGAGCAGGTTGATGCAGGTTTTCATTTTTAGTTCAGCAACATCCATTGATAGCACCACTAAATGGATGGAAGGATTAGGAACTAAAAGGATGGAATGCATATGATCAGGCCATATACAGTAGTGTCTTAAGTGTTTATGCAATCCCTGTCTACATTAGGTTCTTTGACTTACTTGATAAAGAATATCGGTCAAGGTGAGCAGAAGGTTTGGCAGCTGTGTGTGCATACTGCAGGCACCACAGCTATGCCGTAACCCGTCTGGCCTGGCTTCTGAAAAACTGTGCAGCCATTCTTTGGCAGCATTGTTTAGGCTCTTTGCTGGGCTGAAGTCTAGGTTCTCAAACAGTCCTTCAATTTCCAAAACCCACTAATTCAGTCTGAAAACCAGTAAAGCACTTAATTGCTCTATGCAAAACATTTGAATTTTAGTCAGACATGGGTAAGCTCTACAACCATCACTTCAATACCGACAGAATATTTTGGTCTGTTCTGGCTGAGAGAAGGAAATGTTGCTTAAAGCTGCAGCAAAAAGCACTGGAGAAAAGTTGTTGATATATTGAGGCACAGCAGAATAAACCTACATGTGTGGGGTTTACCGCTGTCCCAGCAACTATCTCTAACACAACACAAACATAATCCTTTAGACCCAGAAGAGCTGCCAAAATGTCTGTTGATATATCTTGTGAAAGTGAACAACAGCCACAGGGAGGGCCGAGTGAGGTGAAGGAAAGGGCCGGTGGCAGATGATCCTTGTGTGAAAATGGAACTGTAACCGAAAACCGCTTGTTACCCTGCCACTCTTTTCCAGAAGACTCTACACTGCAAAGCCAGGAGAGCCCAGCCCGGTGAGACCAGCCCTGATCTCGCGCAAGCTTGACATTCATTTATCTCCAGCAAATCAGACTGGCCTTTCTCCAATCTCCTTGGGGAGACTGGGCCTATCAGGAGTCTGTTCTGACCAAACGTGTGTCCCTTCTATAGTGAAAAGCAGCTACTGATTGCTTTGTGTAGTTGTCAATCTAACCTTGCGCATCAACGACCCAATCAGGGGCATCCTTCCACTAACGGATGGAAAGTGGGGAGGGCCTGGTCTGACTGGAGGCTAGATTGAAAACATGAACCAATAAGGTCTGCTTTCAACTAACGGACGGGGCTGTTCGTGGATTTGTTCAGACATTGTTTGATTGCTGGTGGATGAATGAATGGCTAGAACAATCAAACACTAAGCCAGTGTTTGCGTTCTCTTCCACCTGCACCAAGAGATTATTGTGTTCTTTCCTCAGTAATGGTCCCACAGCTGTTTGGGTGTTTGTGTGTATTTGAACAGCCAAACACTGTTTAGCAGGAGCCAAGGCCATAAAACACCAAACTGCCTCACAATATTGCAGAAAATTACCATGACAACATCCACGGCTTGAAAGCAGAAACGAGACAGAATGGCAGGGAGTAAAGAAACACAGCAGTGATACATGAATCTATCAAATGAGGCCACTTCTCCCATGGGATATATAGGCTGTTAGTATTGTCAATACCTCTTTAATGAGGAACAATTGCAACAATTAAGAATTAATTGCTACATCACAGTTATCTGCCCTGATGCCTACAATGTTGATTAAACTGTGAGTGGGTCTCACCTGCCGATATGTGTCAGAGTTGATTTAAAGGGGACCTATTATACTTTTTCAACTTTTATGACCTATAAACGTTGTTATAATGATTTATAGTCATGTTTAACCATACTAGTGTATCAAATAATTACGTACATGCATTTAGACGTATTCCCTGCTGACCGTCTGGGGTGGCTGTGCAGAGCGCTAAACACTAGGGCAGCCAGTCGAGAATTCACTTGTTCAAATCGGTTCAAATTTCCTTCCATCGTGTCGTCACGTTCCCGGATTTTTCCTTGTATGGTAATGCTGCAACGTGGTAGCGCGCTCCGGGCATGCCCCCACCTTCCTGCTCTCAAATCTGCCCCCGTGCTGCCGAAAGTGTTCCGGAAGGAAGGTAACCAATCACAACGGAGTGGGGTTTGCAGGAGGGGGGGGGTGGGGGAGATGGCCGAAGTGCAGTGTTGACAGAGCATGCTGAATCGCCCAGATGAGAGGAAGCGTTTCCCGAAAATCTACATAGTTTTTTGTGATGTGATTCGTGTCAGGTTGCTCTATAGCAGTTTTTAACAATAAATTAAGACCAGAAAAGTAGTATAATAGGAGATCTTTAAAAAAAAAAGAAAAGAAAGCAGGCCATCGTTCAAAACAAGCAGCGGTGAATAAGTATGCATGTCAGGATTCATATGCTGTCAACATGCGCTGAGTGCCTGGGTCCTCGTCTATACTGCTGACTTTGACTGTTGTGACCAGCACAATTTGAAGCCGTGAGTTCAGCAAACACTTTCGAAATAAAAGACCTGTTTGCGTACAGCACTGTACTGTACAATGGTATGTTAAATATTTGATGGCCCTGTATGTGCAGCGAAGGATTATTTGGCTGGCTGAGTACATTTGTGCTGTGCGTTATTTGCTACAGATTAAGAGCAATGACAGCAGAAATGTAATTGTGTCATTGCTATTTTTAAACAAATGTTGCTAAGCGTCAAAGGACCTCTTTATGTCCCTCTGTTTCCTTATTTTAAATACACATTTACATTTACTGCTCAGTTTAAAATGAATACACTTTATTACATACTGTATCTAAGCAGCCATGTGGTGGAGATAATGAGCTTGCTCGCCAGTTTCATAGGCCGGTTTGTTCTCCATGCCCTTCCCTTTGGCTTCAAAACAAAACTAAGCAGCACACTCTAGAAACAAAAGCCACACTGCTGCACTAGACCAGTCGGAAGAAGAGATCCTTCATACAGCATCCATTTCCTTATATGAGTATGATTGTATTGCTACAGGGCCAGATGTCCCATTAAAACGGAGATGAAGATACTAAGAATAAACTCAATATCCTTAGTGTGCCATAATATTACAGCACCCACGTACATAAGGAATGCATTTGAAAATCATGCAGCATGGATCACATCACATGTGATGATCAATACAAACAGCAGTTCATGTCTTGATTCATAGCTGGAATTTGACCTCATTATGACCTCACCTATAATGCAAAACAATGGAAGTCAATATCACATCTAGGTCCGTCATGATCGGGCTTTGCCTCTTTCTTGTTATTACTTCAAGAGAAACCTTCATGGTCTCATACAATGGTCTTATAAAAATTAATATTAAGATTTTTTTATTTGTTTACTATTATGATGTGACTGTAGGTTGTAATATCAATTGTAACCTCAGTGTACAAAATCAATGACATACACTATATTGCCAAAAGTATTGGCTCAACTGCCTAGACTCGCATATGAACTTAAGTGACATCCCATTCTTATTCCATAGGGTTTGATATATCGTCGATCCACCCTTTGCAGCTATAACAGCTTCAACCTCACAAATGCGCTTCTTGAAGAATGGTCCCATAAACACACTCCTAAACCTAGGGGAAACCTTCCCAGAGGAGTTGAAGCTGTTATAGATGCAAAGGGTGGACCGGCGTCATATTAAACCCTATGGATTAACAATATGATGTCACTCAAGTTCATATGCGAGTCAAGGCAGGTGAGCCAATACTTTTGGCTATATAGTGTACATCCAAGAGGGTGTCTTTGTCATGAGAAAAAATACAAATAGGGTTTTTTATTCTTTGCACAATGTATTTGAAATATACTTAAAGGGATAGGGGAGAACGGGGTAAGTAGGCACACTTTTTACTCTACTGAGAATTGCTCATCACCTAAACATCTTTCGATAGTCATTCCTACATTACATTGAAGCTTAAAGTGTTGGCTTGAAATGTGTACCTTTAACCTGTTCTATCTTATTGTAATAAAGAAGAAATTAATCATCAAAGACACCCTTACACATTGTGACAATCAACCCCATCAAGGGGTCGGTTGTCATACACTATGGGGTTGTTTGTCACAATGTTATCTTAATGGGAATAATCTTGAAAAGAAGGAAAGAAAGTAGAACTAAATTTGAAAATGCAATTGCATTGTCAAGTTGACAAATAGGCCTATACAACTTACTGTAGCCTTGGCAGCTTGTCTAGTTTGGGATGCACTGGGTTGTTTTAATTGTGTTGCCCTTTTTTCCTTTGCATGCTAGCTGCCTTTTCCTGCTCTATTCTTTCCTTCTCTGGGGTGTCAGTGAGTATACAGCTTGACAATGTATTTCGTTATTGGGTTCCTTTTCTGGCTGTAGCCTTTGGATAACTTGTGACAACCAACCCCCCCAAAAATGTGACGACCAACCCCAACTTGAATTTTTTGCTAGCATCAAGGCCAACAACCATCTGACAACTAATTAGCTTGCTAACCACAATCTAAACTATAGTTAACCCTTCACACTTTTTATGGGTAACAAGTGTTTTGTTATAAACCCATTCTGTAAAAGCCTAGAAGAAAAATACTGAGGAGCTAAATATTTTCAATTTGACGTGAAAAACACAAACAGTCCTCTCACCTCAAATTCAGCAGTCTAACTCCAAGGAAGGCTATGTAGGTGACCTCTTATCCCAATTCTGGATATTTACATACCAACATTTCACAGACTCTGGTTCCGAGATATAACGATTGTGACAACCAACCCGTGTGACAAATTACCCCGTTCTCCCCTACTCCAGCAATTTAGTTTAGCCCTTTCATTAGAAATGCAATGATTAGCAAATTAATCGATTCAATCGGAACCTGTTGGCAATGTTAACCTATCAAATACATTTTTAAAGCAACAATGTCAGACTTTTGACAACTGTGTTTTCAAAAGTAAGAATTTGCTTATATTAAACTACAGTACGTTAGGTATTTGGTGAAGGGAACGTGTACTCAAGGTCATAGTTATTACCCACAAGTGTCACAAGACATTTCAATCCTAGAAACTCAATTATATAATTTAAAAAGAAAAGAGAAAAGGTCAGGTGTCCCACCTCCACATCCAAGGTGCTTGCTGGCTATGTGGGCTCACAGATCCATTACATTGTTTTGGTTTGGGTTTTATTTCTGCTGTTCCGTATGTTGAGGCTTTACATCACAGCCCTTATTAATGTCCGAGCAGTTGACCTTTGCAAGCAAACATGAAGACGCCACAGCTGGCCAGATGTATGGAGGAGCTTACAACTGTATACATCACACTGCTAGACTTACATTCAGGGCTTTTATCCACAGCCTATCAGCTTTAAATCCAATGAAGACTGGATTAGCCTTAGTCCTTCATATGACCTTAACACAACTACTCCATTATGGCTTGAGGCCATAAAACCCAGAGGGACTGTGGTTGAGTACATAAAGCACCTCTGGTCCAGCACAATTCCCTTAGCTGTACTTTCCCAGTGTAACTCTGATAACCAGCGTATGTCAAAAAGCCTTCGGGTCAAGCAGCCATTCTGGGCAGTGTACCTCTTCTTCAATGTCAATCACTAGGCTTTCACAATAGAATCGGAAAGGTGATGAAAGGAAAACTGAGGTCAATTTGATATTTACTATTATGTAAAGTGTTCCACATAGCAGGTTAATAATGTAGGTTAGGAAAACTAATCAACAAAGGGAGCAGTAGTGGTCGTTTTCCATGACCTTTGGCTGCTGCTGGCGATGCAATGTCACTATCCATAGGGGATTGGGGGTAAAGCAGCACGAGATAATGTGAGGTGTCTTTCTTGATAGTGTGATTCTGAGAAGGGAAAGTCGGACAGACAGACAGACAGACAGACATATATGGACAGAGCCAAAAGTGAGGAGATCCGTACAAGTTATTGTCGTAAGGGAAACAGGGAACGAGAAACAGATTTAAAAGACAAAAAGTACCATTGCTGTATATATTAATCCCATATCCAGATTTTAGGAACCTGTTATTGGAAAATATTCATAAAGGTCTTACTTATTTACAAAGAAAAGACCTTTGGCAGTTCAGGAGGTCTACATATAGCATAGTCTTACTTTTTTCCCCAATAACTTAATTCCCTTTGTGACAAGTCATAGAACTGACTTCTTTATCCCTCCACCTGTCAAACCCCGGTGCCTAAGGGGTCCACCCTGAAAAAGGCACCATAACCACAAGATAAGGTAAATTATGAGGGGGCGCAATCAACACCGCGTCATTCCATCCATCATCAAATGATATGACACTACCGAGGAGCCAAACTGTGAACATGGCGCTCCAAGGCTGAGGGGCCCGATTACAGTTTAGCGACCAATCAATGCCTTAAATAAATCTGCTTCTGCCATACAACATGGTGACCACAACCTTGGGTTTGACAACTACAATGGATGGATGACTTTGACTGGTGGCATCAAGAGCGCTGAGTTTTTTGGTTTACAACAGGCCAGAGGGACAATGTGAGCTGATGAGATTGCTGCAATTAAGGTTCTGACCTTGGGAAAGTGTTGGGGGGAAAAATCACTGCCTCATGGAGTCAAAGTTATATTAAGTTTGTAATATGTATTTTCATTGTTTTTTTAATTTTTCCATTTTTGTCCAATTAGAATAATTTAAAAAAAGGAACCAGCGAATCTGGAGAGCACTTGTTGTCAAAATCACTTTGACAAAATCAGTGAATATCTCCTCACGATCCACTATGTATGCACTGTGTGGGTGAAAAACAATCTATTGTTAATCACAGCCTATAGGCTCAGTTAAAATGGAATTTTGCTAGCCATTGTGGGCCCCCTTGGTTTACAAACCCTTTGATTACATGCCAGTTTACAGAGCCTCGGTTGTGTATAAACACCAGATTCAATTTCATTGCGCACACAGTATGGACAGATAGCGGATCGTATTCACTGACATCCACTGATTTTGACTAAAAAGCGTTCTCCAGAATTGCTGACCCCACCTTTAACTAACCCTACCTGCAACACAGACCTTATCATAAACTACCAAAAGCATCTCCTACGATACATATGGACACACATTTCATCCCTCAACATCTTCCCATCTGCTAGCACTGCCAGTTGCATACCCTGGCCAAGCTGGAAACTAATCTTTCTGTGAATTTAACCTCTATCAGTGAGGATGAGAGATTTTAATGTTGAACCATCCTTTTTTTGCAATATAGATATAAACATGTCCCTTAAGCCTGTCAGTAAGACAGCAATAACAACAAATGGCTTTGTGCATGACAGCCATTCAGGTTTTATGAGTGCATCAATTGCTTTCTCACAACAAAACACAAAAGGTCTTTCTCCATGCAACACAGAAATGTAGAGAAGGTGATATGAGCAGGCCTCCAGTCCTCATCTGAATCCATGATCACACACTGTATGTATGTTTCACTGTATATTGAAGAAGGATAGGGGTATGTGCAGGTAACCTCTGAACATCAAAAAGGTTGCATAAAAAAACAAGCAAAATGTTGTTTTTCAAAATCTGAGTGTTAAAATATTTTATCTTCCTGCTTACATGCCATGTGTTTTTAAACTAGTAAAATAAAAAACAAAAGGCACAGAGAGACAATACATGGCAATGTATTTTAGAAGGAATTTCTGTTTGCTTTGTTATATTCAAATGAGACTTTCCAAAAATAGCTTCTTGTCAGCTGCATCCTGTTTAGCTCTCACTCATTAATAATTCAGCTCAATACTTTACAGGTGAGAATGAGCTCATCCGAATATGTCTACAGGGCTGCATCATAGGCGACAAAAATGCTAAAAAAAAACAACAACAACAACAACAACACACCATATTCTGGTGACACACAGAGAGTGGGACATTTTACACATTTACAGACATACTAAGAATATACTATACATAGCCTAGCATATAGCCTACATTGTGACCTAAATGGCAGAAAGGGGAGCAGTGAGGAGTCTTAAACACTTTTCTCGGTCGACCATCTCACAAGTACAAGGCCCTCCTTCTACGACACACTTAGCCACTTAATGTGGCCTAGACGCTGTGTTTGTGTGTGAGAGAGAAAGACATTAATCTTACCTCCACTGTCGGCAGCGCCATGCCCACCTCACCAGCCATACTAGACTCAGGCAGAGAGCATGCTCATTACAGTCAATTGACCTACAGGTGAGCCAGTGGTTTGGCAAAAGGCTGGGCTTCATGGGAAATCCCTGCTATATATTCAGGCTTTCATAAAATGGGCTGAGCTATGCAGGTTTTCTAGAAATGCTAATGCTTGTCGTAAAGGCCCAGTTATTTGGGATAACCTCTTAATTTTGCAAGGTCGAATTGACCAGTGTGCGCTCTAGTGGACTGAGTAACTGGGGTAGTCTGATGATCTGGTCTAAACTGGGCCGGGTTGTTCTGGATGTGTCCGTTGACTGTCTCCTGCTCAAAGCTCTGCCAGTCTGTGCCCAGAGGGCCTGTTATTTTGGGAGCTCAGCTGAGAAAGAGATGACAACATCATGGGCTGCTTAAGCTGCTTACATTTCCTCAAGCACCCCCAGTGCGCCCTGAGATCTACAACCTTGTGTTGCAAATTTCACCGCTGCTCCCCATGCACCGATCACATGTTAACAGGCACTGTGTGGCATGCATGCACGCCGAGCATTCCAATCTACACAGGCGCACAAATAATTTTAAAAAAAATCTGGTTCGGGCATCAATCATTTGGAGTGATATCACACTACCTGCTGAATGTGTGTGCATAGAACTGAGTGCAAGTAAGTCAGTGAAGCTTGAGGGCTCGGCGGGAAACGGAAACCCAGAAGAGGGGTGATGAGTGTTTGTAATTGATCCATGCTGTAGAGTACATTGGCAGGATACATAGAAGGACAGTTGTTTATAGTATTGGGTAAAAAAGGTACAAAAAAAACTAATCACACAACTTTTTGTTTATCTCTCCATGCATTTCTTGAAGTCCTAACTGCAGTTATTACAGCACAGCCTGTGCTCACTCATACAACCAACCCCGATTGCAAACTGCAAAGACGGCCACTGTAAAATGTCTGGCCTGGGATATTACAAGCTCGTTGGCCAGCAGAGCAACATAAAACTTGACGACATGAAATCTAAGTGTCGCTGAGGGAGGAAGAGGAGGAGCTGAGCGGCATGTTATTCTCAGTCCAATGTTAAGAATGTAACTTGAAGTGGAAGTGAAAGAGAGGAAGTAGACAGGCAGTAAGATTCAAGCCCTTAACAAAAACGGAGCACTTATGTTCATGTTCTGTCAATAAACTACCATTGGAATATTTGTGCCAAAACTGCAAGACTTTTTTTAGCTCCACACAGGCCCGAGGAGCTAAGTAGAAGTTTTGTAACATTCAGTCACCTGGCTAATGGTATTAATAAAGATGTATTCATTCATTTTTACCTTGCTTAACAAGGGTTCTTTTTGAGGGGAAACAAGACAGTGAGATAAGTTGCAGGTTATCTGTGCAGACATTAATCAGCATTCTGTCTGTTGCTGGCTCAGACAGCATCCTACAGCATCACACGCTTCAGACTGGGAGAGACACAGAGAGAGAGAGAAGAGCGAGGGCAAGACAGAGAGAAACCCTGCAGCCAGAAGAGTCACATGAAGTAACCTTGTAAGACCACATGCACCAACCCCTGCCAGGCAAGCTCTCTATAAACACATTCACACATTAGCAGCCACACGGCTAACAAATGAGGATAATCATACAGCCGTGAACAGCGAGCATTCTATCTCTGCATTTTATGTGGAGAAGACTGAAGCTTAGGCCTTCTACACACATTATACAGTCTTCAAAGGGAATGTTGCTGAAAGTCTCCTTGAGAACCTTACAGGTTGAATCTTTTGCTTGGAAAAGTTGTTAAAAATATGAAATCTCCAAAATCAGTGAATGATGATTATGTCAGATGTACTTGTCCTGTTACTTTTCATTTGTAGTAATCTGAAAGATGATGCTTTGCCTTGAATGAGAATGAGCGTGTGTAGATTATTCTGCGTGTAACCACACGCTGTGACTTCGTTCATGCTACAATATTCACGCTACAACACATAACTGCATCTGCATGCAATTGGGCATTTATATATTCACACACACACTTGCATACAACACACTTTTTTGCATATCGTGATCATTGACAAAGCCAGACACGCACACACTCACACGTTGTTTCCAGAAATGTCTTCAGAATAAGATAAAATTACCTGACTGCACTCCTTCTGCCTCCATGTTGTGTATTAGATGGCATGCAAGAGGATGGGGCCCCCTAAACAGCCCAGCACTACTCAGACACAGCAGATGGGAAAGCCATTTGGTCTACACTGGCACACTCAACCCCTGTCTGCAGGGTTTGCTTTAACCCTGTCTGAGGTAAGCGTTCAAACCATCAATCCTGTAAAATAAAAGCTAGGACTTCCACTGCTATAGTCCGGATCAACACATGTTTTTAGCAGGGATAAGCCACCTATTAGCTGACTATCTCTTATTTCCATCCACTCCTTGTCATTTTTTACCACACCAAACAATGGCAAACTCCTCAATTAATTTATATGCCAGGTAAGTGGACATGTGCAAAGTAGCCATTGCACATTGTGATCTAGCTATAGGTTCTGGTGCAGTTCTTGTTCTTGAAAGTGTTAGTCCACCCAAATCCTTGATAGATTTGAGAATCTAATGCTGAGAGTTGTAGCTGTGGTCAGTTTAAATGCAGTTGATCGGCTTCCAAAGTTGTTTTAGGGAATGAAAGAAAGACTGCAAGATAATCCACTATTCCATTGTCCATCTGTGTGGTCCGTATGTTCCAGCCATTATGTTGGCAAAATATGAGTAAATATACTGCTTTAGTGTCACTTTATTGGCCCTCTCAAGCCCCACCAGTTTTATCCATTTTTGGCAATACAATAAGCCTTGCAACATACTGAGCATACAGATGGACACTGAAGAAGAAGCTGCAGGAGTGTTACTGCGAGGCTTTATCAACATTTTATCATGTTTTGATCCTTTTTCTATGGGAATGCCATGGGAATGCATTCTAACAAACATTAACTCAAACTTGTCATAGACTATTAGCTTATCAAAAGCATTTCCAAAGTTGAGTGTTGAACTGTGAATAGAAATATTTTGAGTAGAGTGGCACTGATATTTATGGAAGCCGAGAACAGCCATGCTTGCATTATGGCAGTATTTTGTGATAAAAAGTTAGCTAGTGACATAATGAGAAAAAATCCACTTATTACTTATAATAATAAAAGGCTGTTATCAGGAGTTCATGAGTGAATTACCTTGTTATCTCGAGAACACAAGCATTGTGATATAATAATAATCAACCCATTATCACAAAAAGTAATATCCCCTTATGTTCATAACCTTTTGATATCCTGCAAAAAAATGTTTTCTTGACAAAAGAAGAAAAACAAAAGGGTGTTCTTATTACCTAAAATATTTGAGTTCCCCAAAATTATCTTAGCAATTAGAAGAAAACAACCTTTTTTGTTTTTAAAGATAATGGCATTAAAAAATAATTGCATGCAGGGCTTCTCAGCTTCCATATCAGGATGCTTTCTTAATTGAAATGGTATAATACTATTGAATAAGATTGCACTGTGCAACGGCAGCATTGCAATTTTTTTTAATCAAATATCATTGCTTTAAAATCGAAAGAAACAATGTTGTCAAAACAGACACAGGAACCTTTAGAGCACCCACACAACTGCCTGTTAACAAGCCCGAAACTGGTCAAATTCAGCAACGTAAACAACATCCTCCCCACTGCCTGCAACCAAATCGTCCAGCATTGGGGTCGTTTTTCTTTCTTTCCTCCGCTTTCATCTTTCCCTCAATCAGCAGGCAGGGTGCCGTGACACAACTACGCATTAGTAAGCAGCAGTAAGCAGGCGGAGATCACTTTGCAAAGACAAACAACTTAATTAGTGGCAGCACAGCTTTAATAAGTTCTAGCTCAAAATAGTTCGGGAGAGCGGCCGAGAAAAAAATATATAACATCACCAGCACTGCAATTATGTCTGGGCTAGATTTAGATTTCACATTTAAAGGGGAGGGCACTGGGATTACTGAAGCCTTCAATATGTTGTTGATGCTCCTGGATGTGGTGTCAACAAGCCAACGGGTGATGCAACTGTTTATATTATGATAATTTGATGTGCATGAGCTTTCAATATTGTAGCGTTCATTATTTCACGAGCATGTGTACACACAGACAGCCCTTATGTGTAGATTGTAAATCTGAGGGACTGAGAAGTTGTATTCACCTGCAGTGATAACACATATGGCTCTGCTGGGTTTTTCTTGTGTGTTACAGCCTGTGTGTGTATTTGTGTGCGTACCTATGTGTTATGCTCGCTCAGGCTGCTAGGAGCAAAGACAGAAAGATACCGAGCTTCATGTGCACTCCCAGCTGTTTAATATGTCTCAAAAGCTGCTGAAAAAAGGAGAGCAAACACAGAAAGGATTGAAGAAAAACCCTCTTGCACCCTTCACACACACATGCTAATACTATATACCCAGTCCACCAGGGATTTTCACTTTTATTCAGAGCAGGTTGAGCACAGCCGGAGTGGTCTTAATAAAATCTATCACGAGATGGGGACATATCAAACCATTTCCCATTATTCCACTCTCTCCATACAGTAAACTGTAGATCAACAGGGCCAAATTTAGCAAGGACAAAAATTGCACCGCAATCTGCTGGTAATTGCTGTGTTATTATTCAAGTAGGGGATGATTGCGAAATTAGAGACTGAGACTTCCTTCTAACATGCAGGTCCCTGGACTGAATATGTCTGAGAAGTGCAAACTAGGTATAAACTAACTATACCGGAAATTAAAAAGTAGTAGCAATTTAAGTAAAATTATTTTTCATGTAAATCCCATAGGCTTTCATGGGCTTCTAAAGTGTTTTGCTGTCATTAAGTTTAATGAAAAAACACGCTGAGGCAGTAGCCTGTCGCAGCAATAAGCGTGTTGGCTTGGATTCCAGCATGGGTCAGGTCACTTGAAGCAGCGGGGTTAGTGGTTACGCAGAGTAGGCAGCTTGGTTAGCCTGCAGGGTAAAAGGAACTCAGATATACTTCCAAATGTGTGTGTGTGTGTGTGTGTGTGTGTGTGTGTGTGTGTGCGTGCGTGCGTGCGTGCATGCGTGCGTGCGTGCGTGCGTGTGTGTCCATCTGTCTGTCTGTCTGTCTGTCTGTCTGTCTGTGTTTGTGTATCTGTGTGTTTTATTGGAGGGGCGATGGCGCAGGCAGCCAAGACAGGACAGAGACCCGGAGCCAAAGACAAGAGCATTTCGCAGTGAGACTGAGCAGCCATCTGTCCCTATAGAGCTTTGCAGCGAGGAGTGCTGAACACCCACTCAACCAAACACACCCTACCAATACATACAGTACTATATATACAATCCCCACATATTCAGATGATTTGTAGAGTAAGATTTCGTAAACATGCTGGCTCCAACATTTTCTGAATCTTCAGAATTCTCCTAATATTTATATGAACATAAGCAAGAATGAATAGATACATCTGGCTAAAACCCAATGCCATGTTCTGGTTGAATGAGAAGAACTATTCCTGGTCGACTACCAAATAAAAAAAAATTTCATCCAGACAAAACAGGATTGGTCAGGGGATGGTTACAGGATATGATTTTGCACCACAAGCTCATGGTTTCAAAACACCCAATCATTTTGAGAAAATACACAATGAATAAAGTTTAAAAAATGTGATTGTTTTGGTGTTTTTCCCTTTCCTGTGTCTCAAAGCCAAGGACACATGCACTAGTTTGTTATAAAGGGTGTGATGACTGATTTTAGAGCAAGTGTGAGGACTGCCTCCACACAGTGTTAACAAAACACATTCTGTTCATCCTACCAAAATGCCCACAGGGTTCTATATCTTAGCAGAGACATTACATTAACTTAGACAATACGTGCAATTATAAAGCTGTTTGAGCAGCATGAATGTGTAGAAGTAATAACGTTCACTGGATTGATATTGTTGATCTTGTTATCAAACACCACAGTGAAGTATCAAATGTCTAACTTGTACGCGGATGTGCTCCTTTTCACTGGTGACAATGAGCATGAAGGCACAGGCTGTAATAACATAGAAATATGTGAGCACCTTCAAATGTCTACAGATGTTCACACTCCCTAAATTATTCATGCTCCAGTGTAAACGTGTTTCATTTGAAGTGCATGAAAGCAGATGTGGCTAAGATTATGCCACCTTATTTTGTAGATTCATACACAAATGATATACTGCAGCAAAGTACACAATAGAGTGTCCTTCCTCCAATGTCCTTTCTGCTCTGTGCAGGTTCAGCCCAATTAGATATGACAGGAGTGTGAGAAGAAAGACAAGAGATGCATCAGGAAGCTCTAACAAACACTATGCTACTGTATATGTAGTTCACCATGGTGAAGACTAGATATTTATAAAATGGCTCATTATTTTGTAGAGCCACAAACTTAAAGGGCGGCTACAAAGTTTGTTTGTCATTGTTGATTAAACTATCAATTCTTTTTCCAATTAATAGGTTGATACTTATTTTTTATTTAAAGCACAGTTTCCCAGTGTTCAACGTGACAAATTGCTTAGCCTATCAAATCAAAACCCCACAAACCAAGATATTCAATTCAACCCATCATGGATTTTTTTTAAGTGGCATCACACAAAAGTTGGCAACAATCTGGGCAACAACCCAACACCAGATGCCTCCCATTCAGATCGACAGGGTACGGCCAAATTCAAAGAGACAGAACAGACACACATTTACCATCGTGTGAAGTCAAGAGACTTCTCATTTGCAGTGTATTTCCTGTTCTATGTTTTAAAAGTTGCTAAATATATTTGAGCTATGAATAGTACAAATATTTAGTAAAAGAGATAATGAATAATGTACTTGCCATGCAAAGTCATGGGAGAACAACTGACCACTTGAATGAGCAGGGACACGACATAAAGGCCAACAGTATAAGAAATGGCTGCTCAAAACTAGTGCTATTAAGCAGGACTTTATTTAGAGCTATTGTTTTCATTTGAAGCTCAGCGGCTCTTTTTTAATGACATGGACTACTTGCTGATGAGTGTAATAAAAATCAAACTGGAATTAGGGGGACAAAACGCTGCTAGGATTACACTAGAGGGTATTAGTCGAGGAACTGGAGCAATTTAACATTGTCCCTGTCTACATTTCCCACCGTAACCTTTAAGCAAAACTGAAGCGCTTTGTCGTCATTGCGTGTAACCTTTTCATCTCGCCCACAGCACTGTTCATCTTCTTTATGGTAGCCGGTTCCGCTGTTATGGATTACTGGTAGATCACTGACTTCTCTCTCTCTCTCTCTCTCTCTCTCTCTCCCTCTCTCTCTCTCTCTCTCTCTCTCTCTCTCTCTCTCTCTCTCTGCTTCTCTCTCCATGTCGTTATCTTTCTCTCTATGTAGTGCAGTGTAGGCAGAGACTTGTCTCCTCTAATTACTTTGAAAATGATGTGATCATTCACCACAGAGAACCTCTGATGACATCTGACAAAACAAAAGGGAAAGTTGGTCAGGCTGGAAACTGAATCACACTGCAGTCCAGCTAGAGGTCTACTAAGGTTAAAGAGACTACATGGAACTTTTAAATGTTCATGAAACACTCTCATTTGTTCTAAGATGATCCTGAATGACCTCAAACAGTATCCGAGACCATCAGAGAAAATATAGCTTTTTTATACAGGCATTATTCATTCCTTTGCTCGGGTCCGAATCCCAGCCAACTAAGACAAAACGATTTACAGCAGGCAGACCAGAGAAGCCCACGTTTCCCAAATGGTATCAAGGTTAACTTTGCTTCGCCATCGTCATATTACCATTACTAGTCATTAATATTCACATACAAAACCATTACCTCATCGCGATGTATCCTCTGGTCTCTTTTTAATTTGCTTCCATAACTAATGCACGTGCTGTCGGCAAGCAAAGATCTTTGGCACCGCAGGCGCTGGTGCCGTAAAAACACTACTGCTTTTGTCCAAAGGTGCCCCTAGAATCAACAAAAACTGAAAGTCCATTGTCGTCTTAGGTAAGGTTTGTGAACCTACAGCACCACTGTATGATTCAAGTATGTCTAACTATTCCTACAATATACAGTATATATACAAAAGTATGAACTGCAAACACAACTAGTAAAAAACTTATTCTTTGTTATTCTGTTAGATCAATCATCACTCAACACTTTGAGATTTATGGTGTAACCTACGGTTACTCATAACACCTCACTCAGCGAAGTTTTGATGCTCTTTCACATTTCGCTGTGAGACTGAGTGCTTGTGCCCATAAGAGCGACAGTATGTTTACCCTGCTAGAACTAATTACTGGATAAACATATTGTGTAATTTGGTGGATAGTAGATAGAGTTTTCAGAGGCAAATTGTGGACATTTTTTACATACTACTCCGTGCATCACAATCAAACAGATATAGCTTTAGTTCTGTGGTCAGTGATACTTTCGTCTATATAATTTAGGTGATAAACTTTTGTTTATTCGAAGAAATCTATGACAGACTTTCATAAATAAATAATGCAAAAAATGGTGGTGACATTGGTCCCTCTACTGTTGTGTTTGCATGTTTAATCACATAGAAAACTGACCAAACAACACAATGGCATCATCAATTTAAAAAAACTTCTAGCATCTAGTTCCGATCCATGGAATTGCTATCTTTAGTTACAACTGAGGAGTATAAATACAGCTTTTAAGGCTTTGTATAAACATCAGATATGAAGAATAAATACTAAAGTTTTATTTCTGGTTGGCAGAAATACAAATTTCATGCTGACAGCAGCATCAATAGATCCGAATGCAGAGCTGCTAAGCTCCTTTTGCTTTTGCAGTGGCATCTATTTGCTGTTAGTTTCTCCACACACATTTCAAACAGTAGCATAACTCTTGTTGGAAACCAATCTGGTACAAGTATGAAATATGAGTAAAGGAATGGATGTGGGTTTTCAAAGTGATCACATAAAAATGTGTACATATACAATAAAGTTGTAAGACCTTGTAAGCAAACCTCAATAAATAAATACCAAAAATACAAATACTGGTGACTAACTGTGTCATACACCTTACATACATCTGGTAGGAAACTCAACACAATTATATTCACATAAACACCAAACCACCTCAGGTGAACTATGGGTAATGTGCAAACTACACGTTTACAATGCCCACCCCCTAAAACACACACACACCTCCGCCATCATAACCCCAGAGGACAACCCATTTACTGTTGCCTTCCACCCTCTATTTTCTAATCATGCTTGTCCCTCCACGGGTTACTCTCTCTCTCTGGCTCATAGCGTATGTTTATGTGTGTGTGTGTGTGTGTGTGTGTGTGTGTGTGTGTGTGTGTGTGTGTGTGTGTGTGTGTGTGTGTGTGTGTGTATGTGTGTGTGTGTGTGTGTGTGCATGCGTGCGTGCGTGTGTGTGTGTGTGTGCGTGCCCGTGCGTGTGTGAGTGCATGTTTGTCGGCGTTCACAATTGTGCGGAACACAGTGCATTAGGAGCGTGTCTTAGGCAGGCACCTGGGTATCCCACCCCCCTATGACTGAAGCCTCCCATGCTTATTTGGGGCTTTGTTGCCGTGGCAGCTTCTCATTATGTAAATGATGTCTCCGCGATGAGAGAGAGGCAGGCACAGCCATGATGTTCGCTGCTCCAGACTGTGTAAAACTGGCTTCAGGGACCAGTGAGGAATCGTTGCTATATTTAGCACTCATCTTAACAATGTCTTTCTGACCCATTCTTTCACACATCCTCAAAACAAAAGGCCCACTCACATTTAACACTTGCTTCATAATTTTCACACAGTGAGTATACTGCAATATTATTGAAATTAACACACTGGCGCATGTAAAATCACACACACACACACATTTAATTTAAGAGGTTGACATTACTACTTCAATGCTTGGCGTACTGCGATTTTAACCGTCCAACATTTTATCTGAATATCTTTTATCTTTTTCTCCCTGTTGAATATTCCCGCTAAGAACGTGTGACCCTTCCATCCTCTGTCCTCATCAATGCTGAATGAATAAGCCTTCTCTGAGGAATGTTACTAATGGCTTTTTGCTATATATCATCTTTCATATTCCAGCTCAAGAGAAGCCAATGCTAAGTGCCTCGGTCATTCCAGACATTAAACCTGGCCCAAGGACGTCAATCTATACAGTGTGTACATATGACTTTTAATCAGGCGGTTATTTAATTTTGTCCCCTCCCCTTCGCGGTACGTAATGTTCACAATTGTCTTTCAGCTTCCTCTCATTATGTTAGTGATTACATCCATTTTCTAATGCACACCAGTTTATACAGTGTGTGCTGAGCCCTCGAAACCGTTAGTCAAAACACCTGGAAATCTGAACAAACACACTGTATTTCCTGCATCCTCAGCCTTCTATCTAAAGACTGTGTCCATATATTTGATCTAATGAAACAGATATTTTGAGTGAGTGACCTACAGATCAATATGGTCAATAGTATTAACATCTAGAGTCCATGCAGCGTGGTGAAGGTGGGGGGCGGGGGATCTGTCACAACCTTATTTAATGAGCAACTTCCAACTCCTGCTGAACAGAAACAACGTTCTCTTGGCCACCCAATGTGCCAGGTGGTTACAAAGCAACGCTAAATTTGATCTCCTGTACAAATTACTTTCATAAACACTACTTGGCATTAGTTGCGAAAATGATCAGTACTAGTGTTGTTTTAGCAAGATATCTCTGCAATTTCGCATGTTTCAGCTTTAATATGGCAATGGTAAGGTTGAATTTTGGAAACTAAAACAGTTGGTTAAAGTTGGAAAAGTACGGTGGCGCTGAGCATTCACCAAATAAAAAAAAGTTTCCCACCTTAGCACACCAGGATCTCGTAATTATGAGAAAAGATCTCGTAATTACGAGATCAGGAACGCCCCTCTCATTCTTCAGTAACGTGTCTGGCTGGCTGCAGGACGGCAACGATGACGCTATCCAACCTTATCGTCTTTTATTCCTGTCCTAAAAGCACACTTTTCTCTATTTTTACACACAATTCATGACCAGAATATCAAGTATGAGAATAATGGCCTAAATGTTGAATTAGCAATTTAGTGGTCGGGGTTCCGGTGTCGTGCCAAACTTATCCCCTATAGTGTGTGTGTGTGTGTGTGTGTGTGTGTGTGTGTGTGTGTGTGTGTGTGTGTGTGTGTGTGTGTGTGTGTGTGTGTGTGTGTGTGTGTGTGTGTGTGTGTGTGTGTGTGTGTGTGTGTGTGTGTGTGTGTGTGTGTGTGTGTGTGTGTGTGTGTGTGCGTGTGTGTGCGTGTGTGTGTGTGTGTGCAGAGGTGAACTTAGCCATTAGGCAAACATAGGCAATTGCCTTGGTTTCCGGACTACAATGGGCCCCATAATCATCATTACAATTATTTTAAAGATTTTTACTGTTCATTCATTAATCAGTGATCGCACCGGGAACTCATGGGCACACGTTAGGCTACTGTTTATGCCCATGTTATGCCCATGATCAGCTGCTGAGGTCCGACTGGGCTTTTCTCCTGAACAGTCCCAATGACTGCATGTCTGCGCAATGTGTACATAGCTACTACTCATTGTAATGCCCTCCTCACTTCTAAGAAACATCAATATTTCCTAATGCCTCAATCCGAGCAGGAAATACAAATCGATAACGTCGGATCGGAGCCAGCCACGTTATTGATGAATGAGAGGGGCGATCCTGATCTCGTAATTACGAGATCCTGATGTCGTAAATACGAAACCTATCGTAATTACGAGATATTTTCTCATAATTACAAGAAGAAAATATCTTGATGTCGTAATTACGAGATCCTGGTGTGCTTACGGCTACCTTAGGTGTGAAATTTTTTTTTATTTGGTGAATGCTCAGCGCCACTGTATAAAAAAGGACTATGGTCCTGGTTAAAACACTCAAAACATACCACTGCTCCTTAAAAGGTGTCAGGAGTCAGCGATTCTGGAGAAGGATCTGCTACCTGTCCGTACTGTGTGTGCTGAAAAAAATTCAATGTTGTTAATACACGGCATAGGCTCTGTAAGCTGGTATGTAAACAACTGGTATGTAAACAAAGGTGACCTACAGTAGCCAGCAACATGACGTTTACAGAGTCTAGGCTGTTAATTAACGATGGATTTTTTTTCCAGTGCGAACACAGTATGAAGAGGTAGCAGATTGTGAGGAGATATGAACTGAGTTTGATAAAAAGTGAATTTATCAACAAGCATTCACCCGAATCATTGACTCCACCTTAAATCATTGATTAGCGAACTTGTTCGAGGAACAAATTAACACAAAAAAACACTTTTTTTAATCGAAAATTGTTGCATATGATTGTAATTTACAATGATATGCGACTGGGGCTCCTTCATCCATCCACCAATCAGCTAGTGCTGATAATGAGTCCAAGCCATTCTAGTTTATATGAAATATGCCTCACAAGTGAAAAGCTCTTCTTTAAGAAAGAAGCTTTCTCCAGAACTTTCGTTTAATGCTTTCCTATAATATACTGCACAGAATCCCATTGTGTTTTGCATAATATGCATGGAGACAGGATTTGGACAGTTTATCTTTTTACCTGAAACACACACAGAATGCAGAAGTTCAAATTCAGTTTGCAGCCAACAGCTACACAACACCATTAAAGTAAATGCGAAGCCACAACAGTATATCTTAAAACACGAACCTGCTAGGCTCACTTCTCAGGGTCATTGTGGATACAATAACTGACACACTGTCAGCAGTTATTTTGTTTCTGCTGCCACACTCACACAAAAGGCTGTGAAAAGATAACATAAGAAAATGTAATTGTCCATTAAATTACATCTAAAATACATATGAAACTGTTTCCAGGGTTTTTAAGAAGTTCAGTTGGGCGTTTTCGACATTTGGCATACCCAGATAGCCTGGCATTTCCAGACCTGCCACTAGGCGCTGGCAAATTAAATTTGCTGGGCCTGTTGGTCTGGACACTCTCCATTGAAGCTTTTTGAAAAAGCCCAGAAATCCTGACTCACGTTTCAATTGGTTCTATCTAATATGGGCGGGCCAGAGCCCTTTGTATGGTGCTCTGGGGCGGACGTAACCGGATGACGACAGTGACGTGCAAGCGCCGTCGAAGCCGTGATAGTAAACATCAAAGATGGCTGCGGATATGTTGTCTGAGTTTGAGACTGCTTTGGCCTCGACCCTTTACGATTTGGAAGACGGCACTCAAATCTTTCATTAGCAAGTAAGTGGAATGTTCTGTTTTGCCGATCAACCACGGCAAAAGTTTAATTTAACAGTTTAACAGGGGCTTAATACATCACCTTGTGCATCGCTCTGATTGGTTGTAGTGCTATCCAACTGCGTGCAGTGGCATTTGAAATGCACGAGTAGGAGCCGCCCCTTGAGTTGGAAATTACTATTGATCGTGGCCAGACCCTCTATCGTTCAAGATATCAGGGTCTGGATTTCCAGGCTAATACCCAGAGAGGGTTGAAAAGAAACAATGAATCAACCATTATAAGCCTCTTAAAGAAACCTGTCTTCCTCAATCTACCAGTCCAATGGGTCAGCTCAGGGCTCACCCTTTTGCTTTTCACACTTGTGTTTTCTTCTCATATAGGCGGTGAGACTTGCTGCGGTGGAATATTTGATGCGTGCTGATGTGAGGTCTTGTTTGTAACTTGCTTGCGAAATGAGGCTGCAGGATTGGGGAAGAGCAAGAAGCGGGTAATCCTGTTAACTGTTCTCAGCATGTGTGCAGTGCAGAGATGATGGTGGTTGTGCTGTTCTGGTGAATCATCGCTACAGAGACCACAGCCTGCACCACTCAGAGACAATCATTTGCCCCTCACCATCGGCCCTTACAGACGCCAGCTGGCCAGTTGGACAAATGGCCTACTCTGTTCCAGCCTGTAGCTCCATGTTCCACCCTTATCGCCTTCCTTTCTTACCTCACCCTAAAGGTGGATTAAGAGATTCTGGAGAGCGCTTTGTTGTCAAAATCAGTGAATATCTCTTCACGATTCACTGTATGTACGCTGAAAAAAATATCCATGTGTTCTGTAAACAGGCATGTTGCTAGCTATGGTGGGTCCCCTTTGTTTACATACACATTGTTTACATACCAGTTTAGAGAACCTAGGTTATGTATTAAAACCAGTTTTTCACACATAATCTCCTCACCATCCGCTGGTGTTTTGACAAAAAGGGATTTTGACAACAAGCGTTATCGAGAATCGCTGACTCCACCTTTAATGCCCTTTATCATATTTGAACTTTATTAGTTCATGTCCACAGTAGGGTCGATGTTGCCCTGAGCCACATCTTCCTATCGCCACCTAGTCCGATCACCAATGCCTGATGCCATCTGCGATGGCGGGGGAGGGGAGGTTGGAGGCGTGGGCACTTATAGGTAGAGTCACACAACACTAATTGTGTTTAGTAATTATATTTCTTAATTTATATTCGGATGCTCCACTTTAAGCTAGCCTAGCCAGTTCAGGTAAATTAAGTTTAAGTTTCAATTTCGTTTCATCTCTGTGTCAACAGCTGATCCGCTCAGCTGATCAGCTCGGTCCTACAGTGGGCGACAGCAGGAGTCAGTCTAAGGTCAGATGATCATCACTCTAAGTCAAAAAGCAAAATTATAAAATAGCGATCTCTCTATATATATTTCTGCCTGTCTTTTTCTCTCTGCACACTCCAACAGCATTGGCAAAAAAAAAGTTCCCGATGGCATCGGCTTAAAGAAAACATTGCCCATAGTGCCATCAATCGCCGATAGATGACTCCATGGGCCATTGGCACAACCCTAGTCAAGAGTGACTATTAATCCTTTGTACACGACATGACATGATGAACACCCTTCCCCTCAATCTCTCTAGCTCATAGGAATTCCACACTATAGGTTGCGTAAGTCCCTATGCGTAGGTTGTCTTGGATGACGGCAACTCATGGCTTCTACAGTGACCTTGTAATACTGTAATTGCTTCTGTGACCTCTTTCTGCCCTAAAATCCCCTGATAGCCCTCCACAGCACCACACATAGTCTGTTGCAGTTGTATTTACGAAAAACTTAACCTTAAGTAAAGGTCAGTTTTGTTTTTTGCAATATGTAAATATGTATATAATATATATTAGCAGGCAAAAATGCTCAGGGCGGGTGTAAAAGCTTACAGACAAATGAGTCAGTGCTGCAGCATGCTCAGCCGAAACAGATGAGATCTTTGGTTCATCTCAGATCTGCTAACAGCATTTGATCTGCGGCGAGCCCATTAGCACTTATAGGGCTGGATTGTGACACGCCTGGCAATGGCATTTTATGGAGACGGATTGATTCTGATTGCCATTTGTCATATCCCCTAACGAAAAAATTGTGGAAAAAGTAGAAGCTACACAGTGTCATTAAAATGTGCTCCCTCGTACAGAGCAGCAGATCAGATAAAGACACTCGAGGACCATTTTCTACCGATGACATCTCTGTCCAATTTGGCACATAATAAGCCATTGGAAAAACTGTCACATCCTCTGCTCCCTCATCCGTCCACCAGATGAAGACTGATAACCTCAGTTTTGCTTCGAGGTATAATTTAGTATGTCCCATATTGCTGACGTCAGTGTACAGACTTATGTGACGTAGTTTTGAATATGCCTTGAAAAACACAGTCCTCCCACTCTGAACTATTTCATTGGTCTGACCCTGCGGAGGGACATAATGTATTGTTATCAGGACAGTTCGACACACATAACCACAATTACAAGGGGATTATCTTGAGATGGGATTAACTACTTGCAGCATGGAGTGCATTTCGGAGTGAAATTGCAGTAATCCAAAATCCACAGGTAGGAGATAATCCCACCTATTTGTCGGAGTTCTGATCTTCACCGCAACTTTTAATTAAATAATTCAGGTGTATAAATTAGACTATTATCACGAGCAATGTTTGACATCAGTTGGCCACGGATAAATCTGAAGCAGGCTATAATAAGGAGTAGAATATGTGTTACTGCTCTTAACAAAAAAAATACTGTCTATTGTCCCTCACAGCTCGGGTGTCACAAATACACTCTTTCGATGGGCGGCTTTTTGAGATTTCACTAACACATAGGCTAACCACCACGTCCGTCAACAGAGAGCCAGATGTTCAAGGCCATTTTGTTAAGTGAACAGAGTGACAATATTTAGAGCGGAAGCCAAACGACACAGCCAATTTAGAGGAGTATAATTAACAACATTAAGAAATACGAAGAACTACTAAAGAGTGACAGAGAACAACACAGAGGAAGAACAATATTTTGACATTTCTGACATGGAAAACCACAACCAGAAGCAGGCATGTACCATTTGGCACTGAGGGGGTGGGATCACAATGCCATTCGCATGAGAAGACTTGCAGATCTGTGGATTGCACACAAAGTTGATTAATGCACAAAAACAGCTAGGTATTTAGAGATTTTAGGGCCACTTCTGGCAGTGATGACGCACAGACAGAGCTCCATTCCATTTCAAAGGGAAGGAGAAAATAATAATAGGATGAAAGAAATTTGTTTTCCCGGGACACGTCTGCAAATATACTTTACCGCTAATTGATCAGTAACGAACCCCTTTGAACTTTGGCACGACCAATTACAGCGATGTGGTTGGCACACTTAAATGGAACACAACTCTATTCTCAAATAAACAAATTGCACAGGCAGGCAGGCAGGCAGCCTCCCAGAGAACAAAAGGAGGACCGGGAGGAGTAGGAAGGCAATGCACAAGTCATGGGGGCAACTCTGTGTCAGTCAGAAACCTAAGCTGACAGAGGAATTGAAGAGAGGGGCTCTCAACATTCCCAAACAGCGCTCAGCGTGTGAGTCCGCGATGGAGAGTGGCAGATCTCTGACAAACCCGTTTCCTCGGGGCTGTGTGACCGGATCTGCGTCAGTGATAGAAAAAACATCTGACAGCATACGAGTCCAGGCACCCTGGCCCCACCAATGCTTCCACAACAACATGTCCTCAGATACTCCGTGTGGCATACTCCTTTCTGCCACGTTTTTGATGTATATTTTTCTGAATTGCATGTTAAGATTTGTACATAAAGCCTGATATTGTCTTAATTTTTAACTTAAAGAGGACCTATTATACTACTTTTCTGGTCTTAATTTCTTGTTTTACACTGCTATAGAGCAACCTGACACGAATCACATCACAAAAAACTATGTAGATTTTCGGGAAGCTCTTTCTCTTATTTTGGCGATCCAGCACATCCTGTCAACACTTGAGTGTGTGTGCTTCGGCAATCTCCGCTCCCTCCGCCTGTGCATCGGCCATCTCCGCTACCCTCCCCCCCCTCCTGCAAACCCCACTCCGTTGTGATTGGTTACCTTCCTTCCGAAACACTTTCAGTGGCGGGAAGCGCGAGCATGGACCTATAAGGGCGCGAGGCAGACGCGAACAGGGAAGTGACAGCATTACCATACATGGAAACATCCGCGTGGTCACATCACCAATTTTTATGCGACGTCACCAATTATGAAAGGGTAGACCGCTTTGAAGACGTGACTTCTCGACTGGCTAGAATAGTGTTTAGTGCTCTGCACAGACACCCCAGACGGTCAGCAGGGAATACGTCGAAATGCATGTAAGTCATTATTTGATAATTTAGTATGGTTAAGCATGACTATGAATCATCATAACAACGTTTATAGGTCATAAAAGTCAAAAAGCATCATAGGTCCTCTTTAAAAGGTGCACTATGTAACTTTGGGTGTGTCAGAGAAGTGAACATTTCCTAAGGTATATTCTCATAACTGATTAAACACTTTGCTCACATGAAAATTGGATCCTTGGAACACTGTTTGACGTTAGAAAGCTACGTGAAAAGTTACTGTTTCAGTGTTGTTTACAGCAGCAGGGCCCACAGTTTTGTTTGGTTCCAGGTGCCACCAAATCATCTTGTTTTGATTTATTATGATAGAGTTATTCAATTATAAGAATTACACGTGGTGAAAATATATTTTGTGAAATAACTTCAGGCTCTGCCAATGTAAACAAATTCCCATAGGCTGACACTGCATAGTGCACCTTTAAAAGAGAAAGAGAACATAACACATTTCACACATACCTATCCTAGAGAGAAAATAATATTTTAAGCTGACCCTGTTAAATAACCAAAAATCCTGTGAGTATGCTAGGTTCAAGATTAATTTTGGAATAATTTTCTAAAACCCTGGGATTAGAATTTGAGGACCCCCACATGAAAATCACTACTAGTTGAGCTCAAGCACTAATGTGACAGCAAATTAAACTGTGGTGTATTGCTGTAACCGCTGTGGGATGCACACATTTAGTGCTTGCCACAGCTAAAAACAGATTTAGCTCCTTCTCTTCAATGTATTTCAATATTGTACACAAGTTACTTTAGTTTTGCTTAAAGGCACAGTGTCAAATAAAAGTGTATGTTGGCATCATCTAGTGGTGAAAGTCCTAGATTGCAACACTCTGTCTCTACACCTCCCGTTACAGAAAATGTACAGAAGCTATGGTGGCCTTCGAGGACAAAAAGCTAGTTACTAAAGATGGCATCGTCTACAACTGCCTTAAGTCTTCCCACAATTGTCATGTGATGCGGTGAAGATGTGTTATAGCAATTTATTCTATAGTACTTCTTCTTGGTCTTCCAACAGGTACATTTCTCGCTGACACCCAGTATATATAAAACATTTTAAGGCCAATAGGGTTTGTCTTTCCGCCACTGTTGACCCTATAAAAATTCAGTGCAAGTGCAGATATTGACTGCATTTGAAATGATGTTGTAACAATTCAACAAGCAATGGACAAATCCTCCTTTTAACCAGCTTCTATTCAAAGAGGCTTCTCTGAGATCCCACTGAACATCTAAAGACTTTAATGACCCTGTAAGACAGTGTGTGGTTCTGCCAATAAGATATAAGAGTAGGGCTGCAACTAACGATTATTTTAATAATCGATTAATCGGTCGATTATTTTTTCGATGAATCGATGAATCGGATAAAAAAAATACTCAACGAATCGATGACCAAATTCGTTGGCAACGCTTTTAGTTATCGATTTTAATCGATTTTATCGATTCGTAGTTGCAGCCCTATATAAGAGCAGGTGTCGGTGTTGTGAAGGGGGCCGGACTCCATGCATGGTGATTAATGAAGCCGCTCCAAACTCATCTCTGAGCATCTATTGATCCAGTCCTGTGGCTGGGCCTGGCACTGAATTAGTCTGCCTGCATATATGCAAGAGTTATGATATATTGGATATATGTATAATGGATAATGGATAAGGACATGAATCCGCTGACTGACACTCACACCCAGAGAGGAGAGTCTATCAATGCTCTACACTGAGATGAAGTGTAAGGAGAGTGAGAAACATGCAGCCACATGCTCACATTATTGTGGCATTTATGAGTTATCTGCAAGAAACGCATACAGGAGCAGTCATCAGAAACTATACATTAACTCAATCTATAGATTAGATCGTATTGCTGTTGTGAGGTAGTTAGCGTGGACACGTCGGCATGATTGATGCACAGTGCATAAAGAGGAATTTGTCTAGTATAGTATATACATATAGCTGAGTTCTCAGGCTTCGGGAAGGTTGTAAAGCCGAGAGTGCGTATGTCATGATTTGACACATCACTTTGTCTGCGAAACTTAGCTTCACAATGACAGTGGGAAACTAACACAACCTGATTCACTGGGGTTGATATCAGAGCTCCGCAAGTCTCAGAGTCTCTCTCTCTCTCTCTCGCGCTCTCTCTCTCTCTCTCTCTCTCTCTCTCTCTCTCCTCTCTGAGTTTTTAAACCTGTCAATTCGATGAATTCAAATCTTCTCTTTTTTCAGGGTTAGAAATGAGGTCAAATAACAAATGATTCTTTAATTGGTTGTTCATGTTTACAGAAATCTATATTAGGTAACTGAAACTGCAAGCCAAATTAGCGAGTAGACAAAGAGTAATATAATGATGATAACACTCAGAGCCGGCCCAAGCCTTCATGGGGCCCTAAGCGAAATATGATTAGGGGGGCCCTCTCCAATGTTAGCGCTGCTGAAATTATAGATCTTTGTTAAATATCATTCACACACCCAGTGTTTCCCGCCAGTGCCTCCACTGTGCAGCTCTGCGAAAATATTAGAAAGCTGAGATTAAGAACCTCCTAGGGGGGTCCGGGGGTATCCCCCCCGGGAGATTTTTTTAACCTTTTTAAAGTGAAATGCATGAATCTGGTGCACTTTGAGAGGAAAATTAAGAGGCTAAATCTGAGAAATTTAGTGTGAACAAATTATTTGGAGACACTGGGTCAGATGAATTAGAAGCTATTGAAGAAGGACACATGGATTTTCCATAAAAATATTAATATAAAATAAAATATTATGGAGGGTCCTCTGGGTTGGGCTTGGAGCTCTTTTTCTTTTACGGGACATATTTCTCTGTAATATAATGAATGCATTTAAATGCAGTGAGAGGAACGAAGCAGAAGAACTCTTGTCCAGCTATCTTTTTTTCCACAGACGAGGCTGAAGTAGGCTATAGACTATACACAGTGCATGGGAAACTGAGGGCAGCCCCATTTCCAATTGTTTTTAAATAAACTCAATACACACTGTGCATGAATGTGAACGTGACATGATCAGATAATTTCGGATTACCTCACAGATTTTTAGGCTATTAATTATCTAGACCAAAAAATGTTATTCCTTTTTTGCACAATATGATGTTAAAATCAAACACACAAAAAGAGGGGGCCCCCCTGGCGGTCGGGGGCCCTAAGCGACCGCTTAGTTCGCTTATGCCTCGGGCCGGCTCTGATAACACTATAGATAATTATAGCAGCGTCGTAAATCAGGGACTGAGACACTCTGGACTGAGACCCAAAAAAGCTTCCGTTCAAAATGATGAGATTAGTTGAGAGAACATGGGAAAGCCTGGCTGTCAGAGATTCTGTATGCCGGCAGCTTGCGTGTATGTCAGAGGCTTGCTATCCAAGCCTGTGACAGAGGGCAGCTGACACCAAGTGACGCTCAGGGTGATGCAGATGGTGAACTGCAGTCAGCTGTATATCTGAAAAAATAATAAATAAAAAATAGACTATGCTTTGTTGAGCATTCTTTGTTAGGCTGAATATGTGTTTATCTCATCTTGTAGAGTTTTGGAGATGAGTGCAGCGCGATATGTCTTAAATCATGCCATTGATTCCCATACTGAGATGAGAGGGACCGTTGCTATGGAGGCTTATCTTAAAATCAATTATTTTGAGCATATTTTGCTTGCTGCGTTGTCAGCACAACATGCCCGGCTATCTCTACAGAGTAACTGATGCTATGTTTTGTTTTAGCTTTATAAGTATGTCAGGCACCCAATAGAAAAAAATAGCAACATACTGGCTCCACAGTCCGATAATGATATATTATTATTAACAAACAAATTAGTAGTTTCACTCTGTTCTTCAACAAGACACTTGAAACTTTATCATTTTTGAACATACCGTAATGTGTGAGTAAGTGCAGTCTCTTCAGTATAGCCAATTATATAAAATAGACAACACTCATATCCCAATAATTCAGTATTCATTAATCATTGTGCCCTTTAAGCTGCTTGAAATTCTTCAGGACAATTGCTTACATGTCCTCTAAATTCATTGAAATAAATCACCAACTAAAGAAAGGTATCTGCAGCACACTGGCTACTTTGAGAGCAAAGCTCTATTAATAATACTACTGTATAGTCCACTTCCAGTAATATCAAACGGCCAGGTCATCACGTGTAGCATTGCTGCCAAAATAAGCCAATTAGGTTCATTGATTTGTTGTGAGCACCTTAAACAGAGTCAGAAACTGACAACAGGGAACATCCAATTGAATTGCTCTATACTGTACATAAACAAGGATGCTGCAACTGGCAGCCTGCCACGGTGTAAATGCAAAGGTTGTAATTGTATTACACTCAGAACGATCTTAAAAGCCATGAATAGTGAGTCCAATAAAGGCTCAACAAGACAAAGGACCGCAGTCTGACTTTTGAAGAGAGGGAAATCGTTGCATATTTACATCTGGAATCATATTTACTGACGCAATAAAACTGCGTCATTCTAGACAGGCACGTGGTTTAACAGCTTTTCTAATTGCTAAATGGATTATTTAAATATAGCCTATATATATATAGCATCCAGACAAAGGGGGAGTAATGCGTGTGCCAGTGCGTAAATTGCCGTGCACATCCCCGGTGAGGATGGAGCCTTACGATGATTAGTCCCACCAGGGTTTCTCTGGCAACCCTGTCTCCGCTCTGTGTCCATGGCAATAAGCAGTTTACTATGCTTTCGCTTGACTGTTAAAAGACCTGTGGTTTTTGTTTTCTTTTTTTTTCTGTGTTTTACGCCAAAGGTCATAAGCTCAGGCTGCGAGACCGAGAAAAGCTCCGCGCTTCACGACTGTATACAGATGTGATGACAATGAGCGAACCAGGAGGCTATGCGGATAAGACGCGCGCGAGAAACACAAAGGGACAGCTCAACAGGATACCGACGACGAAAAAAGAATAGCCAATCAGTGTCATCATTTCAGCGGTGTTAAATGTTTACTTCTAGTGTAAAAATCTTTTAATTCTGTGTGACACTGTAACCCACTGGCATGCAGCATTGTGGTCCTTCTTTTTTGCCTGATTGATTGTCTGTTTTTGTGACGATCACCAAGTCGATGCAAGTAAAGCATGTGATCTAAAAGCAACACACCGTGCAGCGTATCTCAAACCAGCAAATATAAACCAGGGTTCAACATAACTTTTTTTTCCTACTGGCCCGCCGGGCCAGTGGATCCGGGTTTTACTGGCCCCTTGTATATTTTCACTGGCCCTGCACACACTTTTTTTTCTTCATAATTTAGTTTCAATAATTATAATACCTGTATTAGAAAAATAAAGAAAGATAACCAGATCTAAAGGGAATATCTATACTGTAACAGTATAGATATTCCCTTTAGATTTGGTTATTTTTCTTTTAGTTAATTATATAAAATGTTGATATTGCTCATACACATAATATAAAACCAGGCAAACATATTGAATTAGAAGCCTACAACTGAAAGTATGTTGAAAGAGTCGGCCAGTATTTTAAAGTCCAGTAGTTTGATGGTTGTTTTTATTCTTGAATTTGGGCAGTTTAATGAATAGTTCACCTGCAGAAGTCATGTTCAAACATAAAAAAAATAAGAGATGAAGGTCTGATCATTCTTTGTGGTGTGGTAGGCTGTTTTTATTACTTTCTCTATATGCATTAGGGATGTGAATGTGTCGACCGAATGACCGGTTTTCCACTTGCGCTCAAGTTGACTTTAAAAATAGAATAGAAATCCGAAAATCAGTGGGTTATGCCGTTTTTTTAATGGGAGATTTCACCGTGTATGTGAGTTCACGTCTGGTCGTGAGCGCGCTGCAGGAGTGTCACTTCTCCATGAAGTGTCAGCTTCACATAAGAGTCCGGTGTGGGACCATTTTTTCAAACTATTGATAAAAAACAATGCAGTGCAAAATATGCAGCATAAGTTAAACGCTCGTCTAAGACTATGACGTTAAATCACCTTAGAAACACACAATGCCTTCATCCGATCACAGCAGCGTTTCACCGTGTGATCTCGCCAGCGAGTGAGCCGCCGCGCAGATGAACTGTGGTTTGTGGCTAAAATAATAACCGGGGATATTCTCCCCGTTAGCGATTTAAATGGGAAAGACTTCCGCGATCTGATTGAATGTCTCGAGCCTGAAAACACAGTGCCAAACTGCGCGACTATAGGAACTGTACAGTGAGCGGAGTCCCTCCGTTCGTTTCTGTCTACAACCGACACAATCACCGGAGACGCATTCACAGCGTTTAAATAACGCCTCTCATTACCATTGGGGCTTGCATGCAAATACTGTAACATTACGGCGGCAGATAAAGGAAAAGCGCAGTTATCATTTTCTGCACCTCAACCTCTGCTGTGGTGGGAAGAAAGAAAGGGGGCAGATTAAGTCGATTGATTTGTCGACTCGCAGGCGGACGGTAGGCAGCTCTGCCAACGGAGCGAGAGTGCGCCCGCTTGTTGCTGCGCCTGTCAAAATGCCCACGCATCGGTTGTCCACTGGCCTTTCATTAAAAAATATATTTTATATTAGGTTTATTATATTGAGTCTTAAATAAACACTGCTTTCATTACGACTCTGAACGCGCATTTCAATGAACCATGATGTAGTCTACAAAAAGATACTGAACTGTGATTGGCCAGTCACTGGCCCGGGCGGGACAGTGACTGGCCAATCAACTTGCCCTGCATATGATTTTACTGGCCCCGGGCCATCGGGCTATACGTTATGTCGAACCCTGTAAACATGCACCATGCTGGGAATAGCTCACTATCCGTTGGCTGCTATATTGTCTCCAGTCTAACCCCAAAGGGTGATGGTAGCACCATGTAGTGGAGATGAATGGTTCGCGTTCAAAAAACCTTTGAAGGGGTTAAAGCGGTGCGCGCGAGACAATTAAGGCTCGCCTCTTACCCTTGGAAGCATCCTTGTCTTCTTTAGGCTTCGCCACTTTTCCGCTCATAGATCCCAGTTTGGATGTGTAATTCCCGATTTAGACAAGAATCGAAATCCTTTGAGATGCCGACCGTCCTCAATGAAATCCTTGCCAACGGTTCCAGGTGCTGAGATAAGGGTTCTGTGAAGAGAGAAATTATTCATCAAGATCTTCTCTATACAACAGCAACAGCAGCGTGTTGTTGTCAAAGCGGGGCCATAGCCTATAGCGAGACAATGGGAACGTGGGGGAAGCAAGGTGTTTTATCAATCGGAGATCAATGAAAACGTCCAACTAGTGATGCTCTCTGGGCGCACTCACACGCCAAACGACAAAGAGTCCATATGGATTCAGTAAACACCAGGAATCACCCGGTGGCGCAAGTCTATCTTTGCTCAGCCTCCCCAGTGTTTCCAAAACCAAACACGTGTGAACCTACCTTATCTCCTCCACATGTTCTGCTACATCAATGCACATTGATGAAAGGAAACGCTCCCACCACGAATCCCGTTGTGTTGCATATAAAAAAAAGAAAAATCACGACCTGCTCTGCTGTGACAAAGGAGAGGAGCAAAAAGCTGCGAAACGGAGCTCAGTTTTATTTTTTTCTTCGGAGGGGTTCAATCAGCGTTGGGTTGAAGAATAAAAAAAGGAAAAACTAGAGGTCAAAACACAGAACCGACGTCCAACGTACACACAAACCCCGGGAGATAGCCTATGACATCCACTGTAGCTGGTGCGACCAGGTTTTCTTGTCTGAAGCTCTTCCCACTGACGAGCTCGGCTTCCTCTAAACGCGCGGTGACCAGAATCAACAGGATAGCCTACACAACGTGAGAGCGCACCCCCCACAACATAAACTCACACCTCCCAATAACAGCGCCAATTCACACCGTGGACATTTGGGTTTGTTTGTTTTTACTTCTGTGTCACAGCCGAGGTGAAAACGAGCGTGCTCCATAAGTGGGCAACACGGCGTCAGTGTGTGAGCTGTGATGTTGACGTGTGTGGGGGGGGGGGGGTAGAAAAGAATCAAAGCAGGACGTTGTGCAGCATGGTGCACACACCATCTTGCTGTTGCTCTCATTCACTTGCCTTTGCAGAGCTATGCGTCATCTCATTCACATGCCTGCGCATTCTCTTGTATGATCAGAAGTGTTATCTAGGAACATGAAAAAAAGCATAACAAATTTAAATGTGCAACTAACGGCTCCCTTGAAGATAAAAGTATAATATAAATCAAAGACGTTCATTTTGTGGTTCCGAGTATGGATTTAGAGACATTTCAAACAGTAAATAGGTTATGATCTCCAGGCCCAGCCTGTGAAAAACATATGTTGCCCAGTGAGTCTATGTATCCACACATCTGATATGGACTACTACTAGTGTTTTGTAAAACAAGATCAAGTATCTTCAAAGTTGAGTTCCCTGACTGCGCAGTAAACAGGTGCTGGGAAGTTTTTTTATAAACTTTGTGGGACAGCAGATTGGGTTTAGACTAATATACCAAATTTAATAAAAGTTACTTCAGCTTAAGCTTGTAAACATAAAATAGAGCCCCTGTTGGCTAAATATCTCAAATAAACAGGAACAACTATGACATAATATTGCTTGATTTTTAAAAATAAAATGTAAATTGACAAGTGTTCTTGTCATGCCACTTACAGAAAGTTCTGGCATAATTTTCATTCTGTCACAAGGACAAATCTGGACTGTGTATTCCACAACATTACGAGGTTCAAGTTTGTCACCGGCCCACTCTTTTAGGATCATCGAACATACAAAAGATCCATCAGTGCAACAACTTCTTTTCCCCAGGTCTTGCAATATCTGTCCTCAAGATTAGTGTCATTGAAGCAGTGCATTGGAGGTGAAGTTGATTTTCTGTGTGACCCTTGACAGTCAATAGACATTTGTATTTCCAGAAACAATGTGTTGGGTGCCAAGGACTTTCAATAGATCTGTGAACAGTTATCATTGCATCTACTCACCAAATAAATATTATTTTCTTATGAAAACCTTCGACAGCCCTTTCTGTAGCTTATCAAGAGACACTTTACGAAACTAAACTCCAAAGCTGAGTTTTATAATAACAGAAAAAACATTGACTCCTTTATGTTGCGTCACACTGAGGAAATACTGTCCATCCTCTGTTGTTTGTTGCAGCTTACACTATGACATCTCTATTGACTAATAATGAAGGTTATACAGCATGCTGGTGTTCAGAAATAAATGGATTTTAGAGCTAAGAGCATGCGGGGGTCCTTACCTTTCAAACCTGCACTCTAAAAGTCACACGTCATCCTTCACTTTAAAATGTTCCTGGTCCAAATGGTGAGTGAACGGCGCTTGCAGCCAAAAATCCAAATTGTTGTTCAGGCCTCTTAATCCACTTTGGAGGTTTCTACAATAATTATGATTATTGCTATTTCTTTTTTTATCAGCTTTCATTCATAGTTGCTGGCCCAGGTTCAGGCTTTAAGTCACATTTCTCAGCCCTGCAGGTCTGTTAACACTCAGTGGCAGCGGAGCAAAAAGAGCTGCGGGTTGAGGGTTACGAGATCTATATGGCTGCTATTTTTAGAAAGAAACAGGACCCCTTTTAAACTTTCTTCGCATGCTCAAATCTCCCCGAGACATCTCAGGCACACTGTCGCTCTGCCTCAAATGGACAAATCAATACAGTTTTAAAAACAGTTCAGTTACTGTACATAATTTTCTTGATGACTTAATGAACTCAATGTAAGGTTAATGTACTGCAACCAGGCTTCCAGGTGTTTGAACATAATATACTGTGAAGGCTTACTCAAGCACACTGAATTTTCTTATCTATCTATTATCTATTCATCTTTTTATTCTTTTGTGTTTTGGCAGGTAATTCATTAGCCATGCTGTGAGCAGTGGGTGACATACTTAACATTGTTGCATAAAATTGTCTATTAAAATCTTTACAATGTAACTTTACTCTAATCAGTTGAACAACCTTAATGCACATATAGAGTGGATATATTATCCCTTTCAGCCCCGAAAGTTTCTGCATTGCAGTTATAAATGTCTAATTTTCTTTAAACATAAATGTTATTTTCGGAATAACCAGTTCTATTTTAAAAAAATTAAGATTTATTCCATGTGAATAGTTGTCGTCAAGGTTAAAGATGTATTACGCGCAAGTACACAGATATAATTTGCCTATTAAAAAAGTGTGTTACAATATTAATTTAGCACACAAAATATTTTATTATGATTCTGATACCAAAATAGCATTATCTCAAACACACAGACACAACCCTTGCGAAAGAGCAATGAACCACATCTGAAGGACATTATGTGTACATTAATATTGAAATTATTGAAATGTTTTAATCGTTAAATATAATAAAACTCTTTCAGTGATTTGTATTGCATTAATTGTAGCCCTTGCAAAGATAATTAATTTACATTTATCCAAACTTATGCAGACTTTTTAATGGTTTTGAAGGAAACATACTATGAAAAGATGTGCCACAAGTCCTTCAGTGGGGTATTTACTGAATATCAACTGAGCAAATGCTACACCATGAAGGCAGAAGGGATACTTGATAGTTGTGGTCAGGATATATTTTAAGTTATGAAAATACATTGAAAATCTTACCAAATGTGTTAAGAAGTATTTTAAGTGTTTGAGCTTTTTGAAATGTTTGCAGGTTATCAACATCATCAGATCCCAGAAGGTGCTGGTGACGTCATACATTACCTAATGAGTCATACAAGCGTGCGTAGAATGAGGTGGAGCTCTGACTCAAGAGCAGCACATGTGCATGTATGTTGACGCATAAAGAGCAAGGGTTAGAGAGAGTGTAAATGTCAGTGGGTTGTGTTCCCACTGTGTCCATAGCCCCCTATGACCTTTCCGACAGGGCATTGCAGCAAAGTGCTACATTCACCCCCAGACTGTTAAAAGCAAAGCCCTGCAGCCCAGTTGGTAAAGCATAAAACAAACTCCTGACTCACACTCTGTCACTTCTGATGTTATATCACAGGCTGTGTCCACCGCTGCCACGGAATAACCCTGATTTGCTAGTGTTTGCCGCTGATTGCTGGATTTTTGCTGGAAAAAATGCATCACCTGATGCTCACGCTGCCTCCCACACGTGCGCGCACACTCAGCAAACAGATCTGTTTTTGTTCTTGTCTCTTGTCATATACGATCATTCCTTACGGTAAATGTAATACATAGACCTAACATGCTCAGGAGATGTGACTAAAACTGATCATCATATTTTGTTATCTTTCAATAAACAGAAATACAGTGGGCAGCATAAATTAATGTTTTGTTAATACTTAATTAATGCTTTATGTAACATTTATTAAAATGTTGTTATGAGAGGCATGTTTGTGTCTTAATAGTTCTTAGGGTGACATATTCAAACATATGGGATATTTTGAACATGAACTTTAAATTGAGTTTTGTACCTTTGATTGGTAATGAGTGTGAGACAGATATTTGTAGGAAATTAAGACAAAAAGATCCCCGCATTCATAAATGCACACAATCGTTTTTGTCCCGTAGATCAGTCTGGCCTTTCTCAAATTTCCGGAGGAGCCCGTACAAAAAATTACCAGGCTAGGACTAGCGTTCTGACCTCACCTTTGACCCTTATAGTGGAAGGCAGCTTCTGATTGGTTGTAGTGTAGTCATCAAACTAGCCTCGTGACTTCAGCCATATCTCACAAGCTTATTCGTCAACCCACTTTGACGTCAACAATAACATTCACTAATCAGGGGCTGCCTTCCACTAAGGGCCCAGTCTGACTGGAGGCTAGAGTGACGATAACAGCCCTGCTTGGTGAATATTATATTGGAGAAAGGCCAGACAGATCCGCAGGAAAGAAACGAATGTGGAGCTCCTCGGACATCCAGTTGGTCTCGCCAGGCTCAAACAGCTCCACAGGATACGATAATATACCAATGTAGATTGTCCATTAGAGGTTTCGATTGTGTGACGATTGCAGTTCATTTTGTGCTTGGATAGGATACTTTGTCATAGTTGTTGGCAATTGTTGCAAAGATGATGTTATGGTATTCCAGTCACAAAAAGACAACGGATCACGTTCTCTTTGCTTGCATGGCTTTATCCCAGGCAAAGTGCTTTCTTCCAATATTTTACAACTTTTTTAACTACTTTTACCTGACCTTTTGACAACATCTTAGTATCCCAAAGGAAAAGGCAGCTGATGCACAAGCAGTATTGTGATCAAAGTGAACGAATGGAAGAATGAACAAATGACTGAAAGGTTAATGAATGAACTGATGAATTATCATAGTCAACTGAATCAAATTAGTTTTTTCTCTGATGCATACACAAAAATGACAAAAGTTAAAGCTTCTTGCGATAGTTTTGAACTAGATCAGATTTTACTGTGGCCATGTTGTTTTGCTATTTATACATTTCTTTAATGGGATATGTTCATAGAGCTCTTCCTTTAGATATTTTCCATAAGCGTGTGGGACCTACAGCCCAATTATTTTGCTGTGCAGTGTATATTCACCATGGCAGTTGATTAAATCAATTCCCAATCGCGTGGGTAACAGCCATTCATCCAATCTGCACACCGAGCTGACTTGTAAATCAGTTGCACGGGGTGAGAGAGACTAACACTGGACCAATGGCGAAGGAGCCGCTTGATTTGTAACTTGGCTGGACTGAAAATCACCCAAGGTGATATTTGCGGAGGAGCGTGCATGGTTTGTACAGAGAAATTGCTCCTAAAAATAATTCTCTGGGACAGGCGGTGAGGTGTTGGAGGGTGATTAATGCTCCATTATTGTGCAGCAGGGTTAGAAGTCTGCCTCTGATTATACAGTATCTCACAAAAGTGAGTACACCCCTCACATTTCTTCACATTTTTCTTTATATCTTTCCATGGGACAACACTGAATAAATGACACTTTGATACAATGTCAAGTAGTCAGTGTATAGCTTGTATAACAGTGTAAATTTACTGTCCCCTCAAAATAACTCGACCCACAGCCATTAATGTCTAAACTGCTGGCAACAAAAGTGAGTACACCCCTTAGAAAAAATTTACAAATTGGGCCCAAAGTGTCAATATTTTGTGTGGCCAACATTATTTTCCAGCACTGCCTTAACCCTCTTGGGCATGGAGTTCACTAGAGCTTCACAGGTTGCAACTGGAACCCTCTTCCATCCATTTATGACAGCATCACAGAGCTGGTGGATATTAAAGACCTTGCGCTCCTCCACCTTCCGTTTGAGGATGCCCCAAAGATGCTCAATAGGGTTTAGGTCTGGAGACATGCTTGGCCAGGCCATAACCTTTACCCTCAGCTTTTTTAGCAAGCCACTGGTCGTCTTGGAGGTGTGTTTGGGGTCGTTATCATGTTGCAATACCACCCTGCGGCCCAGTTTACGAAGTTTGAGTGCACATGGTCAGCGTCGTACACAGAGGTTGGCTTTGGAAAATAGACGTATGAGTGCTGCCAGCATTGCTGAAGGGCTTGAAGGGGTGGGGGGTCAACCTGTCAGTGCTCATACCATACGGCGCACTCTGCATCATACTGGTCTGCATGGCTGTCATACCAGAAGGAAGCCTCTTCTAAAGATGATGCACAAGAAACCCCACAAAAAGTTTGCTGAAGACAAACAGACTACGGACATGGATTACTGCAACCATGTCCTGTGGTCTGATGAGACCAAAATACATTTATTTGGTTCAGATGGTGTTAAGAGTGTGGAGCGGCAACCAGGTGAGGAGTACAAAGACAAGTGTGTCTTCCCTAGAGTCAAGCATGGTGGTTGGAGTGTCATGGTCTGGGGCTGCATGAGTGCTGCCAGCACTGGGGATCTACAGTTCATTGAATTCTAACATGTACTGTGACATACTGAAGCAGAGCATGATCCCCTCCCTTCATAAACTGGGCCGCAGGGCAGTACTGCAACATGATAACGACCCCAAACACCCCTCCGAACGACCACTGGCTTGCTAAAGAAGCTGAGGGTAAAGGTTATGGACTGGCCAAGCATGTCTCCAGTCTTAAACCCTATTGAGCATCTTTGGGGCATCCTAAAACGGGAGATGGAGGAGCGCAAGGACTCTAATATCCACCAGCTCCTTGATGTCGTCATGAATGGGTAGAAGAGGGGTCCAGTTGCAACCTGTGAAGCTCTAGTGAACTACATGCCTAAGAGGGTTAAGGCAGTGCTAGAAAATAATGATGGCAAAACAAAATATTGACACTTTGGGCCCAATTTGGAAATTTTTTCTTAGGGGTGTACTCACTTTTGTTGCCAGCAGTTTAGACATTAATGGCTGTGTGTCGAGTTATTTTGAGGGGACAGTAAATTTACACTGTTATACAAGCTATACACTGACTACTTGACATTGTATCAAAGTGTCATTTATTCAGTGTTGTCGCATGGAAAGATCTAATGAAATATTTGAAGAAATGTTAGGGGTGTACTCACTTTTGTGAGATACTGTAGATGTTAGTCTGATTTAACCACTGAGTGCGGCAGATAAGGTAATCAGACGGTTCTGTTACAGGGTTGCTAATGACAGTGGATACATGCTGGAGGTCGAGGAGTGTTGTTAGTCACTGTACTATTTGTGTTTGTATTTTGTGCAGAACAGGTGGGGCTTATCACAACCCATCTTCTGTCTCACTCAAAATGCACAAAAAGTTACATGAATCACTGCGTCCTATGACAGTGACACTTATCAGAGAATAGCAGGTTGAGCGATTGTAGATTTACTTACTCAATCACGGGAGTTGTCACTGTAGGGAGAAGAGTATGCGGCATTATGCAGGAGAGGTCAGCGTCATGCGCGAGTCATATAAAATATTCACATGATCTCTATTTTATACAGTATTTGGTTGTCATACATGAATATAATAAATAATATTATTGCACAGTAGCAAATGCAGGATAAGAAAAGCCGAAGACGTGTAATGAAAATAAAGGTCATCCAAGGGTTTGTGCATTCGTGTGTGCATCTTAATGGATTTCTATGAGTTCGCACATAAAAAATGGATTTCTGCAAACACCACCGTTGTTGCACCTGCTTATTAATCTCTGAGAATTGACCTCAGTCCCAAAGGTCAAAATGGGGTCAGCAAGTTATTTCAAAGCTAAAGAGGTCAGGGTCAAAAGGGAGGGCTTGATGTTGTATTTCTGTCTCGCTCCCAATAACACAACACATAATTGACTTGGCCTCTCCTCAGATTGCATTTTTATCACTCTGATGTCACAGGGTTTATTTCAGCTGCTGGACAAATGATTTACATGCATCTGACACTACACACATATACCTCTGGTGATGAAGTCTTCATTGGCGGACGAGTTATTAGCACCTGAAGAATGCCTCACATCAAGAGTGCTAAGTTGGATTTTATATATTATTATTAGGATATCATTTTTTGACATTCAGAATTCAAAACAGTGAGCTTGTCGGGCACTTCCTGACCAGGAGGGATTGGATCTCCACTTTTCATTAACGGTGGTTGAACATCACAGAGCCGGCAGCGTCTGTCAGCTCGGCTGCATCACGACTCACAGAACCAGCAGTGGATTTGAGCTCTCATTTCTCAGGAGCTCACATACCGTATTACTGTGTCACCACTGGCAGGACAAAGCATGCATGGATTGCATATACTCGTGCAAAACCCAGGATTTAAATTATTTATTTTAAATCATCTTTATTTGTCCCACACCTGCACACATAGTTACTTTAAAGAAAACTGTTTTGGACTATAAAACTTGCAGCCATATGTGATGCATTTACAAATGTAGGTAAACCTAGGATCCAACTAGGTTAGGCATTATTGGGTCACGGACCCACTTATTCTACCAGGTTTTATAAATGTCAGATTGTATCGATAACAGTGTAGAAATACAGTATAAGGGCATTTTGTTGCCATGAGAGTACTTCATTTAACTTGATATTAGTGACTTTTATCAATCAATCAAAATATGTTCCTTATATTCCAGTTCCACCTCATGCAGAAAGTGATACTGATTAAACAAAAATGGAAATATATATACATATATATACGTATATGTTGGTTTACATCAGTAATGATTTCCTGTACAACTACAACTGCATCTGGGGTTTTAATATATTTTCTTTCTTGTATTTCACTGGCACAATTTCACCTGGAAGGCCTCCAACAGCCTATTTATGAGTGTTGGACTGTTACTGGTGTTGTTAGCCTGTAAATCCAAACACTACCTCTCCGTCTCCAGCAAATATAAAGCCAATTGTTAAAATGTCAGTGTTTGGAATTGTGTGGATGCACGTGGGGAAGCAGGGGGAACGGGTCACGGGTGCGATACACAAGTCTTTCGAATTACAGAAATGGCTATACTAATTAACACAGCAAGTCTCTCTCAAATATCACATTAATGTCAATGACTTCATCTAGCGGAGGGGGAGATGCAGCGGGGTAGGGGCTTTGAGGCCTGCAGTGCTGATTTTTTACAGCTCACATCATAGGAGCTCCCTTCGGATATTACTGTACAAGCTTGCAAGACTTAAGTGTATTGAGAAACGCCCAGAAACTCAAGATTTAATTCAGTCATACAGCATCAAAAAATATAATAGTTTTCTTTATATACCGGTAGGCTACAGTGTAGCTCCCTTCCCAAGGTTCCAAACATACTGAAGTAGACCATGCAAATGATAATGTCAGCCATTGTTTCATAGATGTACCAAGAGTCATCAACAAGAAGTGCCCTTTGAAAAAGGTTGTAACATAGACTGTTCTAAGGCAGATGAAACACTTCTACTTCCCGATATTTGATTAAATGAAAAATCTGAAGTATCAGTGTTGCTTTAAATTCCTTTCTTCAAACATTTCAAGAACCACGCTCATTTGCTTTCTTGCCAGACATTAGAGAAGAAGATTGATGCCACTCTCAGGTCTGTCTGGTAAATATAAATTTGCAGCTATGAGATGGTAAGCCTAAGTTTAGCACAAAGACAAACAGAGGGAAAAAGTTACTTAGCCATCACCGTGCCCAGACAAAAACATTTAATCAAAACACATAACTAGGTAGGTGTATTGGGCTCACTAACTGAACCAGCTAGCTCTCTACTCTAACCAGTTAAACGTTTCCAAAAAACTCCACAGTGCATTGATGATACTTACAGACATTGTTTTAACAAACAAAATGATGATGATGATGATGATGATGATGATGATGATGATGATGATGATGATGATGATGATGATGATGATGATGATGGTGATGGTGATGAATGAACAGCATCATAATTGGAGAGCTAATTAAACTGCTAATCTAGCATGCCTTCTATGCTCTGATGCCTACAACATGTGCTTGTGAGTCGTGACACTTCCTGTCACCTGACCATCTGCCCCTCCCTACCAGCATTACTTCCTAAAGGTACTCGCTCCTGTACTACACACATTATAAACAACATGGAACTTTTAACTTTTGATCCCAGGGGAAGAACATTAGGTGTTTCTACCATTTGAAGAGTAAGTCTAGCTGTTTCTTCTGTTTTCCATTCTTAATGCTAAGCTAGCTAAGCGAACCATCTCCTGGCTGTAGCTTCAGATGTAACGGAGAGACACGACACACACATCTTACACTTCTATCCCTTAAAGATACTTTTCATTTCATTGTTGTTGTTTTATCCTGAAGGTTTTCTTTTTCTCCACACTGAATACATATAATTACACCATCTCCCCTGTGACCTCAAATAGAGTTTATTCTGTCTGTGTCTTGTGAGGATTTCACATAAAACAAAAGTCTCATTTGATGCACCTGCTGATGAAACGTCAGACTCCATTTAGAAGCACATACAAGCTGTGATAAATCCAAAGTCTATCTCTGCTCGTTCAGTCTTCACCTCCTGGAATATTCTCGACAGCAGCTCATCTTCCTCAAACTGCTGGTGGCGGTAAATGGGGAAAAGTGCTTGCAAGTCACCAAGCCTGTGTACAGATAGCATGAGAGAGCTTTCTTATCCTCGCTTGCATCTGTGTAATAACAAATCCACACTTCCACAACTACACTATTGTTTTACCACAGCCGGACATAAGCCTCTGCAAATGACACAGTGTCCTTGGTGAAAGACTTGGGTACAGTATAGCGATCAATAGCACTGAACCAGCATCAGAGTTTGTATTATCTGTGAGGCCTTGACTCGAGCCCTGCTCTGTAGTGACTAATCTAATTGGAGCCGACACAGACTCCCTGGCTGTTTGGTGCTGCCAAAGAAGAGAGAAGACGGAGATGTCAGGGAGATCTTTATAGATCAATAGTCAGTCACAGACTATTTGAAGTTCCCATCCATGCATCCACACCGTCCATTTAATTCAGCATTGTTAGCATGCTCAGCATAGCAAAAACCATCAGTGCTATTTTATCACGTAAGGCTCTCCGCAAGGCTCAGCAGCAGACTCACATTTAGAAAGATGACTCAACGAGGACAGTGCAGTGTATACTTACACAGTAATGTGCTGGACTATAGTTGGAATACCTGTGACGATGTTTAGCCAGGGTGAATACCTTTTCTCGGTCACTAGACTAAATCATGATGGTGTGATTAAACACACCGTAACTTCTCTACTCTGATATTCAATCAGGCTGGAAATGATTGAGAAGCTCTCTTATTGAGCAGACAGTGTTAATTACTCATGTATGAATTATTCAGCCTCTGAATGACTCAATAAGATATTAATGCCTCCGGTCAATAGCTGCCAACACCCGAGAAGACTTTGGACTCCCTCTGGGGCGGGTATTTCAGAGCCAGTGATGGCTTGCATCTTATACGCCAGACCAGAAAAATAACACCAGAGTTCAATCTTTAGCTCACACACACTGAATCATCACAGGCATCATATCACCCGGCCTTAACCCCCCAGGTACATGAGCATGTCATCAATATATATTACTGTCTTGTTGGTTCATAGATATACAGTATATAAAAGGTTGCTTTACATTTAAGGTGTAAGTCCGCCATCTTGTGGTGAAAAGATCAAAATGCTTTTCTTCTCGCTTTTCTACATGCGGGCCCAGGAAAGGGTAGGAAAAGCTGGATTTATCATGGAAAATGTGACTTAAAACATCACACATTGTATTATACTACATTATATTATATTAACTTTGTTGATTATAGTACTTTCAAAAACCCATGAGCTCCATATGTAAAAAGAAAATCCAATTGTTTGTCTAAATATAAATGATCCATTTATCAGATTCATGGCCACCTGTGTAATGAAACATTGAACCTGGGTTGGGTAAGATAAACTTTTTGTTTGTTTTTTTCAGAAGATGGTAAGATTAGTAACCTTAGCTGAAGCTAATAGTGAAGATCTGGAGTGTAAAAACAGGCCTAGTACCGGAGGTGAAAATCAATGCATGAGTTTCATTTTATTATTAAAAAATAATATCGCTCCCCTATTTAAATTTACAGATAAATAATAATAACAACAACAACAATAATAATAATAATAATAATAATAATAATAATAATAATAATAATAATAATAATAATAATAATAATAATAATAATAATAATAATAATAATAATAATAATATGAGTAATAAATAATAATTAATAATACAAAATTAGATTGTTTGAGTGCATGTGGATGTAGACATACTGGATTTTTTTCAGACCGAGTCAGGATGTATTTTTTTTCTTTGAGCAAATATGCAACTAATTGTGAGTGTACATGTGCAAACAGAGCTCTGTACTTTGGAGTGTGTCCCCGTCAGGATGAAATCAAAACTGCTGGGAATGGCACTATTTTATTTCTCTTTCTTTTTATGTTTGCTGCTCTTGGACATTCAGCAATGCTTTGGAGGTATTATATGCTTTGTTGTCTATTTCTGACTTGAGGCTTACTTTGAGACTGTTGCCAGCAGGGATAGGTTCACTCAAAAACAGTCTGTGTACAATATGTTTTCCTTTTACTCACCTTTCACCCAGCTCCAGCTACAGGCCCAGTGTTTCTGTCCGGTCAGGCAGCCGACAGCGTCCTGAGAAGACACAAACGTTCTAACACTGGTTTCTTTGAGGAGTTGCTGGAAGGCAACTTGGAGAGGGAGTGTATCGAGGAAGTATGTGACCTGGAAGAGGCCAGGGAGACCTTTGAGAACGATGAACAGACAGTGGGTGTTCATTAATTTAGTTTTTATTTTACATGTTTTCTTTGTTTTTGCCTGGCTATACTCAAATACTTTAACCTGCATTTTAGATGGCGTTCTGGGCTGGATATGTAGGTAAGAGTTTTTTAATACAGTGAGTCTTCTCCCAACATAAACAGAACATTTTTTAAATGTTGCAGTGATTACTGTGTGTTTGTTTAAGGTGTTTCTTGCCATTTTTTCCTCTCTGACTTCTTCGATTATGAACCTTTTATATTATCTTCCTTGTCTAAGGAATGCTTGTGATCATTCAAAGAGAAAATACATCTGCTTCTAGAGTACTCGTTCCACCTTATAAATCAGAACGTTTCTTTCATGTGAAGATTTTCCCCTTTCTACCCTTTTTCCCCGAGTAAATATTGCTTTGACGAAACAACCAAATGAGGTCATTAGATGACTGTGTGCTGGATTTCTTCAGATGGCAATCAGTGTAAAACAAGCCCGTGTCTGAATCAGGGGTCATGCCAAGACCACCTTGGCTACTACACGTGCACATGCCCCCCCAGCTCCACCGGCAGGGACTGTGGGATTGGTAAGTAAAAGCCCCTGATCAAAAGAAATGTGATTTGTGTGCCACATGATCCAAATGATCTGTGATCAGATCTCACTCTCAAAGGTAAAAAGATAGACGCTCGACCTTCTTTCTAAATCTAATTTAATGGGTTCAACCCAGAGTCAGCCTGCTTTTAGGTCCCAAAATAAGATTTTTGGTATTTTGGGATATTCTAAAAACAGCAGCCAAAGTGCCATCTCTGTGAGAAATGGCCTGTGATTTACCTGAATCACACGTTTATCTGACAGTGGAGAGAAGTCCACCAATGTTCAAGTCCGTCTCAAGGCCATAGTTATGTGCCTGTATGAACATTGAAACAATAATAATAAAACAATAATATATATACAGTATGTTTATACTGTATACATATACATATATAATAAGAGGATGGGTTCAAATTAATAATTTGTCTTTATCTTCCCCCTCAGTTTTAACAAGAAGATGTGACGTGAACAACGGAGACTGTATGCACTTTTGTGAATCAATGACAACCTTTGGAGCAAAGTGCCTTTGTGCTACAGGGTACAGGCTGATGCAGGACAGTGTTAGCTGTGAACCGCAAGGTAACCACATGCTCTAAAGATGATCTCTCTGCTAAATATCTCCATAATCCCTCTCCATTCCACAATGCTTTTCTTTTCTCATATTCCCAGACGAATTCCCATGTGGCAGAACTGTCCTGACAGAGGTGAGTGCAGCATCCACAAGGTCTCTGTTCGGCCGTGAAGAGGCCAGCCTTCAGAACAACACTTCACTGAGCCTCGTCAACAGCAACACATCCCCTCCCTCCACTTCAGCCACTGCCACAGTGTCTTCTTCTGCCAGTACTGACTCTGTAGGATACAGAACCAGAAGAAGATTTTCCCCGTGGGAGTACAGTGATGCTGAGATCCCAAGCGAGGAGCCACCAAGTGCTAATAAACGCATTGTCGGTGGCACGTTGGTAATGCCAGGAGAGATCCCATGGCAGGTATTGTATGGAAGTGGAAGTACTTGATGCATATAAGGGCTTTGTTACCGGAGGTTCCAGAGGGGAAAAAACAGCAGTTGCAGAACGTAGCTATTCAGTTTTTTTTTCTTTCCTCTTTTATCCAGGCAGCCTTGATAGCGCGTCCCAGCGGTCAGTTATTCTGTGGGGGCACCATTCTCGGCGAGCGGTGGGTTATCACTGCTGCTCATTGCCTGGTGGAGGCACAAGGCCCCTTCTTCATTAGAGTGGGTAAGTTTCAAAGCCAACTATAGTCTTGCCTTTGCTAAAGCATGACCTGTAGTAGATCTTTGTAAAGTAGTTATCCTGCTGGCCAATTTTTTACTGCAGTCTTTTGGCAGGTAAAAAATAGCAATTTCGAAGACGTCACTTTTTTGTATAGGGTCTTTCTTTTTGTCAGTGTGGAGCACAGACTCTCAAAGGGGCAGGGGAAAAACGTGAAAAAAGGGTAAATGTGAACAAGCAAAATACTCAAGACTAGTTCAAATGCACCAAATGAACATCCGTGTCATATCATCCTTGTATGTTGTATTTTCTTTCATCCTCTCCCAAAATACCTGGAAATATTTCAATTACTATCCTTGCCTGCAGGGGAGTATAACATCCACATCAAGGACGGCACAGAGCAGGATCACGAGGTGTTGGAGCAACACATCCACCCGCGCTATAACAAGACTGTGAGCTTGTACAACCATGACATTGCCCTGCTGTACCTCAAAAGCCCCATCACCTTCTCCACAGCAGTCAGACCCATCTGTGTGGGCCCCAAGGCTTTCACCGAGGCCCTGGTCAAGGAGTCGTCCCCGGCTACGGTCAGCGGCTGGGGCCGAACACGCTTCCTGGGATTAACAGCTGTTACTCTGCAGCAGGTGCAGGTTCCCTTCACTGACCGGACAGAGTGTAAGCGCAGCAGCAGCGCCAGGATCACTCCGGTCATGTTTTGTGCGGGATACTACGACGAGGCTAAAGACGCCTGTCAGGGAGACAGTGGCGGCCCTCACACAAACAGCATTCATGACACGTGGTTTCTCACCGGTATAGTGAGCTGGGGGGAAGAATGCGCAAGGGAAGGCAAATATGGCGTCTACACCAGGGTGGCCCTTTATTATCGCTGGATAAAACATGTTATGGGATTAACTAAAAAGAGGCTGACATTGGATGTGGAAGACCCTGACCCTGAAATGTAAAGATAGATTCAATTATTTTTCAAACTGGGTTTAACACATGTGTTGCATGTCAAATAAAAATCACAGTATATTTAACAAAAACACAAGATGCTTTGAATGTTATGTTGTTAAAATGAATTGTCAAAGTATGACTGTATGATTACGTTTAATTATAACAATTGTATCAGAAAAGACCGATATAACACTATTTTTTAAAAGTAATACTTGTTTACTGTAAAACTTGTAGGCTACTCGTAAGTTACTTATACTTACATCAAATTTGACGGTGCTACTGTAAGTTACAACCAAACACATCGCTCCCATCTGCTGGTAAACAAATGTATCACAAGTAGTGGTATTCAGTGTCAGAGAAACCAAAAATCCTCTCACAAAAGGAGAAAAATCTTCACACTTTTATTATACAAGATGCCTTCCATTAAAATAAGAATACATAACTAAATTAATTCAGGGTGTATGTAAAAGGGCATCCTTTGTTTCCAGGCAAACATATTAACGTGTCAAAACAAGTATTAAAGTATCTTAACTACCAAAACAAAATGATTATTGCCATACATAGTTATTTTTTTGATAATTGATTTTAAAGAACGGAAGCTGTAAGAAAAGAGGCCAGTTTAAAACAGTGAATGTCTTACAATATAAACCTGCTCACTGCTTATTGTTCAATTGCCATGCATTTTCATAATAAAGAAACATTCAGCAACAAGTGTAGGCTACTTAGCTTTTTCGGACACAAAACATTTCAAGCAATTTTTATTTTCCAAGCTGGAAAAGCTGTGCAAACTCTGCAGCATTTTGGATTAAAATGACAAAAACTATCTGATTTTATCTGAAGTTAAAAAAATAAATAATAATAAAATTGGGAGTTGATGTGCAGTCAATCATAGCTCCAGTAAATGAATAAAGATGTACATTTCATTGGGGGCTGCACAGCTACCTCACAATATGAAGGAACAACATGACAGCAAAATAAATAAATTAACAACATAGGAAATGTGTAGTGCAGCGGCAGCCCCCGCTGCTTTCTAGGCTAATTTCCATATCAAACACAGCATATCAAAGGCAGCCCTCCGACTGGGGCCTCAATTTGATGCAGTAAATTCATATAAGACTGCAATCAATATTTAATTAAGCGTTCGACACAGAGGGTATATTTCATGTCGGCTGTATGATCCCTTCTAATGGGCAACCCAAGATTAACAGAGATGTAATGGTAAGGAGGAAACAATTGGCCTCCACCATGGAGGGGTACATACGGATTAATCTCTCATTCTCTCAGTTTATTTTACTCTGCTCTAGTCTGCCTTCTGTACACCGTGACTGACGGTGCGCTCCCTAAAGATCCAGAGGAGAACTACAGTGTTTGGTGCTCGGTGACACTAGTGCCCCATTCGTCTAGACTCTACGGCGCACACTGAGGAATGAGCTGTCATCAATCTTCATCATGTCTGACGGTGTCTTACCTTACTGTCACTGACATGTCAACATGCAGGGGGTATTTGTCTCCCCTGCCTCCCTGACACATCATACATCCAAGGATAAACAAGGGAAATAATAACAGAAGGATTAAGGGGGAATACACAGTGCGAGAGCTAGAGCGGCAAGCAAAGCACACATTCAGTTGACAAAAGGTGGATTTTTATTTTCTGTCTCTATTGTCCATCCACCTTATTAAAGTGCCTGTTGAATATTCGTGAGGTCAGGTCGAAGCAATAACAGAGAATTTGATTTTCGCAAACAGTACAAACAAGAGATTTGGAAAGAGCAGGAATAAAAAAAAGGCATTATGGCATGGCACAATTTGGCATTTTGACTCCTAGACTTTACAGAAGAACAGTGCCTTGAGGAATGAGATGTAAGAAAAATACAATGTACAATGGAAATATGTCAACAAACCACGCAAAGCTGAAACACTGAGGTACGATAAATGTTAAAAACGATACCGCATATGTACAAAAGTCTCTGTTTTAAGAAATGTTTCAGGCAAATCCTGGGTTCCCAAAACGAAACCAAACAGGAACACACACACACGCACACAGTGAAGCTACAATCTTAAATACTTGCTGGAATGAGGAAGGGTTGAAAATGTTTTCACAGTCCAGCAACCTCACATCTCTGAGTATATGCATGTTGCGGATGGAGCGCCAGAAGGACAAGATACTCATCACCAATCAGAAAACAGGAAGACCAATCATGTTCCAGAGATCCGCTGTTGATTGTCCAAGAGGGCTAAACAGTTCCTGAGCCTTTTGTTTGCGCTTGTGATGCAGCATGCCTTCACTTTGAGGACAACACTGGACCAGACCAGAATGTCGTTAATCCAAAAAACCTGGGAAAAAATCAGGTCTGTAGTTTCCCACGTTTTCCCCCGTTAATGATTGAATTGTGCTGATGAAAATCGGACGGCAACGGAAGCGTGAGGAGTAGGACAGCTACAGTATGGCTCGATCGGTTCCTCCTGACCGTTAACCATCCAGGTGGTTAATATTTGATTTCACATGTTGTGCTTTCTTCTCTTACGGGTTGCTGAGCTTTCTCGCCTTCAATTTCCATTGCTCTAAAAGAAAAATATACAGACTTTTAAAAAAAGGAAAATGAAAGTACATAAATACTAAGGCTCAACTTTATGTTGTCATCTTGGATTCAAGCACAAGTCTTTTTCCTTACCCCCTAGTCTGGAAGAGTGTCCTCGGCCGCTGTCTACTAGAATCAGCTGCAGACTGGCAGTCGCAATGAAGCCCTCCTGTCGCCGACTCAGATTTTTCACAAGCCTTTGGGATGAAGAGAAAAAGAGAGAGGGAGAACTTTCATAAATAAACTATGTTACCTGGTTTAACGTGACATTTCTTTTGCAATAAGCAAAGAAGGTTCAAACACACCTCTTGTTGCTACCTCCGTCATTCACCCTTTTACATATGGGATGGTTTGGCAGGTCTCCAAGCCACCCTGACAGTCTGCTTCACCTTACATCATGAGTTTTTCAGACAGTCCAAAAAGACTCACCATCGGCCCTTGTTGTCCTCACACTGCAGTTGGATCACGTCTCCACATTTGATGTTGATGCTGTCGGGTCCATTTTGGGGACAGTCAGCCAAAGCCTTGTATCTGCCCGGAGACTAATGCAGAGGAAGAAGAAAAAGTAAGTCAAACTAGTAACAGGCACAGGAAGCACAAAATAGAATTTAGACACAAATCTCATAAAAACAAAAGGACACAACTATCTGTTCAGCAAAGTGCCTTCAATATACCGGTAGTATTTTAATTAATATGGATTACCTGGTTGTAAGAGAGAAACCAAGGTTTAGATTAGAAGACAGCAAATACATTCTGTTTTTTTTTTTTTTTGTATTTGAATCTGGGGGACATCCAACCTTAGTTTGTTTACTTGAGACACAACAACTCAGAAATGAACAGAAGAAGGAGAGGCCAACACTGAATGAATGTGCTCCCTCCCTCCCTGCTCTAATCTTTGTGAGAAGACTGAGAAGGCTGCAGCATTTTGAACCAACTCAATCAAGATACAGCTGCTTGGCTCATGCAAGAGTAAAAAAAAAAAGCATTGCATCATACAGTATGTGACTGCATTAGGTCTCACCAGTGGCAACACGACCTCCTCTGTGTCAGATGGGTGGAAGGCGTCCCGACCTCCAGGCCACTCCTCCAGACCCTCGCAGATGTCTACCGAATGATGAGCTCCGGGCCAACCTGACACACACACACACACACACACACACACACACACACACACACACACACACACACATTGCTTAGGCCGTTGACAGGTGTTGATGATGCATTTATCAAACATTACACCTCAAAATGGCACTGTGTAGATACTTAGTAACTATATTAATATTAAAAAGACCCCCTTGTCACTTACTGGGAAATTAAAAAGAACGGAGAATCAAAAGCTAATCTCAGTAGTTGGAGCTTTTTTCCCAAAATCCCTCGATGTACCTGGTCCTTCAGGTCAAAATACACCTGAACTGCTGAGGTAGGGGGGAAGTCAAATATCTAAATCAGTTATAGAGATTATTTAGACAATTCAGCAAGTTTGATTTGCATCAATTCCCATAAAATTTTCTTTGATTTAGTTCCTAAGTATCTACATGATTATACACTCACCGGCCACTTTATTAGGTACATCAGGTGGGAACACATTTGGCCTTCAGAACTGCCTTAATTCCTTTGTGTTATGCATTCAGAGATGGTATTCTACTGAGTGGTTATGTAAGTTACTGTTGCCTTTCTATCATCTCGAACCAGTCTGCCCATTCTTCTCTGACCTCTGACATCAACAAGGCATTTTTGTCCACACAACTGCCACTCGCTGGATATTTTATCTTTTTATGACCATTCTCTGTAAACCCTAGAGATGATTGTTTGTTATAATCCCAGAAGGTCAGCAGTTTATGAACAACCATGCCACGTTCAAAGTCACTTAAATCCCTGTTCTTCCCCATTCTGATGCTCGGTTTGAACTTCAGCAGGTTGTCTTGACCACGTCTACATGCCTAGATGCATTGAGTTGCTGCCATGTGATTGGCTGATTAGCTATATGTGTTCAAAAGAAATCGAACAGGTGTACCTAATAAAGTGGCCGGCGGTGAGTGTAGCATGAAAGATGCGTTGACAGGATTGACTCACTCCTGCGGTTTTGCTGGTGTTTAGGGGAGTGAGGCTGGGGGTCTGGACTGCTCCTGCCCGACTCTGTGTCCTCTGAGCTCACTGACGCCCTCTGCTGCTTGCTGGGGGGAAAACCACGCAAAACAACAAAGCATGTCACCAAATGCTGCACACAGTCAGCACACTACGCTCAGGATAGACGTTACTCCCAGTCACACAATCTAGGGTCAGCTCTTGTCATTCACTGCCTGAATCTCATCCGTGCCTCCAACATATAGAGCTGGCCCCAGATCAGTGTCAAGGAACAATTCTGTCCTGCCACTTCTTCAAACAGCCATGACCATTCAAGAGCACAAGCCAGACACCAAGACTGTACACACGCAGCAGCTGTGTGTAAGCTTCTCTGTTGAAGTGGGAAGGTAAGTAGGACGCACAGGGTTGCTGAAGTTCACACAGGGTTTAGATGTGTCAACACAAGGGAAGATCTGGTCTCGATTTGTCAAGATCCTAATTTTTTAGAGATTAGGTTGCTCTATTATGAGATACTGCTGAGTAAGAATGTTTTTGGAAAGCAGATTCTACAGTTAGCTTGACTAGATCTCAGAAAAACGAGCCCCATCTTTGAAACCAGCTGTCATGAGGAAATTAAGGAAAATTCATGGGATGAAATTGAAAACTGAAAACTCTTGTTGTTGTTGTTTGCTTTTTGCATGACATGCAAATTAGCAAATCTGAGATGCAGAAATAAGATTTTCTTTTAGATATCATGTTGGGAAATAGCCATGGAGGAGCTTGCCAAGGCACAGGACTCTCAATCCCCCCCGCAAAGTGAGTGTGGTTGTCAGTTATGAACCAGAATGGAGGAGGCTATAATAATAAAAACAGTGGGTGCAACAAGTGATGATCAGTATGCAAACACAGCAGCCCTGTTTTGTTTTTTTTTGGTCTCCAAGTCGGGTGTCATCATGCCAGCGCAAGGCCAGTAGGTGAGCCAGGCTTAGAGTTTTACCACTGAGCGTTAGGGGGGGAGCAGGTTCAGTGACGTTTGGGGCGCGGCCGGGGCCGTTGCCGGGGGCTTCGCGGACGGGGGCTCCGGGAACGCAGGCAGAGAAACACGTCAGCCGACAGCGAGACAAAGTCCAGCCCCGGCAGACAGCCCCTGGGAACCCCTCTGGACGGCCGCATGCCCCTGCAGGTAAGGGGGGGTAGGAGTGGGGATAGGCAACCAGACAGCAGTGGACAGAGTGGGGCCTGCACTCGTTCACTCACACACACCGCTTAACAACACACAAAAAGCTTCCACCGGGGCAACGTCGTGGAATGATGATATCATCACATTTACTCAAGCTGTGATCAGATATGACAACTCAGCAAATGCAGGTGCTGCGACTGCATATGGCTGTGTTTTTATATACTTTATTGCAACTATAGCCAACTACTGTCATGCGCTTAACACACTTAACTGTCAATACTGTGTACGTAGGCACAACCATTAGGCACTGACCTCTCAGAAAGTGGTGGAGAAAGCGGCATGTTTCCAATCGTTTGGCCATGTTGATATGCTTCATCTGAAACAAAGGAGGTCAAATAAAGAGGATGGAAAAATGACTATTCATTTGTTTAGTGCAGCTTTTCAGTTTATCTTAAAAGGTGCTTTGAGGAACTTTCAGTTTGTTTGAATTCTTGCACCCCCTTTGGACAAAAGCGGTAGTGTTTTTACTGCGCCAGCTGTAGTTCCTGGGTCAGTGTACCCGGACAAAGGCATTAAGAAAACCTATATAGAAATAGCATTCTTCGCACTGATGGTCTCGTTTGCTGTTACATTTAATTTATGATCATCAGAGGAAAAGTAAGACTGATTCAGAAATATTTAAAAGTTCCTCGTAGAACCTTTAAAGTGAATATTGACTTTACTTTTGAGCAGGAACGTTCATTCTTTACTATATTACAGATCACCATGTCAATCCAAAACTTCCCAAACCTCTAAGCAGCTTCTGCTGGTTTGTCAAGATTCTGCGAAGCTCATTGAGCCAGGCCATCTTCACTTCCACTGTAGGAGCCTGAGAGGCAACAGAAACATTACAACACACGGTCAGTCGATTAAAATGATCTGTATATATTTTCATACGTATACTGTATGCCCAGCTACATTGATGCCATTTGTTTCTGTTAAGCCTGTATTTGCAGTTTGCACAATTACATTTGCACTTCAATGGAACTAATATCAATCTAAACTTCCCAGAGCCCAAGGGGATGTTTTATAGTGTCTTATTTTGTCCGAACAACAGCCTAGAACCCCAAACATATTCAGTTTTATTTCAGGTTTTTTATTCAGAAAAACAGCAAAGAAACACAATTGAGAACATGCAACTGGTACATATTCTTGCAATCTTAGCTTTAAATAAAACATAAAAATAAAATTTGAATATCAAAGTTGAGCCAATTTTTGTTTTGCCGATCAACTCATTGAGTAATCATTTCAGTAAAAGTAAGAAAGTGCCTGAAAATACTACCATTAACTTGTTTAAGACTCCTTACCTGTACCACATACACTTCCTCCCTGCCACTGTACCAGATCTCAAACTTCTTCACATCTCCCTTGACATTCTCTGTGATCCCCACTGCAGTCATCTGACAAGAGACATACACTGTTTACACCGATACACGCACAGCATTAGAATGAGCAGCACAAACAGAAAATCATACATCAGACTTATATCATGGAACACCTCTGTCCTGTCAGAACACACACTCACACACACACACACACACACACACACACACACACACACACACACACACACACACACACACACTCACATACAGACCTCCGCTGTGTGACTGCTTCCTCCCCACAACCTCAATAATAAATCAAGAGCAGCAGCTGCTGGTGAGTCACAAGCTGTGAAACCCCCCCAAATATCATAACACTCAAGGCTCGCGGGCCAAATCCACCCCATTTAAATTGTTGATCCGGCCCGCGAGTCAATTCGGCAATTCCATTCAATTCGGTTATTTCAGTTATGTTGTTTTATTTTTGGATTAAAAAAAAGGCATGTCAGTAAACGACATGTCTGGCCCATAGTGCAATCATCATGTCATAGAGTGGCCCTTTGTGAAAATGAGTTTGACACCCCTGATCTACATAATAAATGACTTCTGTAATAATGGTGAGTAGTAAATTGAGTTTTTGGTCATACCTTTAACAGGTATAGCGCTGCATAACAGCATCTAAGCATCTAAGCAATGAAGTATTTTACTATTCTGGCAATCGACTGAGGCTGAAGGCACTAAATACAGCGTAATTCTCTTGGTAGCAAATAAAGAGTGGTTTCGGGCACAGCATTACCATCCATGCTCTTCTGTGACCAAATCAAGTCTGTGTTTATGCAGAGGAGAGACTATTCCCCATAAAAGTAGTCTGTAGATAATGGTTCTCATGTTATTTTATATGAATACTTTTACCAACGTCCTACATAAAAACTCACAAGCATAGCTACATTTTAAAAAGGCTCAAAATTTAAGCTTTGGAGTTGCCACAGGATGTCAAAGTAGCAAAGAGTACTGGAATACGTGATCCATTAATAGAGTGTATGATTATGATATTCCTGAATACATTTTTTGCTGTATATTTTAACCAGTGGTCCAACAAGGCAGGTATATTCCTCCCAGGTGCACACAGACAAAGACAGAGAGAGAGAGAGAGAGAGAGAGAGAGAGAGAGAGAGAGAGAGAGAGAGAGAGAGAGAGAGAGAGAGAGAGACCCACCTTGAGACAGTGCTTGAAGCTGTATGAGGCAGTCTTGTCGCAGCCGTCTCCGTGCTCCTCCCTGCGCTTGCAGAAGAGCAGCGCCCTCTCATACAAGAAGAGGTGCCTCTGCATGGGCTTGAAGCGAGCCAGCTCCTTCATGCGCGTGGGACCTTTCTTATGGCTGATCCACACACTGAAGGAACCCTGCATCAACACACGGCCCAGCTCACAAATTTCACCCTGTTTATAAAGAGGATTTGAGGTATGAGCCTTTGTTATACATGTTTTATCTGGAAAATGCATAATAGAGCAAACAGAGATTAGATCAGATTTGGTTCACCTCATATCCTGTGATGGCTATCTGATGCATGGAGTCATTGACTGATTTGAGCAGGTCCAGCATTGCCGTTAGTGCCCCCTGCAGTTCAGAAGTCCCCTCACAATCTGGACTGTATTTCAGAAGTTCCTGAATACACACACACACAAACAAACAAAATAATCCATATAGTCAACTGCATGCACTCGCATTTGCAAAAACAAGAGATAGACACAGTGGCCAAAACAGTGCACTCTAGTGGTAAAGACTTGTATTAAACCACAGGAAGGGAAGTGAAGGTGGGAAGTTGGGATCAACTGCTCCATTATCCCAAACTCACATTTGGACTGTATGCATCTGAATTTCTAAAATTTTAGTTCTGACTGTGGTTTCAAAAACTGTATGATATGCATGGTCATTAGCTTACTCAGCAGACTAGATGGTCATGGTTAATATATTTATGGCAACTGTTTTATCTGTTGCATATTTTCCAAATTATGCAAATTTGGATTTTAATAATACAGAGAGTAAAGTATAATTATATAGATTTTTCTCCTGTATTTATTGATGGTAAAAACTTTGAACGCTATGTTTTGGTTTAATGTGTTTTTGATAAGAGGGTTAATTTGATGGGGTCAATGTTCATCTGCCACAGTGTTGGCTTGCTGGATTATCTCTCTGTTTGCATTGAAAATGTAGCATAAGATAGCTTGCCTTGAGTTCCTTTGTGTGTATGTTTGTGGTAATACACCGATCTCTGTCTCACCTTAAGCAGCAGCTGATATTTGGTGAGGCGTTGGACTGGTTTCAACAGGTAGGAATCCAGGCCCAGTTTGTGCTCCAGCTTTTTTTGACACTCCTTCACAAATAATAAACCACAGTGAATGCAATGTATGTCAATGTGGAGACTACAGTTGTTTTAACGTAGAGGTGATACTCATTTAAGAATGGTAGAACACTAATACAAATATTCAAACACTGACATTTCATCAATCTATAATGCATGACACCGAAAAACAGTAAACGCTGATTGAAAGTGAAATCATGTCAAAGCTGACCTGAAAGAAGGCACAGTCTGAGAATTGTCTCCACAGTGCATCAGAGCCTGGCTTGTTCTGACAGTAGCATTCATACATTTGGAAACTCTCTTTCTGAGGACACAGAGAAAGACAAATCGGTTTGAAAAAGGTCAAAAATCTAAAGGATGTACAAATGATGAAAATACAATGAAGCTACAGTACACGATATGAACAGTTATGATCTCACCCGCTCAAGAAAACAAGCTCCCACTCCTTCAGGAGCATCCAGGCATCCTTCCAGCTCCTGGAGGAAAATCCTGGAATCCCAGAAAAAAATTGGACCAAAATGAGATCTCAGAAACCAATTTAAAGGGACCATAAAAAACACAAGGTAAGGGAACTAGCAGTAGTAGTAGTCATTTTGAAGTAGACAGATACGGACGCCATAGACAGTGCAATGTTTGCTCCTCCTGTCACATGACAGTATGAACTGTGCAAATCATGAACCACACTGTATGCTATAACTGCCTGTAATCATTTGGTCTTTATAGTACTATATAAACACTTTACATTTATTATTTTTTTTAACGTTATAGTACAAATAAAAAATCGATAGATTGAGATTAATTCAGTCTTCATTTTGATAGGGGTTTTATACGAAGACCGAGTCGGCTGCGAAGAAGACTAAGCCTCATGGGGGGGAGGCTCTCACCAATACACCACGAGTGTTTTGGGCATTTTTATGCTTTATTGATAGTGTAGAGACAGATTTGAAATGGGGCAGAGAGGGGAGTGACATGCAGAGAACGACAGCGGGCTGGAATCGAACCCGGGTCCGCTGCTGGCCGAGGCCCATGGGGGGGACGCCCTACCAACTGAGCTAAGGGCGCCCCCAAGTGTCCCAAGCTTTTTAATTTCTAATGTGAATTTTACTAGGGATAAAAGCTGCAATTTGCATTAAAGTATATATTCATCTCATGCAATATATCATACTAGTTTTAGTCAGATGATATTAATTACAAAACGACTAATGTTTTGAGAATAAATAAGATAACAATTTGCTATGATAGTTGTTTCTTCCGCTAGTTTATTCTTGGAGTCTCCAGGTATGTAAAATAGGTTGGGTAGGATGAGGGTTGAACAGTGTCTTGTGACTCGTTCTTCACTTGCCCGCTGTGAAAATTGTAGATCTCTGGCATGTTTCCAAAGAGGATGTCTCTCTTGCTGCGCAGGATCGGGGGCAGAAGTCCTGACAGAGAAGCGTTGTCCATCTCAGCCCTGTAACCCTGCAATATTGAATCATACCAACGCAATTAAGGGAATGTGATTTATGCAATATCACAAGGAGTCATTAAAGAATACATAGTAGGTAGCCATGACGTTTTTGTTATTTTGGTATGACATGAAAGAAAGTGGGGGGAAAGTGTGTTTTCTCACCAGCAGAACTGATAGCAGCTCTTCCACATAGATTCTCTCAGTCTCTATGAGTTCCCTCATGACATGACTGTCACAGAAACATATAAAAACACACAAGTAGACAGAGAGAGAGAGAGAGAGAAAGAGAGTGCCAGGGGGCATCATTATTACTGAACAAAGAGAATCAAAGAGTAAACAGCATCAAGAGCAGTAGTGAGGATAGACAGATGTGTGGCCAGATGCCTCCTCCCCACCGCTTCAAGAGATCTGGGCTGTCCTCTCCCTCCAGACCGTACGACACACAGCTCCGGCTCTCCTGGTAGTCGTGAATGACCTCTATCTGAACACACACACACACACACAGATGGGCAACACTAACTCTTCCATTTAGAATTAGAGAAAAATGTAATGATGCCAAATGTGAACCAAAAAATTGGACCAAACAGGAAGAGTTAGGTAAGAAAATTATGCATTTTTTTGCAATGCTGGTCTTAAAGTGGATAGCAATAAATATGTTCCTCACTTTTCTAGAGTTGGGGCTTTTTCGCGACGATCTCTTCCCAGGCAGCGAGAGGTCGAACGTGAACTTCAAACCATCACCTGTAAAAAAAATTCCTTCACATAACTGTATTCTACCACATTCTCTGATTAGATGTACTGAGGAAAGCGGTTCACGTCAGCACCCGCACTAAATCAAATGACATCTCTCTGTTTTTATTAACCACGTGAACACATTGTCCTCAAAGGGATTTGCTTGTCCTGCCTGGGACCTTTTTTATCTACCACTGTGAATTTGAAACTCATTAATGAGCCATAAATCGACATTGGAGGTAATCAATCAAGATAGGTTGCCTTTAGAGGTGAGGCCCTGGAATCAGTGTTGTACAGATCTGAAGCCGTGTTTGGCAAGGCTGTCAGTGTGCTTTTGATCCAAGCAGCTGAATCCTTACATGAAAGTCCAAGCTCAAACTGAGTCTTGTGCCCCTTGCATGTGCCATGTTGCATTCATCAGTGGTATGTATTCTCATCCATGTGTGTGTGTGTGTATGTATGCATGTATGTATGCATGGATCAAATCAATCAAAGCTAGCCTCTTTCCCCTTCATATCCTCTCTTAAATGGCTGCTCTCCCAGATATGATGGGAGCCTCAGAGGATTCATACTCACTCTCGTTCTCTTTCACGTTATTACTCTCATTAGTAGTATAGCTTCATATCATGGCCAACAAAACCTTCAACCACGCAATGAACATTGAAAAAAAAAGCCCATCTATTTTATTTTACTGTCACTCAATCAAAGGATGGCGACACATTCAGTGGCACAATGATACATTCGAATGGGGGAAAAAACCATACACCAGATACTAATTGGGTATCACTGTATAGTGTTAGCTTTGTGAAATCTCCCTCGAGAAAACACATGGAGATGAAAAGGTTCTTTAATGTATATGAACCACATATGGTTCTATAGGCTAGCCCCTGACTAATAGAGCAGTCAGGTGTCTCCCTGTGGACTGATTATACTTTCTAGCCCTGTTACAGCTTGTTTGTAAAGGTGGCCCGCTAACCCCGAAGCCCATTCAGGAACACCAGTGGGGCTCTGTGATGTGTTAATTTAGCCATGGTGCCGAAAGGAAAGATGCAAGGCGGAGAGGGATTGGTGGCAGGCCATGAGGGCTGAGACGAGACCACGTACTGGGCCTGGAAAACAGGGCAGGGGTGGTGGAGAGGTAGTTCCTTTGTAGAAAACCCTACTGTACCTGCTGCAAACTAGGGTGGCTTACTAAAGATGAATGCTGTTTAATTAGTCAGTTGTATCAAAGATCGTTCTTTCTTTGATACAACAATATCTCTATTTCTTTTTTTGTTTGGAGGTATAATTATCCGTGTGTGTGTGTGTGTGTGTGTGTGTGTGTGTGTGTGTGTGTGCGTGCGTGCGTGCGTGCGTGCGTGCGTGTGTGTGTGTATGCATGTATGCGTGTGTGTGTGTGTGTGTGTGTGTGTGTTTTAGTGTGCTGTACCATGCTTTGGGGAGAAGATTGGGGACTTGGAGCGTGGCGGGTTCTCCGGCCTAGGGGCCACCAGTTGGATGGGTCGCACGTGTTTATCCGCCAACTTCCGGAGACAAGCCTGTCGGTTCTGAATCATCTGCTGCACTGTCGCATGCTTCTCAAACGTTTCTTCTACATGAACCTAACAGAGAGAGAGAGAGAGGACACAGGGATGGGATAATCAATTGTGCAGAAATATTACTAATATTGTGCAACACATAATCACAGAATTTGATGACATCGCAAGTTTTACTGCTTCAGCTGGTGGTCTGAATATGCTGATAATGATGATGCTGGATGTAAATGGTAAATGGACTCCACTTATATAGTGCTTTTCTCTTGTTATTCACAGACCCAAAGCGCTTTACATTGTTTGGTACACAATCTCACACACATTCATACATCGATAGATGCAGCTACCAAGCAGGGTGCAAGCTAACTATTGGGCGCAATTTGGGGTTCAGTGTCTTGCCCGTGGACACTTCCACATGTGGCGGGGTTACGGGGGATCGAACCACTGACCCTGAAACCCAGTGGACGACCGCCATACCCGCTTCGCTACAGCCGCCCACATATATTGAATGTATTGTATATATTGAATCTAAAATGTATTGAATTGTTATCCAAAAACAAATGAATGGAACTGTGGTCACTGACCTGCAGCTGAGGAGTGATGACCGCCTCGTACTCCATGGCCAGGATGTCCTGTCCCGAGCTCAGCGTAGACGGCGCCCCCTCCAGGAACCTCTCAATGTCCTTCAGAGCAGCCTGGGCCCCCTCTTTAGACTGGAACCTATCTACAAGCTGATTGGCCAGCAGATATGCTCCATCGTCACACCATGTTTGGGCCTGAAGTATGAACACCAAATGTCTATCAACCTTACATGTTTTTAGGCTATGTGCGTAGGTAGATGCATGTGTGTGTGTGTGTGTGTGTGTGTGTGTGTGTGTGTGTGTGTGTGTGTGTGTGTGTGTGTGTGTGTGTGTGTGTGTGTGTGTGTGTGTGTGTGTGTGTGTGTGTGTGTGTGTGTGTGTGTGAGCACTGTTAGGGGTGTAACGGTACATAAAAGTCACAGTTCGGTCCTTCAAGGTACGGTTCTCAGTTAAGAGGAAAAATGCAAAAAAAAAAACTGCATGCAGCATTTACTACAATCGCAGCTTATAGGTTTTTTTAAGTATAAAAAATAAAATATTGCTGCAAACAACCAATGTCTCCAATGAATAAAATACTTCTCAAATAGAACAAGTTCCGCACTGCAATCAAAACATTTGGCATATTAAAGGCATCTTGAAGCTATTTACACCATAATAACGTATTCGTATGGTACGAATTGTTACACCCCTAGTGTGTGTCCATACCTGTCTGAGACATAGCAGCAGCTGGTGTGTTTGCCGGAGACGAGCGTGTTTGTTCTTGAGAGCAGCATTGAGTGTGTCACAGTGGTGGCGCAGCTCGTTGCAGCGCTGCATAATGAGAGCCATGGCGTAGTGGTGACCAGCTGATAGCTGGTGACCGTGAAGGATGAGGATCTGGGCTCGAGCCATCACCTCCTGCCAATGAAACAAGAAGTGGAATGGAGATAAGGACATTAACTCAAGCACTTTACTTCATTGAATTTTCTTTTCATGCTGCTTTATATACTGTACTTCTACTCCACTACAATTTAGTGGGAAATATTGTTCATTTAACTCCATTATATCTATTTGATAACTGAAGTTACTACTTACTTTGTAACATGAGATTTTTGCAGAACATAAAAAGAGTTTATACAATATTGTATACTTCCCGAACATTATATACACGAGGCCTACAAGCATATATTAAACATTAGTTAAGTAATCTATAATGTGATTGGGCAAAAAATTCATTGGCTATTGAATATCTTCATTTTCAAGGAAACAATCAATCTATTTAAAAAATACTTATATCGACATTGAAAATAAAACTATTTACAGGGCCATACAAAATGAGCACCACCTTATCCAGCTACAACCCCTGCTTTTACTGAACATTAATGCATGATTTATAATATTACAAAAGTAGAACAGTCACTTCTGCATTGAATCCTTTCACTTTTAATACTTCAAGTACATTTTCCATATTATACTTTCATTCTTTGTTTTCAATTCAGGATTTTTACTTGTTCCAGAGTATTTTTACAGTTAAGTAACTTTAAAGATCTCCTATTATACTACTTTTCTGGTCTTAATTTCTTGTTAAAAACTGCTATAGAGCAACCTGACTCGAATCACATCACAAAAAACCATGTGCGCACAGCAGTAACTCTCCACACACTGCTTTGTGCTTCTCCGCAATGCATATACATAATTATTTGATACGCTAGTATGGTTAAGCATGACTATAAATCATTATAACAACGTTTATAGGTCATAAAAGTCGAAAAATTTATAATATTTCCACTTTAACCTAAGTAGATGATCTGAATACTTCCTCCACCATTGCAATAAAGACACACAAAGGATGAGTCCAATGTTTTTTTTTGGGGGGGGGGGGGTGGCACACTGTGGTCACTGAGACCTTCCAGTCTTCTTATAACCACTGTATGTATAAGGATTTCTCTAAGAAACACTGACCTGTGCATTTGATTCCAGACCTTCCAACCTTTTGAGAGCCTGTTCTGTTTGAGCCAGAGTTTCGACAGATCCCGACAACTCCTTCTCCTGAGCCGTGAGATGCTCCAGACACAACTCCATCTGAACAAAAAAAACACACACACCATTAGATGAACACTGACAAAAACAAGACCAGTCTAATGCCAACCTGGTGGCTCCCACATTTAAACTTGAAACTGTGCATTGTACTAGAAAATATCTTGTGTGAGGTGCTTAAAAATGAAAATATGTTATCCTCTTGGGGGTATGACGAGAATACAAGCATTCATGCAGCTATAAAGCCACCAAGACATAGATACATGGCAAATGTATGCAGTCCTCACCTCCTGAAAGCTTTGCTCATATCTGAGCAACTGCATGTACTGATGGAGTTTCAGATGATGCTTCTCAAAGAAGCCATCGAAGGCCGACTCCATGTCTCTGAGCTGGGCAAGAAGCCTAAGAAGCAGAGGGACCATATAGATCGAATGTGTTGCAGCTGTAAAGCACTCTGTAAAGTATTCAGGAGGTTTATACTTGAAGTATAAATAGAAGAAATGTAAGTATTTTATTGAACCATAGAGGACAGCCCCTACTGTAACAGATTCAAATTCCTACATAGTGAAGAACAATGGAGAAGAAGGGGCTGCTTGAAGACTGTCTGACCTCTGCACCGTCTCCCAGTCAAGCTTCACATCCCACTGGGAGTCATCCTCCTTCCCAGACGTCTCCAGGCTTAGGAGAAGATGGCGCCCTTCCTTCGACACAGACCTGATAGCATCCTGTAAAAACACAAGGACAATCGACATCATACATGAGTAAGATTCAACATAGCACTGTGTAAAATACTATACATATATATTTTGCCCCAAAGAATGTACTACTAAAACCGTGGCGTGTCATGTTTTTGAATCCTTACTTTGAGTTTCCTGTACTTGTCGGTGTGAGACTCCAGGAGATACTCGATGGCTTTGCCGTCATCGGGCAGCTCTGCCTCTGCCAGCTCGGTGCCAAAGCCCTGGAGCATTTGTGCAATGTCTTTGACCGTTACAGCAAAACTTTCAATAGCCTGTACAGCGGAAGTAAAGGACAAGACACGTAAAAATACAGAAAGCACTGTAACACCGGTGTTTAGTAGATGACGTATGAAACTGTTTGTGTTTTTAAAGTATCACTAAGATACATTGAGCCCTTAGGGGATTTCCATCAGCAACAAGACACCAACCACCTCTCAGTAAGACACTGCACTTCTATCTACATGCATGTTCACTATGTTTGGTGGAGAAGGTGCATTTACTTGTGATTGTATATTTCATTTACCATATGGATAGATTTTAAGCAGCAGTGTTATCAAATTGGTAAGTAAAAGTTATTGGGTTGAACCTTAGAAAGTTAAAATAAAAAAGATAGAGTTAATTGTTTGGTCCGGTATGTTTTAGAATTGAGCTTACTGTTCGTAATACAATCCAGTCACTGTGACAGTAGTCCAAAGTGCCTCCAAACTCTGAAGTCAGCTGGTTCTCATCTATGTAGCGCAGCAGGTCTGTGACAGAGCTCAGCATCACCACCTAAAGGTGCAGACAAAGAACACTCATAAAGAACACTTTGTATTTTAAGGAGTGTTTACCGAGTGTGGCATGTTCCGTTTTCCATGAATTTCATCTATATCAATAAGGAGTGTTTTTATAAAATACATAATTGATTATCATATTCACAAGGCTTTCCATAATAATCAGTCTGTGGAAAATGGCCTGACAAACATAAGATTTTTTTTTTTTTTTACCTCTTATGCTTCACAAATTAAAGAATAGCAGAAACATTACGAAACATCTTTGCTTTATTGTGAGTGGAATTGGATTTGTTTTCAAAAGTTCAAAAGTGAAATCGACATGCGTTGACTCTTAGCTGCGTCCCTCCCACACGGAACATTTGACTCATGGAGATCAGGGGTTGCTGTGACAAGAAGCGGGTGTACCTTGATGTGATGTGGGACATGTTTGGTAACTGAGGGGGGAGCTGCCTTACTGGCATCTTGAGCATGAAGTCCTCTTGGCTGAAGCGAAAGCCAATGTCAGTGACAGTGCGGTGGAAGAAGCTGGTGGGTCGGAGTACCAGGACCAAGTGGAGGTTCCCGGGAAAGGAAGCCTAATTGACAAAGAGGGGTAGAAGACGTTAACTTGACTGCTGACACTTAACAATAAGGATGCATTATTTAACTGTGAGTTAATGCTTAGTTAATGCCATTAACCGTAAGTTAATGTATACTTAATGCTTATTAAGCATTATTTAACTGTTGATGCTTGGTGATTAACATTGAGTCAATACTTGGTGAAGCATTAACTATGCTTAGCTAACTAATGCTATGTTAAGCATTAACTACGCACAACAGTTAGTTAATGCTTAATTAATGCTTATCAAGCAGAAACTAAGCAATAATTAACGGTTAGGTAATGCTTAATTTATGTTTATAAAGCTTTAAATAAGCATCACCTACCAGTTTATTAAGTTACCCTTATTGTAAAGTGTTACCGGATTCGATATAAAACTAAAACTTTTATCTAAGTTCGCTGTGGCACGCACTCATCAAACGTGTCAGCTTTTCCAACCTCTGCACTCTCACACAGTGCAACACAGACAGACCTATAAGCATACTGACACTGAAAGAGATAAAGAAACAATAACAAGCTCTCATCTTCACGTCTGACAAGAGAGACTTCCGCTCTCAACCTTTCTGTCACTCAGGCGATGACTGTCAGCCTAATAGATTCATGCTGCGTTTCATCTTTAGGTCGTTTGAGGTCGTTGTCTGACAGTGTTGATATTTCTGCTCAGTATACACAACACGAAGCATATTTTTAGTCAAGGAAAGACTACTGCGGGTGCGACGAGAACTGTAAATAACTATTGGTAGGAACTGTTGTAAAAATGTATAATAATCATTTGAAGTGAAATCCTATCCATAATAATCTAAATTCGATTTAGCACAATCACAAGATTTAGGTATTAAGTAATGCAAAAGCCAGCTCGAGTCTGCAGGCAATGCACAACATTGCCTCATATATATTTGTAATTTCTTCAAACATATCCCAATGTATATATTTGCATTTGACGCAACTTCTGACATTCAATGGTCCTGACTGCATCGCAGGGGGTCGATAGCTCAAGCTTGTGATTTCAGTAAAACATGCATTCATAAAAGCCACACATCTATCTGATTAGGTTCCTGTTCAGGTTTCGCACGCAGCTGATCGCATGACGAAGCAGAAGCGTGCGCTGCACCGCAGTGCCAATGCCGCATTCACCACCCAGCCCCCCCAAAAAAACTTCCGCCTAAACTCTTCGGACGTTGAAGGAAGCTAATCAGAAAGCCAGTTACCGGGCTCCGGCGCATCTTCGGTGTTTCCAGCCGGTAAAAGCAATCAGCCATGGTGTTAGAAGCCATCTCGGTGAAACGTTAGTCCCAGCCAGTCCAATTGAAATCGGTGCCAAGTTGAGTTATGCAGCTTCCTCCGGGCCGCAGCGCTGCTGCCTCTCAGACGGAGGGTGGCAGCGCTGACTGCAATGTTTTCCCTCCCGCCCTGTCTCCCTCCTCATCCTGTCCTCTCCTCACCGCCCCGCGTCATCACACAGTTTTTCGCTTACTCATACTTTTGCAGCAGCATGCCATGGGGCATTTTAGTGCAGGCACAATGTAAATCTACTCTTACCACCACATAGCCTACATACACCTAGCTGAAAACCCCTTGGAATTTAAGAGAAAATCATACCCTGCTTTCCAAATCACATACTCTTTATTTTTACTACACTACATACTAAAGAACAGAAGAGTTTTAGAGCCACAGGAGAGAAAACAAAATCAGATGAGGAAGTTTTTTCTTTCATTATGTCGAGAAATGTCAAGAATAAAGACGAATACTCTAAAATGCTATTGGAGTTAGTGGGGCATTTATGTATTTTCAGCATACTACAATTGATGTGCACGTATTGGGACATCCTAAATCTTTTTCTGACATACTTGATAGTATGGAAGTATGGGAATTGGAATGCAGGGAAAGTTTGCTCTTATGGGTGTTGTGAGGGTGGTGCTCATGTTTTCAGCACCATGGACAGCAGCTCATGCATTAAACAGCAGTTTATGGGCGGCACAGCCACTTTGCAGCATGTCTAAATTGTCTAGAAAGGAGTATTGATTGTGTACAAGAAGCCCAGTTCAAAAGACGTATCAAGAATAAGACTCACTGCTATCCTTGCAAGTGCAGTTTTGATAGAGGCCCATGTATCCAGTCGTCGGTCCAAAATGATGATAAATTTGACTCCGGGTTGCCTTGTTCTGCAAGAAAAAATTAGGCAATCGTATTGATGTGCAATGTCATTCTCTGCCATTGTGGTCATGCCAAGATCTGAATTAATGTCATTACTAGGCGCTTTGCAACTAACATACATAAGTTCTTTGTTATTTAAAGTTCAATACAACGGCATATGAAGCGGGAAGCCCTGGGTCCAATCAGACCTTTCCTAATCCCTACAGCGAGTGAGGTTTGTTATGACATAGAGGGCATTGGTAGGACATTTTGACACAGCGAGCAGTGAAGGCCAGCTGTGCTCAGAATACAAGTGCCGGGCTTTTGGTGCACTGCAGAAAGGGAGAGGGAGAGAGTCGGAACAGGAATAGATTAAGGAGGACGCACCGAGGGATGAGAGTGAGGTAGGTGAAGACTTTGGCTAACGCTTCCTCTGGAATGTCACTGAAAGCTGAGCATTCTGGGATGGTTATGATTACACTGGAGTCATCCCCACGGCCCCCTTGTTGCGAGAAAAAAAAATAAGAATTAAAAAAGCAATAAATTACAAATATGTTCAGATATGCTTTAAGAGAGTAAACATGGCGCCAAACAAAAAGTAGTTGAACTCTTAGGAAATAACTAAACAAGGCCTCACCTGACAGGTATGCTACCTGCTTCTCTATGTAGCCTCCCACCTCCTTCAGGCTCACAGGGACAGTCACCTCTGGAAGAGGATACACAAATGATTAATAATAGAGTGAAGTGGTGTACAGGAGAAACTGAGGCCCTCCACTGTAAATCTGAAAACAGATTTATATAAGCTGTGTGGAGCTCTTAGTTTTTGTTGATTCTAGCGGCACCTTTGGGCAAAAGCAGTAGTGTTTATACGGCACCAGCGCCCCAGTTGACTTTGATTTAGTGCCTTTCATAAACACAGGATGTTCCGGTCTGGCTGCCAGAACTCATTTCTGGTAAATCGTACCCGTGCAAAGGCATTAATAATAACTATATGAAAATAGCGTTGTTTTTGCTGATGGTGTTGTTTGTTGCTTCAGGTCATATATGAAAAATTTTACTATTTCATAAACATTTAAATGATCCTAGTAGGAGGTTTAAATAAAAATAATCAGACCATGCAGATATTGTGGACTTCTCTAAAGATGGAAATCTGCAAAATCCTAACGCTCCTGAAGAAAGCCATCACAGCTCAAAAGATTGGCAATATTGTCCACACACTGTAAAATAAAAGAATAATTATAAATCTGACATCACCGTTTATTTTTATCCTTCATAAGAACTTTAATATTCTCAAAACTCCAGCTAAACAATACTCTTAGAGTTGTATGGCTTTAAACAAAGTAACCTGATAAAAAAATAATAATAATTCAAAGTCTTTTTCCAATGTGACAACCACCCTGAAGCCTTTGCCACTGAAGTTTCCACATGAAAGTGCCCACATTTTAAAATAGCAGCTTTAATCTGAAAATATACTTCTCTGCTTCCTGCCATTCTTAACTGTTGTTTCATGATAGCAGTAAAGCAGATGCTGTGGCTGTATGTGCTGCCATACTGTGGCAAGAGCAAATCCTGCATCTGCAGTGACATCAGGAAAATGCATTAGCTCGTTTACTATGAAGCATATGAATTGATGTTGTTAAAGCATTACGTTTACTGGCAGAGGGCCCTGTGTCTCAGGCTTGGTGCCATTGCTGCTCTGTTCTAAGTGGATAGTAGATGTGCACAGTGTCTCACAGAGTAGTTTGGGCTATTTACATACTGTATGCTCACATTGCATTGGCAGTATATGTAATGCATGAAGAGGATGTGGATGATCTTATAACTGGAACTTTCTCTAAACAAGCATCGGAACAAAAATAAAGACAGTGTTGAGGCTGTCAAAGAGCCAGCCATTCTGGAGAGCACTTGTTGTCAAAACTCACGGGGACGAGGAGGATGTGTATTAACACTGGATTTCTTTTCAGAGCGCACACAGTACAGACAGGTTGTGGATTGTGAGGAGATATTCAGTGATTTTGCAAAAAGGCAGTAAATAAGATCACAATTCATCGCGTCCTCATCCATAATGGATAGAGACATAAAAAATTAAGTCAGAAAATGATGACAACAGGCAAAACAGAGAAGTAGAGAGAGAGCGGGAGGAAGGGAGGAGCCAGTGTTACTTTTCCATGCATCCCACTGCAGTAATAGTGTCTGTCAGGCGTATCAGGGAGCAGGTAATGAACTCTCCCGGTACCTGCTGAATATTTGATGCATGTCTGTAACAGAGAGGAGCTGAGCCATGCCGGGCCAGAGCAGCACCAAAGGCTGAACTGTGCACCAATATAGAGGCAGGGTAAAGTTACCATCACACTGGAATGGTTATATAACCAGTAATACCCCATGCTGCAATACCTTCAGCAAGTGGAAACAGGTCATAAATTAAGTGATATAATGTTATGCCGAAGATGCCATGATTGAGTGTTTTACATTAAACAGGCATTTTTTTAAATTGTGAAATTTGTATAATACACAGTATATGACTGATAGGGATTATCAAAAAAAACTTAATCTAATTTTGAGTGGATTTAAATTGGGAGTTTGAAAAAAAAACAGGCAAAGGAAGAAAAAAGCATGCACACTGCAGCCCTCCACTGTGTCTGATCCCAGAAACAGTCTGTGCAGCAAACTGCAACGCTGTTAATAAACTCGTCAGTTTGTGGAGAAACCGCACTCTCCCCTTCACCCACTCTGCCCAACTGCAAGCCCATCACATGACTGAATTTGTTTTTATACGACACTGCCAAATGAAATGCCTTGTCAAGCATGCCCTGTGCCCCGACAGTGTTTAGCATGATTAACTCACTTAATACAGACGCATTTGAAGCAGTTACATGTAATCAAAGCTCATGTAATACTCATAATATATTCAGAAACAAACCGATCCCAGTGTGCTTAATATATGTCATACAGGAAACGATCTGGCTTCCGTTGAGTTTGCGTCATGACCTTTCCGGGTGACGTGCAGCATAGTGTGCACATGGGCCAATGTCAAATAACCTCTGTTTGCTCTTCTGCTCTTGCAGGCGGGAGAAAGGGGAAATCTTTTCCGCTGTGGAATGGAAACAGGGTTTTACTGCCAGTCAAACAGACCCCGAGCCAGGCCAATCCTTAAAGTCTGCATACAAAGCTGAAGGCAGGGAGCTCATCTCTGTTGTCCAAACAGTGATAACCATCGACACTGCTTTCTTTACATACAGCTCATGAAAAAAAAAACATTCACCCTCCTGTACTTTGAATCACAGGGGCTTTTCAAGACTTCATCAGCATTGAACAGCAGAAATGGACTTTATGTCAAAGTAAAAAAAAATTAAATCTCTCAATTTGAAGTGTGTCTAAGATGTCAACCTGTTATTTAAACGTGTTGTAGGCCATTCAAACAGTAAGACGTCAATATAAATAGGCTGGCAAAACAATAAACCCAAACATGTTAAGGCTATTTGAATATACAGTGTATATTAACTAAAGTGGTCTATGCAGAAAATCAGCAATCAGTCTTTTCTTAGGGAATACTTATTTTCCATCATGGCTAACTTACTGATGGTCCAGTGCAACATAGTACCATGAACTAGTGTATCTTACAGAATGACAGCAACACGAGGCTGCTTGAAGTGTACAGAGTACACACATACCCAGCATGGATGTTGCAGACCCAAAAAGCGGACACATGTAATCCTTTGCAGAGCAAGAAATCCCCTCTTACACATACAAACGTTTTCATAGTACACAGAGGCCTGCTTTTAGGTCATGAGATATTTTGCTAAACAAAGCTTCCAATGCTAAGGGGATTAGACTGGTGGGTGGCTGCATTCTGATAGCAAATGGTAGAAGAAGCTTGATGACCTGCTGGGATACATGAAAATTAGATTGGTTTTAGAGCAGAAAGGCTTGATGGATAAACCCTACACAATAGCTTCACATATCTTCGCCGGAGCAGCCCTTACGCCCTTCAATGAGCAGATTTTGCAGCATGCGTGACATGAGGTTTGGATTCGGTCTGTCAGTAATGCGGGGATGTGGTTATCATGATTCACCTAGCTCTGTGTCGTATCTTATTTATTAGGCTGTTTGTGACCTACCTTACTGCTGTAGATACAACAACAACAACGGGGTACATTTTTATAAAGAGAATTTTATGAGCTCATTTATGGTGAAAATCCTGTCTTCAGGGTTAAAATATCAATCATTTGCATCATGTGAGCGAGTGTGGGAGTTCAGGCCCCTAAAGCAGTGAGTGTCATCAGCTGAAGAGTACGAGATGAAAGCAGCTTGAATGTCGGTCAATTTGTATGCCAAATAAAGCGTTTCAACTGTCAGATAAGTGTCAAATATAAGACACAAAAATAGTGATTTTTTTTTATTATTTTAACACACATAAAAAGCAGATTTGAGATTGTATTAGAAGGCTCACACACTTATGGGAATAAGTGGAACAAGAGCGTTAGAATATTATTTTGACAATGATATTCGGCAGGTCAATAGGTGAGCTGTAGAAGGGATAATGTATCATTGCCCCATGAAATAAATGATCAGTCTATTGTTATTATTGTATATACAGCAGTGTGTTCTTTACACTCACCAATGCCTCACCTGTAAGAAGATTAGCAACAAACCCAGAGGGCAAGGCTCAAGTTTCACACGTAGAGAGAATAAAAAAGAATTGTTATAAATAGAAACTCAGTGTGGCCTTTTCCCTGCTTGGCTCTGTTACCCCCCCCCACACACACACACACACACACACACACACACACACACACACACACACACACACACACACACACACACACACACACACACACACACACACACACACACACACACACACACACACAAGAACCAGGTGTCATGAAACCACGCGAGACATAAGGAGGCAAAGGCCCATCAATTAAACAATAACTTAAGGCTGTCATGACCCCAAAGTAATTACATTAGCTTAGAGCCGTCGGTCACATCAGCACTAATTCTGTCAATCGTCCTATCGTCACTCTCCAATTTGAGTACCAACCGATGAGGATAAAATTGTTTTTTGTGCTTTAAAAAAACACATGTATATATTCACACTGTTATGGGCACGTTTATGGTCCTTTCCTGTTTGTATTCCTTTTGTTTACTAGAGCTGCAGTATAACAACACACTACACAAAAACACCCTAATAAATGATGACACCTGCAATAAACTTAGTATCTTCTTAGGAATGGGGTTTGTTGCCATCAACAGCAGTGGATTTAGCTTCCATCGCTGATCAACACACAACAGTCAGTGCAGAGACTCTGGTAACAAATCGTTAGATGGATAAATATCTATCCATCTGTGGTGGCTTAAAATAGCTGACATAATCCCTGCAGTGGTGGCATACCGTAAGGGAGCAAAAAAAAGCTGCAGGAACTGGCACATCAATAACACTGACTGGCCTGAGATTCATGCAGTTCTCCAGTTGTAATGGTTCTCAGAAGTCCCACATGAACACCATTTATCAAACTTAATGGACTCACTGCTACAGTGCTTTTTTACCATTCAGTCTGCTGAACTGTGCCATGAAACAATGGGGAGACAGTTTTTAGAGCAGATACAGCACAGTAGTATTCAGAAAGCCTCCTGCCAAAAGTTAAAAATAATGGCTGTCAGAATAGTGTATAGCCTACTCACGCTGCAGAGTGCTCTCTAGCTGAGAGCCGGCCTGCAGGAGGTAGCGGTAGCTCTCCATCTTCTCCTTGGGCTCTTTCTCCGGCTCGCTCTCCTCCTGCAGTGAGGCTGGGCCCATTCCCTTCTGCTACTCCAAAGGGATCGGGCTGGGACTAGTAAAAGCTCCAGGCCTCACATCCTCTGTAGAGTCCTATAGCCCTGCATAGTGTCCCTGTGATGGGGAGGCTAGGAGCAACAGAGAGGGGAAGTTATAGCCACCACCTGCCTCTGCCGGCCCACAGCTCCAGATGGGACACTTCCGTCAGGCTCAGGCTGCTGGATCTTCCTGACCTTGAGCTGCATAGGGTGCCTCCACACAGTTAGAACAGAGGATATGTCCACATAAGTACAAAAAACATTGGTTTGCTGTCCTGTTGTGATGTGCTTTTCCCCCCTCACACACACACACACACACACACATACACTAGTGCAGGCAGAATGTCCTGCTCTCAGCAGCAGTCAGCTACTTCAAAACAAACAGTGCTCCATCTGGCCACTGCTGTCTGTCCCACTGTCGCCCCTCCCTCTCTCCTTCCCTCCTTCCCTCCCTCCCTCTCTCTCTCTAAGCTTTAGTGCGTCAGCTCTGCACCGTGTGGAGCTCAAGTCTACTCCTGACTCACTGCCAACACTCCCTCCCAACTTTTCCTCTCACTTTAAACTCCTTCATGCTCCCTTTTTTAAAGCTGTTTTCTATGCCTTCAGTATAATGGTGACTGTACTACAGTAGGCTGGATTGTTAGGCAGTCTGGCTGCCACAATCATGTCCTCACTTTCTCCAGCTTTGCTTTAACATTAGATGCAAACACAACGGAGAATAGATCTTTTGTGAAAAAATCTAAATCTACCGCACCCTCAGCCAACAAGTTTGGCCCCATGCGAAGCACGGCCCTTAATACACAACAATCACATTCAAGCAAATATGAAAGGGTGTCATTGTGTACATACTGATACACAGGGCCTTTTCTCAGCTCAACTCCCAACGCTGCTCAGCCCACAACTTTACTCTGAATGGGTCAGTGCTCATTAACAGTGGAGGAAACTTGTATATGCATGTACAGTATATGGAAATCTCTCTAAATAGTGATTCAAAGGGCTTGAATTGCAATGGTGGAGCAGCAGCCACTCAGCTGATCCAGCTTAGCCTCTCTGCCATCTCATTACTGCACAGCATCTGCTTAGTGTGGTCAAGTGCACACAAACACACACTCTCAGCCGCCCACACAGCCTGACATCACACAGAAAAATGCTGACTTAAAGGTGGAGTCAGCTATTCTAGAGAATGCTTGTCCAAAATAGTTTTTTGTCAAAATCAGTGAATATCTACGGAGCCCCTAAAGTGACATGGCAGAAAGAAAGAAAAAAACATTCTGCAAACTAGATAGTTCCTGGTGCACACTAGAAACTAGGGGCTCAGTAAATATAACTCCTCACGATCCCCTTCCGCATTTACTTTTTACACCAGATTTTTTCTCAGCACACACTCAGTACGGACCGTGAGTAGATATTCACATATTTTGACAAAAGGGGGATTTTGACAAGAGGCATTTTCCAGATTCGCTGACTCCACCTTTAACTGTCGGAGAAAGAAAGCACTACGGAGATGTTGGTTTATCTTCAAAACATTCTGCTTTATTACAGAAAATCTTCAGGTTTTGAATAGACATAGTTTCAAAGAGGTACATTCAGCTTGGAGGTTTGGAGTGTTGAGGCCGGAGGTGGCGAGGTGTCCCTGCTGAGGTGAGGTGCCTGAATATGTCCACCTCCCACCACCCCCCCCCCCCCTCCCAGACCGGGACAGCGCCCACAACTGCAGAGCCTCTCCTGCTTTTTTTGGACCTTTTCATTATCTTACAAAAAAGTGGCTGGAAAAAGGTTGCACTAAAAATACAATCCATTATTTTTATACTTTCATTTTAGACAAGCAAAACATTAGATTCCAAGACATTTTTTTAAGCTCTGAAAATAGCATCTCTGATGTCACTTAAAGGTTTTTTATTTGATATTATTTGTTAACGAAGCAGGCAGCCCCTCTCAGTGTGCCCCTCTCACAAGAGGCACGGTTCAATCTGCAGGTGAGTACAGAACAGCTTCCCCTGCTACCCATCAGAAAAACAAGCTTTAGTCTTTAGTAGAAAATGATGTTCAAAGACATTAAAATATTACCATTTGTTAAGTACAAATCAACACCAACTTAACTTTTAAAATCTCAATTTGGCGTTATGACTGAATGTGCTATTCTGCAAAGGTGATCAGATATATTGGGCTACAGTCAGTAAGGTGAAATACAAGGCCAGTACTAGAAACTGCTGTACTGGAGCTCTTGTTTGTGCAGGGATCAGTAAATTAGTAAAGTATAAATACAAACAGATTCCAAAACAGTCAAACATAAATGAATAGTGACTGATACTCATCAATGTAAACTAAGAGTTATGAACAGGTTCAGAGGTTGATTTTGGGGTGTTGGGAGTGTATTGGGGGGCTGCCTGCCTTTTGCATTTATGACATAGACTATCAAATGGTATTGGTATGGTTTCACATCAGGGCTGGAGTAACACAGACTCACTCAACTGGCACAAAGCTGACCACTCTCCACAAAAAAAAAAAAAAAATCATCAATCAATCATAAAAGTATAACATTTGTGAGTAAAATTACATGTAACAATAAATATGTCAAAAAGACAACAAAAGTTTGTGGATAAGAAAAGGAAAATATATTCAAAAACAGTATATCTAAAAGTGTTCATGGCATGTTTTAATGGAATGTATATAGCACTACACACAGGAAGGAAGAAAAAAATGGCCATACAGTCGCACGCAATCATTCTGTTGGTTGGCAAATTTGACTCACACAAAAAAAATTAAATAAAGCATAGAGTCTCAGTGGCCTTAACTATGTTGAGAACTGAAGTTGGCTTTCTTTACACTCCTTCAACCTGCCCGACACTAATATTGCAAACTAGAAAATGGATAATGAACATAAATACCTCATTTAGGGCTTTAGTGCATGTGTGTATTTTTTAGTACAACGCGTGTGGTTATTGTGTGCGTTTGGAACTCGTATATCTGATATAAATATATGTGTATGTGTGTGTGTGTGTGTGTGTGTGTGTGTGTGTGTGTGTGTGCGTGCGCTCAGGCATATATTCATTCGCTAATCAAGAAAACCAGTTTCCTTAATAGTGCAGAAAAATATTGTCTGACTAAACTACATCAACAAGGTTTCAAGTAATCCTGGTTTTCATGTCAGACATTTTCGGGCTTTTTCTCTAGTCCAGGACAGTTGCACACACTTGACTCGTCACTTTCAGGTCACACCCGTGTGGACAGAATCTGATAACGTAATTTTCTCTATATATTTTTTGGCTTTGAGCAAGATGCTATCATACGTCTCTAAGCTATATACAGTACAGCACATATATTAATTTTCTCATCTTAATTGGACTCTTAAATCATTTCTGAGGCTGGAAGATTTAGGTCACGCTCTGAGCAATGTTTCACTGCCAGGATATGCATAACATCTCTAATCTATATCTCTCAATCTTACATACAAACACATACACACTTTTTGGATTGAGTGGTAATATGGCCTCCATTAAACACTACTATTTTAGTATTTGACAGAGAATGCAGACCCATCATTGGCAACAAACAATCACATGATCGCCTGTAAACCAGAAAACCGTTCTAACAGGCTGTTTCGCTGCTCTGTAGACAACTGAAATCCCCTTCAGTAACTTTCTATCTTGAGCAATATGGACGTGTGTATTTACTTAAATAACGAAATAAAATTAAATAAAAACTTAAAGAATAACCGTTGAAAAGCGTGATAACTGTAAAGTAGAACAACGTGTTAAAGTGTAACTGCAGAGAACATTATGTCGCCATAAAACCCTTGTACAGAATACAGTGACTGAAAAGGAGTGGAGTGAAGCATTCCATCAAGCCTTCTTTCATGCAGGTGAACCATTCTTGGAGTGGATAATACAACTGCCTGTTAAAACACAGCAGTTGGGTTGAGCGACTGACAAGGCAGACTTGTATGCATTCATTTCGAAGCTAGTATTTTTAAAAAAAGTAGAGAAAGAAAGAAAACTCATGCCTGTCATCCAAGTAGATATGTTTTTTTAAATAATGCAGGGCACTGCTCTGCAGGCATGCGTGGGGGGTTAAGAGATGTTTGGATGGGGCAGGGAAGGACGGAGGAGAGAGACGCATGTCAAAAGACTGCTAGACCCCTTTTTTTTAATCGCTTTTCCCCCCCAGTCAGTACATCTCTCTTTTTCTCCTTTTCTTTTTTCCTCTTCCTCTTCTTTTTTTCAGATCGGGCATGATTGCGGACAGCCTGACTGGCACGGGACCCTGAAAGTGACGGACGCCACTGTTGTTGCGAGTCCTTGCTGACTTTCACTCACGCTCCCGCATGTGCTTGTAGGATAGTGGCGTGACAGCTGCGATCTGGATAAGCACAAGCAGACAAGATTTTTTTGTTATACTTCCGACCCATTTCCTCAAGAACATGTGTCAAAAAAAGAGGAGCAGAACGAAATCACCCAAAATCATCAGAGAATAAGCGGTGATTGGCCACATATCACGATACAATGAAAAACAATTCAAAGACACCTTCCCCCCCGCCACCAGAGACAAGCAGAAAATTAGTAAAGAAAACGCTCACAATTTCACCCAGGTCAACAGATCTGTTGAAGCTTAGCAGAGATACTGACTGAACAGATAGAGGCAGTTTAGTTTGTCTGGCTGTCATTTTACCTGGATGTTTGCAGGAGGCCGTCCTCTGACAGCTATTGGGAGAATAGAAAGGCAGGTTAAACTGTGAAAGCTGTTGCAAAAAGCCTGCTGCTATATAGATATCGGTCCCTGGTCAACAGTGATGGGAACGTGAGACATTCAGACCTACCTACAGGGGGTGAGGAAAATAAATGAAAACACCATTTAAAACAATATCAAAGTGCCCAACAAGGTGTAGAGATGCACTTTGAGCTCAGAACACCTCTTGTGGTCTTGATGCCATATAGTACATGGGCGAATTGCCTAGATATGAATAAACATGTCTAGTCACATCTAGCGTGTAGAAATTGAAAAGGGGATTGAACTTGTATTCTTGTCATTTACCAATGAAGCCAATAAGTGTTAATATATAAATATAAATACGTAAACATAAACTATATAGTAAACTATGGAAATGTGAAAGAATACAACACATTTTAACTCGGCTAATAAATCATTCAAGCATTTTTTTATATATATAAAAGGGGGTGTTATTTTGCTTTATAAATCACTATGTTATTAGCTTCTTTTTTTTCATCATGTAACTTATTCGGACCAAATTAACAGCCAATCACATAACTGGCTCCTATTGATTGATGTATTCATGTATGTAACATTGAACAGTTTTATAGCACATTTACCTACTTACATTTTCTTTAAATATAACTAACCCTATATATCATGTGATGTTTCCGTTCATTTTGTTGTCACCCCCTGTATGTAATGCAGCAGCATCCGGTCTGAGTTTAAGGCAAAGTCACATCATGCAGTGAGCTAAGCTCAGCACTCACAATTGCATCCATTAATTGCCAAGAAAATAAGCAGGCAGCGACAACCGACACAGGTTTGGACGTACACACAGGACGAAACAACACAACCACTGCCAAATCACCAAGTCACAAACAGTACATGGATGTCAGTTACAATCACAGACCAGCGCTGTTGGTTCACACTTTCAAGTAAGAAAACCCAGGCAAACTGACACAGACACCTTACACTCTCTCATTCTAGCTCCAAAAATGAGATGGACATTCACTTTTTTTTGTGTTTTTTTAAAGTACATGCAGAAGGTAATATAAGCTTGGCTTCCAAAGGGATGCTGAGAGCAGTATGTCTGTATCCCCTCCCCCCACAAAAGAGAAAATAAAATCATTCAAATTTGCAAATATTTAGCCATGGGTTGCATTCAAATGTTAAAGAAATGCACCGTTTGACTATTTTATGTTGATACTAAACTTGTCAGCCAGCCATCAACAGCTTACACAACCTATAAGAACACACTGGGTCCTGTTGAATGTGGCCTGTATTACATTGTGCCTTTGATTATCTCCTGAGAAGTCAAGAGTTGGGGACTATACAGGGGTCTTTGAGTGGCTTAAATGTCCTAAAGGGTGGGCTGGTACCTGTTTAAATGACAGTATTGGACTCATCTGAAAAGGTTCTCATGAGCAGGGGCCTGGCTGAAGACCGGGGAGACTGGTGGCCCCCCGCGCTCGACTGAACAGGCGTCTTCTAGAAGGGTGAGGCAAGAGACACCAATGACATCACTACGCTGACAATAACACACACTTCCCTACTCCATTTTGTATTATCCCTTGCACACAGACACACACATATACATAGGAACAAATATGAACAAACACAAAGACTTCAAAACTGGACAGGTGGACAATGGAAATCATTCCAGGTGCCTGTTTAGACACCTGTTCCTCGCAACAATCATCATCAGAGGGATTGACTCTTTATGATTTTGTACATATGAATACAGGGCTGGTATCCTTGCATATTTCTCCAAAGCATGAGCACAAACACGCGCACACACACGCACACACACGCACACACACAAAATGCAGTGGCCCACAGGTTTGTGGTGATGATCCAGGGTTCAGTTTTTCTTTATTCAAGCCTCATGCAGCTAATTTGGTTTTTTTATTGTTGTTTTATTTGCTTTGACGTGCTGCATTCACCTGACTTGACATGCGGAGGCAGCAGGCATTGTAGCAGCACAGGCAGCTGGGAGGACACATTGGTTCATACAACTGGACAGACAAGAATGGAAGACTGACTGGCATGGCACGCTTTAAGCACGGACAACCGGTTCTGCTCCACACTGCTGCTGGTTGAGTTGAGCAAAACACAGCGGCCCACTGAACAACATTCCTCCCCAATTGAATAATAAACATATCTAAAATGGAAAGCACTCAAACCCTCCGAGGATATCATTTGTGATGGGATATTTCATCTTAAATTGTCTGGCTTAGTCTGTCAACCGAGTGTGGACTGTGAAAAGCCACACAGAGCGCCCTACCCAGTTACTTTAAGAGGATAAGGGAAGGATTCTAACAGTGGGAGAGGAAGGACACAACAGGTAGGAAACGAGCAAGGCTGGCAGACACAGAAACTCTGCGGTGAAAAAGACTTAAGCACAAGAGCGGACAGAAAGAAATAGAGACCTCAGTCGCTCCACGAGAAGCGGTGAGTGCTAGCGGTCTGCGACAACATGAAGATAGTGGAGGTCCCCGAGGAAGGAAGCCGATGTTTCATCTTTAAAGGAGGGCAGGTTCCAGAGAGTAAGATGAAGAGGAAGAAGGAAATAAAAGGGTTGAGACAGAGCAAGTAGAATGTGTTAAAGGCTCAAAGGCCAGAGCACTAGTCAGGAGAAACAAAGTTGGAAAACGAGTAAAAAGATAAAGTGTAAAAGGGGGTGTGTTTTCAAATGAAAGGTAAGTAGTAGATAGTTACACTAAACCACATACAATAACAACTATCCTTTTAATCTGAACACTTCAGAATCCAGAGTAAGACAGGCTCTACACCAATTATTTATTTTGTACCAATTTGTATCAATTCTGGCACTTTGCTAACTGACAGTTAAACACGCAAGAAGCTTTAAACACTGGAATAAGTACATATTGTACAACGTTGCAGAATAACTCTCCTTGAATATGTGTAAAAGAAACTGTTGGTTTGGTTAACTACTTTTCCCCTAATAGAATAAGTCTAGACACAATAAAATAAAATATAAAAAACAAGTGTGGAACACACCCAAAAGCACAGCGTGAACAGCCAAAACATTTCCGGCTGTTTGGAAAACACATCAGCCTCATGTGGAGAGCTAATGACAAAATACGTCTGGGAGAGAGTTGTCTTCTGGAGGAAGAGGGAGGAAAATCGTACAGTCCTCCTCTCTTAATTTAAAACGTACAAATATTTGTTAAGCCCCATCTTGAACTCTTGAATGGGAGTGTATAGATACATTTCTCCTCAGCGACTAGCTAACCCAACCTACCATGTAATACATCTGTTGGCTCATGTTTCATAGCAGCCAGCAGAGGGCAATAATGGACAGCAAAAACTGTCAAAAACATTTAGATTTCCCAGAAAATGTGTTCGATGTCTAATGTATTCACTTTTTCTTCGTCCTCCCCTTGATCTAAACGACACAGTTGAGGGAGTTGTCAATAGGTGGCGGTCAATAGTGAAGCATTACTCTGTACAAACAAAACCAAAGCTATTTGAAAGCGACCCGTACATATGACAGATTTGATCTATTATCAAACTGGGACTATGTTGCACCCACATATTTGGCTCCACTCTGGGAAATTAATTTGGGAGTGGGAGGCCAATTAGCCTTGGGAAAAACAATTTGTTAAATTGTCACAAGAAAATACTGTACATGTTATGTTTGAGCCTCCTTAATCTGGAACAGAGAGAGAGAGAGAGAGAGAGAGAGAGAGAGAGAGAGAGAGAGAGACAGAGAGAGAGAGAGAGAGAGAGACAGAGACAAAGAGAGAGAGACATGTGAAGTAGAGTGTGTAAGTGTGTGTGTGTTTCAGTTCTACCTGTCGAGAGTGGGGTCCGAGGGGCTTGCGGAACACCACCAGCAGGATCTCTGGCAGTAGGCTGAGCAGAATGAGCAGGATGATAACCAGCCAGGCCGACACCGAGCTCAGCATGTTGGCAAACACAAAGTACAAGCGTTGCTGCTTCAGGAAAGGCCTGCAGGAGAGGGACACACTGGTTTAACAATGGCTGGAAAAGCAACAGGGGTTAAACATAACAGGCCAGCTACAATGGCTATAAAGATTATATTTTCATCCAGAGTTTGTTTTTCTAACCATATAATTCCTCCCCAGAAGAAACTGAAAAACATGTAGAAAGCCAGGGAGCCCCAGATGACAAAGTGGTTGATCCATGTCCAGTGTCGTGTGTCCAGAGCAAGCTAGAATGTGAGAGTCACCAAACACACATGTCAATTATCCATTGCTAAAGTCACTGTTCTGCAAGACAATATATCTGCTCCATGTGAAACTGTTGATATAATGATACACGCTTCATACGTTAAACAGGGGAGGGATTTACCTTTAGTGTGACAGTGAAGACAAGGACAGTGAAGACAATGGTTCCATATGACCAATTACCAAAAACCTGGAATTCAAATAGGACAAATGAGTAAATGCCCTTACGAGATCATTCTTTAACAAGTAATCAAACATCCAAATTCCAAATCATTTAAAGGGGGAATATAATCAAACCTGGCCATTGTCCTGCAGTGCTGAGTTACTGAACAAAAATCGGACACCAAAGAAGAAGAGCAAGCCATGGAAAACTCCAAGTAAAGTCCAGTAGAGGAATGGCCCCCACCGCAACATGGCATTCTTAGCAATCCCTCTAAAAAATGTAATGAAAGAAAAACATGTATTTTTCCTATGTCTCTGTGGTGCATATAATCCAATTCTGAAAAGGGGAGCCAGAAAATATTTGAGCGAGGAATGTGAACAGCTCCAAATAAATAAAAAACAAATAAAAAACAACCAATTTATTACTGTAATCCTATGTAAACTACGATTTTGGTAGAAGAACTACCTAACTTGTTCAGTGAATTTCAAATTTTGCCTTGAGAGTGATATAAAAATTAAAATTAAATCATTACAAAAATAAAATAAATGTCTATGGCTTAAGAGTAATGAGATATTGCTCCTTTTCGGTCACTATAATCTATTTTTGACTTTATTTTGAGACCGTACTTTGGTACATTTTTGCCATTTGCCAATTTCAATTAATCATTAAATCAATGTAGTTAATCTAAAGACGTAAATCTTAATTTATATAAATATTGGTAATGTTAACCTAATAGCAAGCAATTTATCAAGAATATCTACAACTAATGCTGGGCTTACACTACACGACTTTTCACGCGATTTGACAGTCGCAGACAATCTTCCAATGTCGGACAGAAATCACGGGAGTCGTGCTGGAGTTGTGGCGCGCGCACGTAATCTCAGTCGTTTGGTGTATGGTGGTCTTCTGTCCCGATTTCAGCCAGTCTTCTTCCCGTCTTGACGTTCCGACATTATCAAACATGTTTGATATTATCGCTAGTCTTAGGGGGTTGGCTCAAGCGAAATGACGTAAACACTGTCACACTCTCGCATGCACCAAGCACGACACAGGAGGAGCGGCATTAGTCGCAACCTGTGTCCGCCTAGTTAGGCACTTATTTCGGATACTTTTTCAGAGAAGCCGCCTCTACCGTCAAATACAGGGTTAGGAGTTAAAGTTATTGGGGTATGTATGAGATCAGCAAATAAAGCTGGTCAAATAACTAAAGGAAGTCCCCCGCTCGGAATATTGAATTAACTTGTTTTTAATTAAATAATCACAATCGCGTTTGCGGAAATGATATTAAAGGCCTACTTCACCGGTTGGAATATGAAGGTGTATTGAACTCGGAGATCCTATGAAGTATAAATGTGCAAAAAAAATTGAAATCGGATCATCCTAGCCTGAGAAAAGGCAGAAAGAGTGTTTTATGGTCTCACCGTCTAACCCTACATTTCTCTTTCTGTGATATCACAGGCCTTTAATCTCAAAAGGAATCTAGTTGTAGTCTTGCAATATGAGACCCCTGTCTTTTCAAAATCTCACTCTGTGACTTAAAACTAATGACTAGTTGTCTTCAGGTGTGAGGGTTTCAGTCTTCAGTCTTTTCAAAGTCTTTTAAAAGTCCTCTAGTGTAAGCCCAGCATGGTACATTGCAGGTCAACAAAGGTACTACTCGGGTTTACCTGTAGAGGGTAGCATTGTCCAGCAGAACCTCCATGCATATGTGCTGCTCCAAGAGGCTGTAAGCCAGGATGGGCATAGAGGTGAAGCAGATGTTGTACATCGTCAGATAGGCCGCGTCATACAGGGGCTGGGGAAGATGGGAGCAGGAGGCGGGGGTTGGTCAGGAGGAGGAGGAGGAGGGGGGGGGGGGTGCAACCAGGGGTTAATATCATGGAGAGAGGACAAACCTCATACACACCATCATACTTACACATACAGTCATGTAAGCAAGCTTATATACATCTTTCATGGACTCATGAAAGATAAATGTCAGTGGCCAAAACATACTCAATTTCCTGTTGTATGTGTCTATCTTGTTTTGGTTGTTAGGGTGCACTGTGTTCAGCTTAGCCCCAAAAGATTGGTTAGCTTGGCGCCCTAGCCTGGTGCCTTTAGAGATAGCACAAGTGAAAACTCTGCTTTCAGGAAGTGTCGGCCAGAACTGCATGTACTTGTGCAGCTGTCTTTTTCTCCTCGATCCAGCTTCAATAAATTTTGCTGCATAAGTCTCCTGGAATGTCCTTTTACCTGAGCTGACTTGCTCTGACCTTAGAATAATTTCCACCACATCCATATGAATTAATTCACTTATTAACAGATATTTCCATGTCAGGAGCAGTTTTTATATCAAAAAAGTGCCACATATTGCTCATTATATATAACCAAGTGAATTCATCCAATGTGCTCAAAACTTTAAATCAGGTCATGTAATCCATACCTGAATTTCTATTATGTAGCGTAAAGTCACAGACACGAAGGCACATGCCACCATGATGACATAATGTCCACAAACGGTGTAGCATGGTGGCAGAACATGGCACATGTCTGTATCATTACTGTGTGTGTGTGGTCAGTATAGAAACATATGAACCAGAGCACAGGCATCCCAGGGGGTGGGTGATGGAGGGGAGGGGGAGCAATCTGAGGGAAAGAGTCTGGAATTCACGAGGACGAGGAGGTGTGGATTCAAGGAAATACTGCGTCATTTCATTTTCAACATGGCTTTGAACCTCAAAACGGCCTCAGGGAAATACTCACTTGCTGGGAATAACCACAGAAGAACTGGAACAGAAACTGAGGTAAAATGAAGCAAAGGTTCTGCAGGGAAACAGAGAAAAAACTAAAAAAACAGGCTCTCACTGATGGACCAATACATAGAATGCATTCATATGTTCCCATGGGCTTATAATATTTTGTCACAATAATGCAATATATTACCCTATTATAATTTGTATCATTTGTTGCGGGTTTATTCTGTTGAAATCAAACTCATCACTTCATAATCCTCAAATCAAGTTAGCGTGTGGTTTTGTTATGGGAATACAAGCTTTGCTGAAACCCAAAACGTAGGGTTCTTAGCAAGACGAATGGCGTGAAGTAAAAGTGAGAGTAGCCTCTGTGCCGGCATACCTACCTTGTAAAAAAAATATTGGACCAGGTGTGCAATGCGAACATAGTAGAGATGCCCGTGAGCCAATAAAAGCTTCTTGAGGTGCTTGAGTTTGGGGATGGCATAGTCACTGTTCCTCACTGCCTGCCGACCTTCTTTACCCTTAATACCTGAAAGACAAAAGAACAAATATCCCATCACCAAAAGATCTACCCCTTTCCCTCCACTTTGGAACAATAACTAAGAGTTCTGTTTTCTCACCAATGCCAACGTGAGCTTCCAAAATCATGCTGACATCATTGGCGCCGTCTCCAATCGAAAGGGTGATCGGGCTGCCTTTAGAGTTCTTCACCATTTTAACTATCTAAAAGACGGAGCAAGATATGGTTGTTTTTAAGTTACGGACCATTATAAAAACAATTATTCCAATCCATTAATGAATAAATATATTCCACATTGAATTACTCTGTTGTTGTTCTGACCTGTGCCTTCTGAAGAGGAGCCATTCGGCAGCAGAGCACGGCTGTGCAGTTTTGACAGATCTGCAGGAACAGGTTCTTGTAGCGATTAGAGTTGGATTCAGAGGAGGAGTTGAGCACCATGGACAGAGTGGCTCCATCAATGATGAAACCAAAGTCCTGGTTGGTTGAAGACCAACTCCTACCAAACAGTACAGGGAATGGGTTACAGTTAGGGCTGTAACGATATGCGTATCAAAACCAAAATCGCAATACACAGAGCCACGATCCTGTATCGCGTCGTGAGAAGGCAGAATTGCATTCATTATTTATTTTTCTCACTCGTTTTTTTAACTGTCGTCAAACCAATCAGGTTTGGTGAAGGAAGCTGTTGAGTGTTCATTTGTTTTCTAACTTGATTTTTGGTTTACAGCACAGTTCAATTATTTTTATTTTCAACAGTATTATTTTGTCACAGAGAAGAGGGTTATCTTTGGTTATTTATTTATTAATTTTGCTTATATTGTTCTTTGTGTTCAAATCTGTTCATATTATGTGTTATTGAATGTCACATTAAGTTAAATGTTAATGTTCAAATTCAAAAAATCGTGGTATGTATCGAATCGTGGGTCAAAAATCATGATACAAATCGAATCTTGAGTTGGTCTATCGTTACAGCCCTAGTTAAAGTTTAATCATCAATAAAGTTTACTTGTGATCGACACAATACCAGAACATAAATATCACATAACCGCCTCAACACATAGCCTGAGATCACGTAAGTCAAGGTACAGACCTGGTGACGCCTGCCTTCACTGGAGGTGCATCCTGTACCGCTTTCTTATGGTATTCCAGCAAGAGCTCGTGCAGACGTTCCTCACGCCTCCTCTCTCCATCCTCCAGTGTGCGCACAGTCAGCTCCAGCAGCTCCGTGTTCCTCTGGAACAATCTACAAGCGTAACAGGTGGACTTTGCCGTCTCCATCTTGTCCCCCGTTAGAACCCAAACACTCATGCCGGCCCCCTGCAGAGCCTCCATGGTCTCTGCCGCTTCCTCTTGAAGCCTAGGGGGGGAAGTTAGACAGGTGAAAGAGTGTTCAATTAACTCTAAGACATTAACACTATTACTTAATTAAACCAAAAGCATTAGTATATTTAAATGAGTATCTTTTGATATCCATATTATTTCATCTACAATCATTTAAGAAAGACAATAAATACATGTTGGAATTAATTTGCGTATGACAGATCAAATGAAATGATGCAATAAATTGTATCATATCTTTTGTGGTAGCTGATGCATTTTCACATTTTTGGAGGAATAATAAAACAAAACATTCTGACTTTAAATTGTTGTAAACCTTGGATTGTGAGATAATACCCAATGTCAACCACACGATGGCAGTGTGAGCTTGAATTAAAAAGTTCCTAAAAAGAGGAACTTTGGTCTGTTAAGAGGATTTAAGGAACCAAATACAACACTACCAGGAACCTGTTGAAGTGTGAGAAAGGGGCATATACCAGGAAAAGGGTGTTGCTCAAAGCGTTGAGATGACATTAACCGTAGATAAACATTATGAATCAATGAAAAAGGATGGATCAGATAATATAGACGCTCTTTCTATTTATAGAATATTTAAGGTGCTCCGAGGAACTATCAGTTTATGTTTATTCTTGCACCATCTGAAAAAGCAGTAGTGTTTTTATTACATCAGCTGTTGTTCTTGGGTGAGCGTACCCATGACAAATGCATAAAGAAAAACTGTATAAAAATAGCTTTCTTTGCACTCATGGTCTCGTTTGCTGTTACATGTAATTTATGATTGTCTTGTGTGTCTGTCTATACCTCAGACACTATGTCAGCCTTGTAGCATGTTAGGAGACACTCAGGCCAGCTGTATAGATAGTCTCATCTCCTTAGACTCCAGGGGCCGTATTCACAAAACATTTTAAGGCTAAGAGTAGGTCCTAATGTGCTGATTTAGGAGTAACTCTCAAAAATAAGGGGCGTTTCACTTTTTAAGATAAGTGTAATTCACAAAGCATTTTAGCGCTAAAACTAGCTCCTAAATCTATGAAAAGCTAGGAGTCCTCGAGAGGACTTCTAAGTCGCTAAGAGTAAATCACAGACAGCCATTTGATGGTGTTTTGGAGAGATTTAATGCTAGTGAGCTTTACAAAAGGTACCTTAATAGCTGTAAGGGTTTAATGATCTTAGTAAAGCTATGTTTAGAAAGTATAGACATATTTATATTTATTATATTTATTTAGAAAAATATTTATTGAGTTCCTTTTCCTGCAGTTGCTTTGGGTTTACGATGCACTGAAAGTTACTGTTGGTGTCACGTTTGGGTTTAATTTGTTACTAGAGTAGACCTATATGTGGCGCTTCGCACCATCTCCTCCGTTCCACAGGTCCGCTACTGTATAGTTGCGCGTCTCGCCTTTTTCCTTCCGCATGCACTTTACGAGAGAGTTGTTTCTAAATTGATTCAAATCATTGTAAAATTTAAAATGAATAGGCCTATGTGGCGCTATTGTAGGTTAATTGTGAACGAAAGTGTGGGAAACCTTGCAGTATCTTGGTTTCATGTTAAATCAGTGTCACTTGTCATTAATTGTATAAAAAAACTCTTTACTTTAATACAGCGGAACGATATGGATATCTCCCACAGTGTTTCTATCATAAATTCACTCTTAGCTCTTATTCCCTCTCAGCCAATCACTGTGGGCATAGAAGGTATGAACATGACATCATCCATAGCAACAGGGTCAACACCGCCCTCTAGTCTTAGTTTAGGAGTCCCTCCCATTCCTTAGTAAAAGTTGGTCTTATCAGCTTTGTGAATAGGTTTTAAGAAATTACTCCTTACTACTTACTTTAGTGCTCCTCAGGAGTACTCTTAGCGCTAAGATAAAATGTTTTGTGAATACGGCCCCAGAATGTTATGGTTCACTGTGTTCAGCTCTGACCCAAAACATTGGTACACTTGGTGCCCGAGCCAGGGAGATGTTAGAGATAGCACAAGGTAATACACTGCTCTTTGGAAGTGTCTGGCAGAACTGGATCGCAAGTCCCCCAAGTTGCGGCCCGGTTCTCCTTGGCCAAGCTTGTAATAAATATTGCTTCATAATTCATCCAAGTCTCCTGAAATATTCTTCCACCTGAGTTGACCTCTAACCTTGAAAGAACTTCCTTCACAATCATGAGGAAAATGACTGTTTCAGAAATATTTCAAAATTCATAGCACCTTTAAGTCAGAGAAGGAGGTTTATAGTGTATTGTTGATTGCTGTCTGCCACAATCAATTTCAGGTGTAGTTTGAGATTTCTTTATGGAAAAATACAGCTCAGGAAAAAAATTAAGAGACCACTCCAAATGTTTAGTGTCTCTCGTTTTACTATTTTGAGGTATATGTTTGAGTAGAATGAACATTTTGGTTTTATTCTATAGACAATATTTCTACCAAATTCACAATAAGAATATTGTCATGAAGAGCATTTCCATTAAGTAATGTAGAGATGAAGATTTAAGAAAAATCCAGACTGGTCTCTTCATTTTTTCCAGAGCTTTATAATATGGTTGTATGGGTTAGGTTGTGTGCACCCACCGATCCTCTACTGCAGTGGCTCCTATCAGACTCATGCCAGCCTCCACTTGGTTGTAAACTGCCATGAGCTTCTCCTCTCTGTCCTGCAGAGCCAGCCTAGCTTCCCTCAACCCCGCGTCTGCCTGGCTGTACTCCTCTGCACTGAGACGTTTGTAGGCCACACACAGTGTCCGGAAGCCCTCCTTAAAAACAGTCACACAAACACACAGCACACAATGTTACAACACAAGAAAACACAAAACAATCTGTGGTAACATCATTGTTTAGTTTGGTGTGTTTCGAAACATGTGAGAAAAACAGAAATAAAAGAAAATAGTCAAATAAAAAATAAAAATTTTGTTTTTTTGTGAAAAGATAAACGAAAAAAGAAAATTAACCAAGAAAAAACTTTTAACATCACTGTACTCTTAAGTCAAAACCTGTCTGAACCTAGAATTGTTAGAATCATGCATAATATACTTTTTAATATGTCAAAAGCTACTGGATTGAGAGAGCCAATGTGCGTAGGTCACCCACCGTCGCATTACGCTCCACATGCATGCGTATCCTTTCGACCTCCTCCTGCCTGACGCGGGGAAAGATGGAAGAGTCCGCTCCCTTACAAAAGAGCAGTGTATCACCTATACACAAATAAAAACAAATACACACACACACACACACACACACACACACACACACACACACACACACACAGCAAGATAAGGGTTGAGGGCACGTACTAAAGTCGGGTCAATGTAATCATTTTGGCAATAAACTGAAGCTCACCTGATTTGGATCTGACTATTACACTCATTCGCCTTCTCACGGGGTCAAAGTGCAACACGTGTAGCAGTTCATACCTTCGGGAAGCAGACAATGGACAAAAAATGAAAGCTGTTGCTCAAATATAAATAGAAAAATTGGGATACGAGACAAATACATTAAAAAAAACTTGGCCTATGCAATGAATGACTTACAATTCAACGTCATTGTTCCTGTTGAGAATTTTCATGGTTTTACTTTCAAGGCCGAGGAATGTGAAGCCGTACCTGCAAGATGGAGTCAGACCATTACACTTTAGCCAGTTGTGTGTACTCATAGAGATATATGAATTAGTGTAGTAAGTAATGGAATCTAAAGCATCTAGGATTTTTTTTTTTTAAATACAGTCTGTGATACTCATACACACTACGGGGCTGCTTGCTGTTTGAACAGCTGTTAACAATGTCAGTTCATCTCCCCTGAGCCAAAAGAAAACTTACTTCATGGCACCCTTGACCAGGGCCACCTCATCGGGTGAGGAGGCGATGAAGCCTGTCTGCTCCTGCTGCAGATGGAGCACCTCTCCGTCCGGCCCCAGACCGTCCAGCTGGTCCGTCAGTCCGTCCCCCTGGCCTTGAGCCGGCATCGGAGACTCCTTCACCTGCACTGTGTGGCACAGACACAGGGCGCGCAGAAAGAGCTCTTCCTTCTCCTTAGAAAACAAAACATGAGCATTGGCTTAACACAATAAAACAATATATACAGTAAATGCTGTTTTAAAAAGGTGCTACGAGGAACTTTTAAATATTTTTAAAAACAGTCTGATGATCATACATTACATGTAACAAACAAGACCATCAGTGAAAGAAAATGCTATTTTTGTATGGTTTTTCTTGATGCCTTCGTGATGGGTACGCTCACCCAGGAACTACAGCGTGCTAGAAACTCTACCGCTTTTGTCCGAAGGGGCTGCAAGAATGAACACAAACTGAAAGTTCCTCGTGCACCTTTAAATCTAATGACTGTTTAAACCAATTTTTAATGAACATCCATTTACAACTACTAAATTAATTTATAGCCGCATATATAGCCATAAACAGTAGCCGGAGATTAGCCCCTTGATTTGTGTTTAAATTGACTTCTTATCAACACGAGTGCTGAAGTGCAACAGTGTTATCCGGAGGGGGGGAGGGCTCATGTCAAGAGCACATGTCCACTCTGCTCCCCACCCCCTCCATGTTGAGTACTTATGTTGACATCATGACATGTCAAGGATACTATGTGGGTGACCTACGGAGGGTCCTTCCGGGCAGGCGAGCTATGTAATCGCCCGTATGCTGCTGCTTGTGTGACTTGACCAACAGATGGGAGGGTAGACCACAACACTCACCTTGCCAGCTTTCTCCTGCAGTTTGCTCACAGGCCCATCTGTGACACAGAAGCCGTCCAGCTCGGAGGTGGCGTCCCTGTACTTGTACTGGTATCCGTCTATGCAGCACTCTATGAACTCCATGCTGTTTTGAGTCAGGGTGCCGGTCTTGTCCGTGAAGACATACTCCACCTGCAGGCAACGTGATTAAAAAAAAAACAATGGCAGACTCTTCCAAGAACCCATAAAATGTCAGCGGCCCATTTAAAAAGGTTTTAACAATAAGACTAGGCAATTAACTCCCAGAGAGAATTAACACCGCATTAATCAGTTTAACGAAGCATCAATTTAATTGAAGTAATCATCTGGCAAACCAAGTGTGACTGATGTATGGCGGCACTCCTTTGAGCCAGAAGTGTCATAAAAAAAAGGTCGGGACAGCACAGCTAATCTAGTGTCATTTTATGCAGCTCCTATTTTTCAGCAGCACTTGAACTGTCAAGTCAGTTTGGAGAAAACAGTTTGATTTAACTTAACTTGATCTCACCTGTAATGTTTCCTATTCTTTACATTTCAAGTATCAAGATAAAAAATATATTCTTTTTGTAACAGTGTTTCTCAATATAGAGAGTATAACAGAGGAAGCTTTTTTTCATGAATTAGAGATGTACTTCATTCATTTTTTAGCGGTGAAAGATTCCTTTGAAAGTATGAGATTTAAGTGGTTAAGATGCAAAAAAAAAAATGTAAATGTTATATAATGGCAACTTGCCATATATGACATACAGCGGTGGCGTGGTGTTCCATTTACACACTTAGTCGCTGTTTGGTATTCTTTGTGTATCACACCGTATTGGGCCGAGTTTGACTTGTAATGTGCTAGCTGTAATTCCATATATTACACAGGCAGATTATTTATGGACACTGCATATTAACTTTAAGGTTAAAATGTCCACAAATTATTGTTTGTATGATAATGATTTTCTCAGCTTTCTAGAGCCAAAGACAACATTATACATTGATTTCCAAAGTGTTAAATGGGTAGAAATGAATTTTTTCAGTTTACATACCAGTTTACAGAGCCATGTCTATGTATAAACACTGGATTTTGTTTTCAGCGCACACAAAGTATGGACAGGTAGCAGATTGTGAGGAGATATTCACTGAGTTTGACAAAAAGGTGATTCTGACAAAAAGCATCCTTCAGGATTGCTGACTCCACTTCCAAAATTCCCAAAATGACACAACATTTGTGCCGTTAAAATGTTGTTCTGACTTCTATTTGTCTGTCCGTCTGTCTGACCTGTCCCAGCTCTTCATTGAGGTCTGACGTGTTGACCAGTGCTCCCTCCTTGATTTCAGGATCATAGAAGTCCTTGTCCCAGGTGATGAAAAAGGATCCCAAAAACTTCTGCATCTCAACCGTCACATACATGGACACCGGGATGATGAAGTTGAAGAGCACCATGAAGGACAGGAAGTCAGTGAACATCTTCAGGTACTGTTGGGGGGAAAAAATTTGAATACGTCAAAAGAGCCACATATTTAAATGTATTTTTGTTTTCTTGTCATTGGGGAATTGCACCACTTGTCTCTGCAATATGAGCCGGCTTAGAAAAAAATGCTGGCAAGACAGATTTTACCATAAACTGACACCATTGCACTCTGTGTGCACAACATACATGATGAGCTTAAATTGAGACGAACAGGGCTGGATTATCAAAGCAAAAAAATATGGAACAAAGATGGAAATTCACGTGGTTGTATAAGATTGTTCACAGTGCTTTGAGGGCTAGGGGGCAGAAGGCGAACAACTAATGAACTGGGACATATCACAATATAGGTCTGCTGTGGCCATTTCATTTAGCTACTAGGAGTTTTATTAGAGTGGATGAGAGGAGGCTAGGGGGCTTGTAAAATGCTTTACTACAAAGAAACTCTGACCTCAGAAATAAAACTACAAGCCTCCCCCAAGTATTCATCATATTAATCGAAGTCCCTCTAGGTGCAGTAGTACTTGCAATACACATAACACAGTACTATTGCAATGCTATCAAGACTTATTAGCTACTCTTTTCCCAGCAATGGTAATCCCTGTCCATAACGAAGACATTATTCCAATTATTACACTCAAGCAAAGAAAGTTCCCAATTTTTGGATTGTATTTTCTATTCCACTTTTGATACAAGCTTGGTTTGGGGCTGCTGTGGTGCCTATCAGACACTTAACTCACAGTTGACTGTTTCAAACAACAACGACAGGCGCTTGGCTGAAACCAGTTCTCACCAGATTGGTATCCTTCTCTCTCTGCGTTTTCTCGTTGTACCAAGGCTCATCCTGTCCAGGCTTGCTCTGCCACACATACTTCAGTGTAGTGCACACCAGGGCCTTGCTCACCAATATGCAAAGGTAAACCAGGAGAAAGGCATTGATAGACCTGAAAGCAAAAGAAACAGAGTTAGTGAGGGGAAACCAATGGTATGGCATGCATTTCCATCTTGACAGCATTTTGTCTAAAAAGCATACTTCTCCACAGCAGAGCGCTTCTGAGACTTGCCCTGGTAGTTAAGAGCCATCTTTGTCTCCATGCCCGTGTAAATTGCAACACCTCGAGAAAGGAAAAAGTTAAAGAATAAGGATTTGTTTGTTTTTTTGATATTGAGCGACCGTCACCAATATAAATGATCCTAATAAAGTTAAAAGAAAGTCACATGATTTACCAAATATTTTCTGGGTGTTCTTTAACGTTGCTCCTTTCAGCAGAAGGTTTTCTGGGCCCAAAGACCTGCACAGTCACATAAGTAGATCAAACAGTTTAATCACAAAGGGCGCTGTGCAATCCGCACACTCCTCCATTTTCTAAATGGAAACCTGGCAGGCGAGCTAGCACCCACTCTAAAATACACATACAATACACACACAGTATGACTGCAGCCTGAGCTTGCACCATTCCCGGTGTTCTTGAGAAGGACGCTGGCATTTTGTTTTGTATGGCCATAATAAAACAGTCAATGATAAATGCCCGAGGGAGTGCTTTGGAATCAGTGGCTGAAGCCATGCCAGCCTGTTTTAATTTTCAATGCTCTTCTGCAATGGAGGACCAAGGGAATAATAATTTTTCGGTAATGCAAAGGGAAACAAATGAATGCTTAGACAAATGTGTTCTGATTTTGATCTCACTTAAAGTGGGCTGAGATAGCTGTACATTGAGTGCCCTCACCTCACTGCAGGCTCCTGATTGTTTTTGTAAAGGTGCATACGTCCGACAAACCTGGAACAAGAATACAGACGTACTCAGAAGCTGACGACATCATTCGTAAAAAAAAATAAAGTACATCTAGTATCATATTCTTCAACCTGTTAATACTGGAGTTGAAATGAACTTGAAGTATGCAAATCCACGCAGAGTTCATTAACTTTATGAACCTGTGAGTACTCACTGAGCTGAAAATCAGTTGCAGAGTTTTGGAGGCAGTTAATTACTGTTGGTTAGCCAGCAGCACACTGTCAGTTTTATTGACTGTGAATAGCAAGCGTTTGGCAGCGCGGCTTACTTAGCACGTCTCAAACACCATTCTGATGCCTGGCTGAATGACAATATTCCCTACTCCATGCCCGAATGGGGGAGCCACAGGCTGTCTTGTTGAATGATATGAGGCTACTACAAGTCTACAAGAATCAGCTCTGTGCTGTGTGCAGAGTGACCAAAAATAACTGGAAATACCAGGTCCACTCTCCATTCCTAATGTGAAACAATTCAAACATAAGTAATACTACAGCTTGCCAAAAACCTCCTCTAACAATCTAGCTGTTAATTTACAGATGCATTAAGGACATTGTTGAACTGGCATTAAGTTAATCCATCTCCAAACAAAGCACAGGGCGACACATGCTTGTGGTGTAAACTTGTTGGGGCAGCATGATGAAGGCCCTACTTGTAAAGGTCAGGCTGTGGCTGTTCACACTCGATGGTGGCGTTGAGAGATTCCAGATCCTTCTCTGTTTCTGGCACGGTGTAGTGTGTCTGTGAAGAAGGCAGAGTGTGAGACGCTCGAGTGACCATTTTTAGCCTTTGCCTGATCCTCAAACACAGATGTGATGTGATAACAGGAAGAAAAATGATACAACAAAAAGCCACAAACGCATATGTCTGAGGAACTAGCAAAAAGAGAAACGTGGGGATGTTTCTCCGTAGCAATGCTGATGAGTCACGATATATGAAGAACAACTGAAGTATAGATTAATTATGGAGAAAACCAACTCCAAATGAATAATCTAACTTTCTTGCCTTCTTCTGCAAAGCATTACAGTTATAAAAACGAGTATAACTATGCATAATTATATTTTAATGGAAACAACTTCTAGGTCAGGTGTATTCTTCAAAGCCAACATTGATGAAAATCTTCCCAAAAATGACAACCAAAGTATTCTGTTATAAAAATAAAAAAAATCCATCATACTTTATGGTTGGACTCTCCATCAAGACTTGCAGTGGTAACAAAACATGTGTCATCATCTCGGCTAGACTTCAGCAGTATTAAATCACAGGGAAAGGTCTCATTTTCCTCCACCTCCACAACATCGCCAACCTGATCGAAGAAAAAAATTAACACAAAAGGTAATTGTACAGACGGGTCAGTGTGAGTGACATAGGTGAAACGAAACAATCAAAAGTTTAAGCAATTTCACCACTAGGGAGCAGAACCAAGCCAATTAAACTTGCAGCTTATTTCTCATCAAGTTGTTGTGGCTAATTTAAGTAAGTTAGTAAGTGCTTTCTTCAACATATAGCATAAACAGAGAGACATTTCGCATCCCTGCAGAGTCCTCTGTCTAACCACAGGTCAATTTCCTCGCAGCTATTAAGCTCATATTTGATCTGCCACAACTGACAAAAGCAGAGGCTTGTCTTTGGCTGACTAAATGTGTACTTTAGCTCTAGTACATTTAGCACCTGGAGGTAGCTCACAGCTCGTGTGAGCTCCTGTGCTGGGAGCAGCTGTCCAGTTTAATACATGTCTGAGGCAACATTGTTTTGGGTTTTGACATCTGTGTGTTGATTCTCAGTTGTGTCGGCCGCACAAGCAGCTCTTTGGCATAACCAGGAGTCGTCTGGTTCAATTTGAAACACTGAAAAATATTGATTTATGCATATTTGAACCTTTCAGACAACCACAAATCCTTGAAAATACAGTTAGCCCAGCAAATAGATAAGAATGCATTGGATAACTAACCTGCACACAACATCCTGGATACATTAATAATAACCATCACACCCATGTTTGAACAACTAATCAGTTCAGCGGAGTATGTTCTCCCTTGTGCATATATTCCAACCACAGGCATGCCAAGCTACCGGCGGCTTCTCTCTGGATATGCCTCTGAGGGAATACAGGGGGTTACCTTGATCTTCTCGCTCTCGGTCCGTATCCTCCTGCCGTCCTCTAGCACAGTCACTGGGTACTTGTTCACCTCGTTGTCCGCCTTGTGCCGTAACCAGTCCTCATAGCCCTGCAGCAACAAATATCAAAATCGGATACAGGTTAATTTGCTTAGCACAACAAAAAGTCCAATACATTGTTGTGACATCAGTAATTATTGACAGACAGTGAAGGGTGGGTAAAGGAGTGTATAAGACCCAAACATGCTAAAGCAAGTGCATAGATTTTTCTATTTTTATGTATGTATGAGTATATGTAGGTTGGGATGTTTGTACATATAAGGTGACCTAGGCTATTTACTCATGGCTACTATACAGGGTCTTTTTTTGTTTACTGTTGATTTGTTCAGTTTTTCTCTTTGGTCACATAACAAATCAATGGGTGTATATACAGTTAAATGTAAGGGATAAAAGGATGGTCAAAATACAACCATTATTTACATGACTGTACGAAAGCTCTCTTTCCAACTAAAGTTTTTTTTTCTTTTTGTTTACGACAATAGTGCTTAAATTTTTTATTCCATCATTATGTGAACAAGAGTGCCGGCAGCAGTAGAATAGGATGGGGATTGTCCAGCAGTGAATTGGAACACTATACCATGAAATACTGACTGTTAAAATAGAAATAATAATAATGATTCCTGTGGTAGCAGCAGCATGATGCACAAAGCCTGGTGCAGACTTCATAAGTATATACGATAAGATAGTAATAGAGATAGAGGAGGAGATGGTGGAGAGATGCAGAGGGTAGAGAGAGGGAAACCGGAGGGCGTGCCAACAAGGCAGAGCTCCAGCCAGAGAGTGGGATCACCGGGAAAGGTGAGAGGGGGAGAAAGAAAAGAACTGGTGGAGTGAAGATGAGAAATAACGCCAGGTGGACGAGAGAGGGGAGGGGGGGAGGCATTCAATGGAGTGGTCAGCTGAACTATGCAGTTCACCTCAGCCTGAAATGATAGAGCCGGGCAGAGCGCCTAATTGTCCCACTTCAAAGGCTAGCCCGAAAGGCGGTTCCAGCACTATCAGAGGGTTCCATATTTTTGTTACGGGGAAGGAAGCCCGACCACCCACTATTGTGCATTTCAAAGCACCCAGCAGTAGTCTAACTAAAAAGCCAAAATGAAACAAAAGATCTAAAAGCTGGGACACGGCAGCGACAGAGGCAAAGAAGCAGACACTTCCCTTTAAAATGTGTATCTCTGTAATAGACTTAATCTTGCTCTCTCTCTCTCTCTCCATTTGCTAACATTCCCCCAGAGCTCATTTCGTCTTCTGCCCAATCAGAATTCACAAGCGGAGCACATCAATACGAAGTCCAAGAGAGCATTAGCCGGATACTTTATACAAAAATCACAGCAAGGGACTTATGAATGCAGGGGGACCCATTATCTTATATGGAAAGGTAGGATAGGGTGTAATGCAAAAGGAGACAATACAGTGAAATGAAGACATGGACAATAAAAATCCCCATAACAGTTCTTGTATTGTAGCACTCATCGGCTTCTTTAGGTGGCATCTTACCTGCTTGATAGCGGTTACTGTGATCACAAAAAATAATGGTAGGCCACTGGTGACTGGGCTGGTGGGGGTGTCCACTATCACCTATTGGGAGGGGAGAAAACAATTTCAAATCACTTTAGAGAAATATTCCGTTATACCTCAACAATAACAATAAAATAAAACTTTATTTCTATAGCACATTTCTGACAAGTTTCAGCCATTCTGAGACTCTCTGGGGGGGGGGAGGTGTTCCACAGTCTGGGGGCATAATACCTGAAGGCTGCTTGAACAATGACCTTGAAACACTATGCATTGAATACTATACATCACTGCAAAGTCTTCCTGCAGCACATGTCTGTTTGTGGTTGCAGCTGGAAGCTTGCAGTAGCCGAGCGTGGTTCAGAAGACGGGGCTAGCCCTCTAAATGCAGGGTGTAGTCTGAGTATGTGAGGCATTTCTACTATGCCCGCGAAATGTGTTCATCAGTAGCAAACACGCGGGGGGAGACATTTACATTTTGGAAGCAAGCCGAGGGGGAGGGATGTTCTGGACCACAGAACCTTTAATCAAGTGGGCCAGGGACAGAGTGTTTAATCTGAAGGTATGCCAACATTTCTGCGTCTCTGCAAAGGCATGGGAGACGGGCCAACACAAACCATTGCTGGACTCACCTTACCTGCCTGAGCTGTGTGCAAAGGTCTCTAGATGCACAGAGTTTGTGTACGTGCGTATGTATGGCATTTTCAAGAATAAGTGTGGAACCAGTGATCAGGTAATCCCGAACAATCAGTTCAGGAGCAGCACCTGATCAAGCCCCCACTCTTTCAGCTAAAAACACAAATGGCCTTGTGTGTGTGTGTGTGTGTGTTCACATGTTTCTTAAAACCATCATAAGACGGGATTTACCCCTGGCATTTCTGATCCTGCAGAATGCAAGCTGGTCTCCCTCTCTACCACCCTGAGTCTGGGTGTGTATTTCCAGCACACACACATAAGACACAAAACATCCAGAGCTCCTTGTTATTCTGATCAGGAAGCATTACAAGCTGCCAGATAGACATCAGCCCCTAAGACGACCGGGAGATGCCTTTTCCTTTCGAAGTAGTCTCTCCGGTGTTTAAACTCACCTGTGCTCGGTCTGAGAATGAAAACGACCTGCTGCTGCTCGCTCAATAATCACAGCAAGACGTGAACACACAGTCACATTGTATACACACACACACACACACACACACACACACACACACACACACACACACACACACACACACACACACACACACACACACACACACACACACACACACACACACACACACACACACACACACACACACACACACACACAGTACAAGGGCAGTGAGTTACTAGCCTACACAAGCTTTCCTGTGATTACAATTAACTGGAGGATAAATCAATTACCCAGCAGAGATGGACTAGTGCACATCGACCATTGGGAGAGGAGAGTCTGCATTATATTTGTAGTGGTTGGCGATACCGGTGAGACAGAAGCAACGGGTATTAATTCTGCCGCAGTAGCCTGGGGGTGTAGGGAGCAAGAAGAGGTGAGGGGTACCAAATGATTTTTCCTACAAAAAAGCTTTAAAAAGAGCAGCGTGTGGAGCGTGTGTAGATGGTATATGGGGCTCTGTGTAAAACACTCATCACACCTGACAGATTGCTACAGGCAATGTAGCGAGTGAGTTATTGAAAGCTTGGTTAACTCCAGTCACACACGAGCCCTCCAGTAGTCCTTAAGCAAAGATACTGCATGATGAACAGTTGGAGAAACGTGATGGAGCACTTTCTTCGTGCCTATAATAAGTCAATAGCCCACGTCTCTTGTTCATGTGAGTAGATTGAAGGTTGGCTGAACACTGAATGGCAACAACAACAAAAAAGGCAGAGTGTGGGAGGGACGGAGGACATCATGTCCCTATGATGCAGCAGCCAGATGGCCAAGCCTTACAAAGGGTGACCACAGCAATGCAGGCAGAATGCTGTACAGAGCCAACTTCTTCATAAGCCCAACTGTTGTTTGATTTTTGATTTGATTTTTGGCCCTTCCATGACAATATTGGTGGCAACTGTTCAGTAGAGGACTATAAAAAGAGGCAAATAATGGTGGTGTCCTTTCTTTTTTTAGTTCATCGGCCGCAGATTCTAAAAAAGAAATGGTTTCTTTCGACTTACACTACAAGGCCATTTGAAATCAGGCTTTGGCGAGCTTCACAGACATAGCTGTGTTTGAGGATGGCCGCAATCTTCTGGAATTGGGGTAGGGTCAAAACTGTTCTTTAAACAGGTGGAGTCAGCGATTCTGAAGAGCGCCTGTTGTCAAGATCACTTATTGAGAATATCAGTGAATATCTCCTCCACACAATCGGCTACCTGTCTGTACTGTGTTTACACTGGGGGGGGGGAAACAAACGCCACATTTAATGCGTCATTATTGAAAATACCGCGACAGCAAACTCATAAGAAAGCGAAAAAAAAGACAAAAACCCTTCACACTGTCTTTCTGCCTAACAACACACAACTCTCATTTAGCTTGTCATATTTCAGTTGATCTGCAATGAATAAAAAAAAAACAATCCTCACCAAAACTTCAACATGGCCAAACATTGCCTTTTACTCCTCTGCACCAAATGCAAAGTGAAAATAAATAAATAAATAAATAAAACTCAGCAATAGGAATGAACTGTGTTGCTGCTGCTGCTGATGTGCTGGTGTGATATCAGAGTGTGGCAGCCCAAAGCCCTTCATCATCTGAGCTCTAGAAGAAGTGTGTCAGTGTGAGCGACAGACAAGCATGCCCCCAGGGTCTGTGGTGGACAAGGCGGTGGGGCCGTCACGTCCTCCCTATACCCCCCTTTGCCCTCTCATTCTCCCTCTCTCTCACCATTCCCTCTCATCGCCCGATTCCCCCTCACTCACTCTCTCGCAGCGCTCCATTCCCCGTTCGATCAAATTCGAGCAAAGACATACAGGGGCTATTTATAGGACCGCTGGTGCTTTTTTATCAGCAGCCCGTGTCTATTTGTGGCACTCCGAAAGTACAGAGGGCTTCCTGGGCTGCTGCTGACGTCAGCAGTGCAGCGCTGCAGAGAGATGGGTGGAATGAATGTGAGGAGGGGGGGGGGGGGACAAAAGACGAAAGAAGGGAGACCAAATGATTTATTTTATTTCTTTTTTTTGGAAGAGCCTTTGCATGAGGGGAAGCGAGAAGGTTTATTTAGAGTGCGAACAAAATGAGTCCACAAGATGCTCCGTATAGTACCTGTATTCTCTCTCATCCTTCTATCTCTCCGTCTGATATAATAGCAGGCATGCGTGGGGAAAAGCGAGTGGTTAGGATAAGGAGCCCCCTCAAGAGACACAGGCTGGATTAGTGGAGAAACGCCAACCACACCGCAGCTCGGAGTAAACACACAGTCGTCAGCTAACCCGAGGACACCAACTGAGTCACACACATATAATAACACTCAGTCACAAGCACAAGCACATCCATACTATAAAATGTACACACTAATAAACACTCTACAGTACACTGCACACACATCACACACTGATATGATCCTTGTATGTGGGAGTGATGCAAACATGCTTGGTAGTTTACTCTCACATGAGTGCGCTGGCTGCATTAGCTCACGATCATTACCACATATTTAGCTCACAGCTGTTCAAAATCAGGAACCATTATCCTGTGGTTAAAAGCAGACTAACGGGAAAATAAAAGGTTGGAGTGTCAACTGTAAATACAGGCAGAAACAAGGGGCCAGGGGGGGAAAATAAACTCAGCAATTGATACGCGAATGACCTGAGAATGATGGAAATACTTTGTGAGGGAAAGCGCTGAGATAATTCTGAGATTGGTACAGTACTGTGTGTCTCAGTCACTTTGTACTGTGAGCTAATGCAGTGAGTATGCGGCCAGAGAGAAAGCACATCCCCTCCTGCAACAGGCCTGACACACCAGCACCTGTTTACACTAGAGGGCTGTTTGGCTCCATAGTTTAGGTTGCTGCTAAAAGGAGAGCGCTTAAGTTTCCACCTCCAATAGATTAGAGAGAAGAAAAAAAGGGAAAAGAGAAAGAGAAAAGAACGAGATGACAGAAGAGCAAGCATGAGTGCAAGCAACAAATCATCTCTTTTTCTTGTTCCCTACTCCAATCATCGACTGTCAGAGAAGAGAGAGGAGAGAGGTCAATTAAGAGCACAGAGCAGGGGGAATAAGGATGCCAGCCAATGCATCTTAGTGAGCGCTCTTGGCCAGCTCACTGTCTCCACTTATGAGGATAGGGCGACACACACACACACACACACACACACAGCACAAGCTTTAAGAAGAGGACATAGTATACTCATTCTATAGAGCAGCTAGACACGATTAACTGTGCGGTCCACTCTGTAGATATATGTGGATATTATACTGGACATAGGGATGGCAGGAGGATCAGAACACATGTTAATTTGTCCACAGGTTGCAGACCCCTGGGTTATAACATCGGTGTTAATGTTTATTTTTTACCAAGACACACAACCAATGCTTCTCTTTAAAGACAACAAAATCTTAAACAATCTGTGGGACAAACGGGTCAAGGACTATATCCGTTTTTTCTCAAGACACCTAAACACACTCGCACACATTGCTCAAGCCCTAAGGGGAGCTAAACCAATTTTGACACCTGCTATGACTGCACAGTGCACACACACATCTCAAAGAGGCTGTAAAGTTCACACATCCAGCGAGTGTTTCACGCCTGCCGCCGGCCAAATGCAAATAATCTATCTCTTACTCTGAGGGCGCGCACATAGTGTTTAGTTCTACAGAACATGGGGTTGTGCATCTAAGTTGGGTGAGACCCATCGACCAAACAACAACAGGGTTAAGGCCTTGTGGTTTGAGACGTGTACACACACACACACACACACACAGGCCCTCATTTCACAACATCACAGTCATAGCAGCCGACCGTGGAGTCGTATAAACAACAAACTCTTATCACTGTTTGGGTTGGAGCGCCGACAGAGCTTGTCCTTACCTGCACCAGGAAGATGATAAGGAAGTAGAAATTGGCAATTCTTCTAAACTGTTCAAACAGGTTCTTTGGTAGGAAGTTCCAGACTGTATACTGTGGGGAGAAAGAGGGAAAAAAACATGTATGCATATATCACAGAGAATAGGTGTTAAAGAAAGTTGATTGCTTTGTCACTGCTATTTTCTATGTACTTTTCCCATCCCGGCATGATGTTTTTCGACCAAATGTAGGGTGATTAAAGAAAGGCTTGGCAAATGGGGAGATTAGATGTAATCAATATTCACAGTCTCTTGCATGTGCATTATGTCTGAGCTGAGGGGATGAGGAAGAGTAAAGGAAGCTTCAGTAGATTGGAGTCTTTGTAGTGCCTAGGGAGCTGGTGCCTTTAGGAGGGGGGGACCACAGGTACTCTGCTGATTGAGATTAGCAATGTATCTCCTTCATTGGGCTACCCCTTGCATAGGAAAGCCACTAAACAAATCTGGTTGGTCTGTTTTGTTGCTTATTTATTTTCAAAGTGGCCATGACTGTCGATACCTTGTGGGGGTGAAGACGTGACACTTTTATCTGCTTAAATCCCTTGAGAGACAGCATAACAACAGCCCCCGCCGGTACCTCTATGCCACACAAAGTACCGGGGTGGGAGAACACAACACGGAAAACAGCGATAAGGCAGTGTTTATGAAGGGGGGGGCGGGGGGGTCTGCACAGGGATAGTGTTGAAATGCAGCGGCAGCAGAACGACCCATCTCATTTTGCTAGAGAGAGAAGAGAGTGAAAGTAATGAGAAAAAGGGGGAGGAGGAGGGTGGGTGAGGGAGGCTGAGTGTGGTGGTGGTGCAGTAGCAACGGGAGCGAGTGAGCGAGCGAGGGAGGAGAAGAAGGAGGAGATTGGTCATTGCGGAGTGCAAAAAAAATCAACAGGATGATGGAGAGCAGAGGCATGGAGGAGCATAAACACTACAGCCGGGGGTAATTAAAGGCTGTTTACCCTGACATACCCGGCCCCCTTGAAGCCAATTGATTGGGCCGTCCTGTCCTCACTGCTGGGACCCTCTCTCTCTCTGCACCACTATAAATCCCCACTGCCATCCTGCCGCTTCCTTCCTTCTCCTCTTCATCGCTCTCACCCTTCATATCCATACGCCAACCTGTCTGCCAGCTGCTGCCACAGACACTGACTGGGGTAGAGCTGCATAATTCATTGTAACAAAAAAAAACTATGATCTGAATTCATATATCTACGCAATATAATTTGCAAATGATGATCTCGCTTATATTCCGCTATGCATTTAAAGCAGCTACGAGTAACATTTAAATATCTTTTAAGCAGCCTCATGTTTCCTCTGATAATCATAAATTACCTTTAACAGCAAACAACACCATCAGTGCAAAGAAAGACGTTTTTATTTAGTTTTTATCACTGCATTTGGTCTGATCGCACACCCAGTCCGATTTTCGGTTTGAGCATGCAGGCTCTATGGTCACATATTCGTATTGGTCGCAGATTTCAGTGTAGCGCAGCAACGCGATTTGAGAAGCCTATCCCTCCAGGTGAGGGAAGGGGAGCGGGAGCCTTGTTTGAGACAGTTATTTGTTGTCATAATGACTGATAATGGGGCTGAACCATCAAAGAAAAAAAAAGAAAATGCAATGAAGAATAGCTAAAAGGGAGAGTGATAGACGGGCGGGAGGAGGGTGTTGCCAAGCAACGTGTACACAATTGCACAGGAGTGAACTAGACTGCAGTGTTTACTCCTAAATGAATGAGCGGTACTAAAACAAAGTTTACTTTGCTTCACCATCATCAGATGACCATTATTCATCTGAAATAGTCATTATTTACAACAACATGTACATTACCTCATCGTGATCCATACTAACTGCAGTCTCTCGTTCATTCGCTTTCTGTGAGGACACGGAATATTCCAGCTCCGTGAGAGTAGTTAGGTGACACTGCATCAACTCAATTGCAATCAGGTGTGTGTGGCACTGACTGGCATTAGTTGATGCAGTGTCACTCACCACTCTCACGGAGCCGAAAAGAGTCCGTGCTCTCACACTTTCAACACACGGACATGCACTATATTGCTTCCTGATCATTTGACTATCGCACGCCCGGCATGCGCTAGAAAACAGCTTTACGACAGCTGGCATCGTAAAAATACTAACGCTTTTGTCCAAAGGGGCCGCCAACGGACAAAGTTACTCGTAGTGGCTTTAAGTCATGCTGAATGTTCACTTAATTGCTTGGGAACAATTCCAGCTGCTAGATAGGTGACAATTAGCTAGCTACCCAATGTAAAAACAAAAAAAAGCTATTAATATATAATTCACGCAAACAACTCAACAGATGTTGGAACTTGGCAGTAATCCTCTTTGAAGCCCCAACCATGTTGAAACTGTAGACTAAAGTTTTTAACCAAGAAGCTTTTAGTACAGTGGCTGGTCATCCAGACAGATTGGGTTCTAGCTTTTATTAATAAACATTATGTATTCTAAATCTGTTACTTTACAGTCTAGGTTTTTAGGGTTTCTAACGGGCAGTAAACGTTTTTATTGAAAAATAATAATAATTGGATGAGAGAATCGTGTTATAGATTCTTGAGGAGAAAAATCATGATTCACATTCAGAATTGTGCCGCTCTACAGTGGGGTGAGTTTAGGTAAGGTTGAGGTAAGGTAAGGTAAGGTGAGGTGAGGTGAGTGAGTGGGGGTCTGTCAGTCAGTGCCCAATGCTGCCAGATTAAGGTTAAATAGCGGGTTGACTGCGGCCTTTGCAGAGCCCACAGGGAAACCGCTGCATTGCCCACACTGCCACTATGTGAATAGCAGCCGGCGCTCCCTGACAGACAAATAATTGCCTTCCATAAGGAACGAAGACAAGCATGGGGAGAGGCAGTGGGAGGAGGGACCAAGAAAAGGAAGACATGGGAATGCTCAGCACTGTTCGAGAGGTGGTTTTGTATTCCGAGTGTTAGATAAGAGAAAATGCCCAGAGACAAGGGGAAACATTAAATGCAAAAGAGCGGAGAAGCGAAGTGAGTTGCATGGAATTTCATTTTGGTATATGGAGCCGTGGCATATATACACAACAAAAATATAAACGCAACACTTTTGTTTTTGCTCCCATTTTTCATGAGATGGACTTAAAGATCTAAAATTCATTCCAGATACACAATTGTACCATTTCTCTCAAACATTGTTCACAAATCTGTCTAAATGTGTGATAGTGAGCACATTTCAGGGTGGCCTTTTATTGTGGACAGTCTAAGGTACACCTGTGCACTAATCATGATGTCAGATCAGCATCTTGATGTGGCACACCTGTGAGGTGGGATGGATTATCTCAGCAAAGCAGAAGTGCTCACTATCACACATTTAGACAGATTTGTGAACAATGTTTGAGAGAAATGGTACAATTGTGTATCTGGAATGAATTTTAGATCTTTAAGTCCATCTCATGAAAAATGGGAGCAAAAACAAAAGTGTTGCGTTTATATTTTTCTTGAGTGTATATATACACACACACATTCTGTATATTTATGAGATTGGGTTTCTTACCTTGGAGGACACAATCCTGTTATCACAGAACTTGGGTGGGATGAAAGCTTCAGTGACAGAGCTTGACCGATGACCAACATAGATAGTCCTGCTGTCTACTCGTCTCTCATCGCGGCCCAGCTGGAAGCAGACGGGAAGAGAAAGAAAATGAGAGAAATGACAGAGAAGACATGTAATTCTAGGCAATTAACTTCGCTAATAACACAGATTACACATTAAATCAACCCTGCGTAATCCCACAAAAAAGGAGATTTACAAGAAACTAGAAATACTGGAAGGTAAAAAAATGTATTTGATTCCACAGGGGAATGTCTACAGAGTGGAAATGCTTGATGGCCTTAAGTTCTTTCCAGACTATATCCATTAAAACAAAAACAAAAAATGCTGTATGGTGCTCTGTTATTTCAGGGGCAGGAGAAAATAAGAAATAAAATTGATAAAAAAAAAATGTTTTGTTGTTGTGACCATAAATATATTTTTTAACTTGATCAGGCCTGAATTCCACCCACAGGTCAAGAATTGATTGATTAGACATTTCTACAGTAGTGCAGGCACTTAAAAAAAGACCTGAAAAAGCACTCAGTACTGGAAAACTGTTGAGCACAAGCCAATAAACTCAAGAGAAGGGATAAAGAAAAAGTATGACATGGGTCGACGGGTCAAAATGGTGATTGCTGGAGGACAATAACTTAATGTATTGTCTCCCAGGCGGTCGCTCCTCGATGATAAACGAGTAATGAATGCGGGCAGCCTGGAGAAAAATGCTGTGGTCAGACATATAGGTTTAAGCTACCTTGTCGGGATGCATATGCCAAGACGGTGTACACACACACACACACACACACACACACACACACACACACACACACACACACACACACACACACACACACACACACACACACACACACACACACACACACACACACACACACACACACACACACACACACACACACACACACACACACACACACACACACACACACACACACACACACACACACACACACACACACACACACACACACACACACACACACACACACACACACACACACACACACACACACACACACACACACACACACACACACACACACACACACACACACACAGGGTGTAGAGTGAAAGCTGGACTCTTAACTATTTTACAGGAGCTTTCCTTACATAAATCTAACAAACGGGGAAGGGGGCTAGTGGCACAGTGGTTATAGCGTCCCCCTAGACTAGAGGCTCAGGCCTCGCAGCAGACCAGGGTTCGAATCCAACCCAAGTCAGTTCTCTGAATATATTCCCCTCTTTGCCCCATTTCAACTCTGTCTCTCCAAACCTGTTTAATAAAGAAAAAAAAATGCCCAAAAATAATCTTAAAAAAAAATAATAAAAAAATCTAACAAACAATAGTATCAGTGATTCTTGAGAACCGGGACAAAAGGCCGTCTTACATATGTAACTGCTGTTATCTTAAAAAATAAAAATATTGAAAATTGTAGATGGATTAAGAATAGAATGTCTGGAGCACAATTATCCCCTTAAATAAAATTTTATCATTATTATGTCAAATATATGACACTTGTTATCTTCTCACGACGTCCAAAACAGTGTGTCCACAGAGAGGGTTTCAATCTTTCATATGCAATAAAACCTGTTAAAAATGTACTTTAATGATTAAAAAGTGCTTTTGCATCATAAGCAACACTAAATAATCTCTCATATCAATAAAAACAGTTTTTCTTCAACACATTCATGTTTTATATGTTTTCTAAGTTGTGGGACACTTTGTCACCACCGTCAGACAATCCATTAAAATGTAATAAAATCAGCCGAAATAAGGGGCAGCTGTCACTTTGAAGGACCTCTTGTCACATTCTACCTCTGCAGAGTACATTAGAGTCAGACAGGCTCTGATAAGTGTTGTAGTTTTAGAATATTTTACATTACAAATCTTGAAAGTCCTGCGTCACAACCATAATACGTCAACACCGACTTACAATTTCTGAAGAAGTTATTTGAAATGTTTTGATTATTTTATTTTCCTGAAGTAGTTCATTCTAGCACCTATCATCAACAGAAACCCCAAATGGCTACTAGAAAAACTCTATTTGTTCAGTTTAAGAAACGTTAAATATGTCAACACCGTCAGAATAAATTAAATAAATTAACGCAGATTAATCGCACTTCTATAATGCCCTTTGACCCAGTGCAAAAGTGGTGCGCAGCTGCACCGAGCTGCACCTGTAGCTTGCATACACAGCCCGCACGGGTAAAAGGGAGAAAAGTAAAGATAGAAGCAGGGGAAAGGGCGGGGCCGAGGGCTCTATGGACGGTTTATGGGATGCTTCGGGCAAATAAGCATGAAGGTAGGAAGACATCTTACTTTATTCTCCGCAGTGTGCATTATTGATTTAGCGGGTGCAACAATGTAGGTTCAAAAGTATCTCTCAATCTTCCTCCGTGTGCCTCAATTTTGTTTGCTAGCTGTCTCGTCTCCCGCATAAACGGACACCCGCCCCGTGTGTGTGTGTGTGTGTGTCAATATTTTTGCCTATGAGTACGACGATGGTGAATGAATCGGCATAGGCATCTGTGGCAGTGCAGCGCTGTCTGTTGTGGAGACAGAAGTTACGAGAGACGGAGGAGAGCGCGAGAGAGAGAGACTGACTGTAGCAGGCTATACAGCTGTTTATAAACAGGTATAAAAGTGTCATAAAAGTATGCGATTAATTTAGATTAATTAATCACAGAGCCTGTAATTAATTAGATTAATTTGTGTTATCGCTTGACAGCCCTAATTCATATACATTTCGAAAATATTTTTGTGGCCTCTATCAGTTTTGGTGAATATTTGTGATCATTATACATCTCTTGGGTCTAGCATAAATTGAGGGAAAATTAATTTGTGTGTTTTGGTGTCTGACGGAGTTGACACAAAATAAGGAATGGCAAGCTAAAAAGCCCATTTTGATAAAAATGACAAAAGCTGTGAGGTTGTGTCAAACCTTAGCTTAGTAGCTTAGTATATTTTGGATACATACATGTAATTTAATTTGCCTAAACATAAGGTTTGTATTTTTTTCAACATTGCACCCTGTTTTGTCCCACTTCTCAAGAATCACTGGTATAAGTGATGATGAGGAAATTGTCAGATAGGACATCAAAGTCAGTTTCCTGCACTGACCGGGTGGGTTCCCTCATCTAACCCATTACTACAAGTGTACACATTCATACATTAACAATCTTTTTAGGCTTGTGAAATATGTGATTAATTGTTCTACAAAAGGTTACCAAGGCGCTGCAGTGTTACAACTTTATAATAACAGTGGTTATGAGGAGCTCATGTGGCTCAGTCATGTTCTACAATATAGACTCTGATAAAAGCAGTAGCTTAACCAATACAGGTCTAGTTTATCTGGAACAAGTGCGACATTACCGTTCAGATTGACCATCATTAAATGTAATACTGAAGGAATCCCAACTGCACACACCAAATTACTCTGTCCTGAAAAAGTGTATAGCCTAGAAAATGTGGCCTCCACTGTACTCTCAATGGCCTCAATTTCTTTGCTGACTTTGGCTTGGAGTAGACAGCTACAAGGCCTGGAGGATCCAGATAGCAACAGAGTCAATATACTGAATCAGAAACAGCTAGCTATTACCGCCTTGTTTTGCTTCAACCTCATCTTCCTTCTAATCCTTGAGCATGTTCCTTATCTCGCCATGGATGAAGATTATTCCCACTTCTTTAAAGGGTTAATTAACTGATGGCTCAATAAACGGTTTTGAAGATATTGCACTTTAAAGCTGTTATTGACCATCACTTTTTTTTTTTCTTTTTTTTTTTTAAAGATTGTTTTTGGCATTTTTATGCTTTATTGATAGTGCAGAGAGACAGAGGTGAAATGGGGCAGAGAGGGGAGTGACATGCAGAGAACGACCGCGGGCGGGAATCGAACCCGGGTCTGCTGCTGGGCCCGGCCCAGGGGGGACGCCCTACCAACTAAGAGGGGCGCGGCACCGCTGCGACCCTGCAGTTACACTATCTCCTGTCCACCCATGTTATTGTCACTGTCTTGTATGTTTCTTGGAGAGGTGTGTACTGAAAAGGCAAATTTCATTGTGCTGTAACGGTGCATATGACAATAAATCTATCTATCTATCTATCTATCTAACTGAGCTAAGGGCGCCCCTTCATCACCCTTTTTTGAGTTTGTCCCCCACTGCTCCTGTAACATCCATCAAGTTCTACAGTGTGGTTGTGCAGTTATTACAGTGTGGCTGTAAATGTTAAGGTTTTGCACCATGCAGATAGGGGACCTGCTTTATCTAATATTAAGGCAAGCAACATGTGTCTTGAAGGGGACAGATTACAATGAACATCTGATCCAGCGGGCAAACACCAGGGAATGTGATCATTACAGCCACCTGGACAGCGAGCTGCCCCAAAGGCTGTTGCGGACAAGGAGGAGGTTAGATCAAAGAATAGCCTCAAACACTTGGAAGCCTAATGTATGCATACGGGGACAAACTCACGGCCTACATTACTCCAGTTTGTGCAATAATTTGCTTCCCATTTAAAAAAGGTGCACTATGCAGTTTCAGAGTGGGATTTTTTTTTTGCATTTGCAGAGCCTATGGTTAGTTTACAAAACATATTTTTCTCTACATGTAATTCTTAGAACTGAATAATTATTTTGAGGAACCTGGAACCAAACGCGTTAGACAACGTGGATTGGGAAATGTTCCGCAAGTCCTCGGATGACGTCGGTGAAATGGCAGAAGTGGTTGGGAGTTACGTCAATCTGCTATACTGCGAGACCATACAGGCTGTCAAAATAAAAGTCTTCCCAAATCAGAAACCATGGGTAGATGGAACTGTCAAGGCAGCATTAACAGTGCGGACTTCCGCCTATAATGCCGGGATCATTTCAGGTGACATGACTGGATATAAAGTTGCAGCCTATGGCTTAAGAAGGACTGTGAAAGAGGCAAAGCAGTGATATAAGGACAAAGTGGAAGCCGATTTCAATATGGGTGACCCTGCACAAGTCTGGAAGGGCCTGCTAAGAAAAATAACCCATCATGCATGAATGATTATCATCCTGTGGCCCTGACATCAACAGTGATGAAATGTTTTGAGAAGCTGATTAAGAATTGCATCAGTTCCTCCCTGCCCAGCTCATTTGACACCCTCCAGTTTGCATACAGGGAAAACAGGAGCAGGGATGATGCCATCTGCAGTCTCTCTGACCCACCTTGATGAGGGGAGAGGGAATTATGTGAGAATGCTGTTTATAGATTACACCTTGGCATTCAATACCATAATTCGCCTGATCCAGAAGATGAGGTCGCTGGGAATCAACACCCAAATGTGTAACTGGTGGCTCAGCTTCCTCACTGATCGCCCCCAGGTGGTCAGAGTAGGAGGAGGTGTTATGTCAGGACCCCTGATCCTCAACACGGGTACCCCCCAGGGGTGCGTTCTGAGTCCACTGCTCTACAACATTTACACGCATAGCCTCCAGCAGTTCAACCTCCATCATCAAGTTTGCCGATGACACCGTGGTGCTGGGTCTTATCACTGGAAACAACGAGCAGGGCTACCTGGACCAAGTGGCAGACCTGGCACTGTGGTGCCAGACCAACAACCTGGCCCTAAATATCAATAAAACTAAGGAAATGGTGGTGGATTTCAGGAGGAAGCAGGGCAGTGGGCTCACCCCACTCATCATCAGTGGAGAGCCCGTGGAGAGGGTCCCCAGTTTCAAATACCTAGGGGTGCACCTCACTCAGGATCTATCATGGTCTCTCCATACACAACACTTGGTTTCCAAGTCAAGGCAGCAGCTGTACTTCCTTCATCCTTCTACTCTGCGGCTGTGGAGAGCATCCTCACAGGTTGCATATCAGCCTGGTATGGAAGCTGCACCGCACGCGACCAGGCTGCCCTGCAGAGGGTGGTGCGCTCAGCAGAGCGAACCATCAGGGTACCCCTCCCACCCTGGAACAGCAAGAGGGTGAGGGCAAGAGCCAGGAATATAAGGCAAGACGCCTCTCACCCAGATGCTGGCCTCTTCACCCTGCTGCCGTCAGGCAGACGCCTACGCTGCCTTAAAGCTTGGACTGAGAGACTGAGGAGGAGCTTCTTTCTGCAGGCAGTTAGACTGCTTAACTCCGGTGGACTATAGCTGGCAGTCTTGCAATTTCTGCACCACTTTCTAGGCACTTTTATATTTATATAACATTTAATTTTTTTATTAAATTACTGTTTGTATGGCATGACCTATAAGGGATGTCCGTTTTTAAATTACGATTACCTATTATTTATTCAGGTTCCAGTAATTTGCACAATGACAGAGTGATAACCCTTTTTAATTTCACTGTATGTAAAATGTTATTTTTGCAAACATGTGACCAATAAAACTTTGAACTTGAACTTGAACGTAAGACTAGAATATGTTTGTAAACCAAACTGTGGGCCCTGCTAATGTAAACAACAGTGAAACAGTAACTTTTCCTGAGTCTTTTTCTTTCTAACTTCAAACAGTGTTCCAGGGATCCAATTTTCTTGTGAGGAAAGTTTGATTATCCAGTTATTAAGAGAAAATGTTCACTTCTCTGACGGACCCAAAGTTACATAGTGCGCCTTTGAGGGTACAAAAAACTGAAAAAATAGGCAAAATTCTCTAGCCTGGCACAGCCCGCCTACATACTCATTTTCATTCAGTAGTCAGTCTGGGGGTGCGGTAGGGCACACTTTTTACTCTAGTGTGAATTGCTCATCACCAAAGCATCTTTCAATAGTCATTCCTACATTAAATTGAAGCAAGGTGTTGGCTTGAAATGTGTATCCCTCTCAGTTTCCAACTTATTGTAATAAATAAGAAATTAATCATCAAAGACACCCTGACACATTGTGACAACCAACCCCATCAAGGGGTCGGTTGTCACACACTATGGGGTTGCTTGTCACAATCATAGATAGTAAATAATCACAATGTAATCTTAATGGGAACAATCTTAAAAAGAAGGCAAGAATGCAGAACTAAATTTGAAAGTTTAATTGCATTGTCAAGTTGACAAATAGGCCTACATAACTTAATGCATCTTAACACAAAATGAGCAAGGAATAAACAAACAGGAAAGCCATATTAAGACCAGCCTAGGTAACAACATTAAGAACACAAAAAATAGGTCTAACAATGATAGCCTACTCAACTTGGCTTCACACATTCACTATCTGAGTTACAGTGATAGCAAATGTAGGGTCTGCTCACTCCAACTAAGCAGAGATTGTGTGCCCACTGGTTGCACATACAACACTTCTCCCTTACCTCCCCTGAACGGGTGCTGGAAAACGTTTCCATACAAACCACAAACAAACTATTCTCTTCATCTGATGAACACTTCTCCTCCCGTCTCTTTCTCTTCCGTTTTTTTCTTCCCCAGTTGGGGTGGAGTGCACTGGGGCTGGTCTAGTTTGGGATGCACTGGGTCGTTTTGATTTTTTAGCCTTTTTTTTCCTTTTGCATGCTAGCTGCCTTTTCCTGCTCTATTATTTCCTTTTCTAGGGTGTCAGTGAGGATACAGCTTGACATTTTCTTTCGTTATTGGGTTCCTTTCCTGGCTGCAGCCTTTGGATAACATGTGACAACCAACCCCCCAAAAAATGTGACGACCAACCCAAACTGGAATTTTCTCGCTATTATCAAGGCTTACAACCATCCAACAACTAGTTAGCTAACTAACAACAATCTAAACTATAGCTTTCCCCTCACTGTTTTTAGGGGTAACAAGTGTTTTGTCATACATCCATTGTGTAAAAGCCTAGAAGAAAAATACTTAGGAGCTAAATATTTTATCTCACCTTAAATTCAGCTGTCTAACTCCAAGGAGGACTATGTAGGTGACCTCTGATCCCAATTCCATACCACAATTTCACAGACAGTGCCTTCTGGTGTTGAGATATAACAAATGTGACAACCAACCCGTGTGACGTATAACCCTGTTCTCCCCTATATTAGTGGGTTTTCTCCAGCCAAATTTGTGCCAGTCCAATCAGCGAACAGAAGGAGTCACGACCAAACTTTTTGCGATTGGTTGGCAGATCCAGAGTGGCACTGGGCAGATCCAGTACTTTTAAACTTCAACAGACACCCGTCTTCAAATTAGTTAACGTTTGTCAATTGAGCGATTCCAGACCTTCTGTACAAATGAAATGAAGTATGATGGTCTGGTAGGACCAGGCTAAAAATCCTCATCTCGATTTTGAAATTCACCATTGTCTCTCCTCCAGGTCAGGATTTTAGAAGGCTGTCTTACATAGTTCTCACTTATGCATGAGCAGCCCATGTTCAAACCTCAGTATGGCTGTCAAATCCACCATCCCCTACCCGCTCGGCACACACTGACACTCGGCTGGAACTGGCTGCCAGAGGATAGAGGGATGGATGAGAGAGAGAGAGAGAGAGAGAGAGAGAGAGAGAGAGAAAGCGAGAGAGGGATGAAGGAAGAATGAGTGTGAAAGTACGGAATACAAGGATTTAATAAGCACATCGAGGTTTTTTAAAATCCAAAAAACCTGGAGGCCCAGGTTTCTTCTTTACTGAACCCCCAGGAGGAGGGGTCAGTTAAGAACACCCCCATGGACTACACTGTTAACCCTCTCTTTTCAGGTGCAGTGTTCCTGGCAGCTATACTTTCTCTGTTTACTCTGGAAAATATCATCTACAAATGCATTTTCAGATATTAAACAATGCGGACGACCGACGTGACATTAAGTAACAATGTAGGACAAGAAAAAGCAATCATGCAACAAAGTCTGTGCACACTTAAACATAAAATGCAAGTAAGGAACTATTTACAAACCAAATGAGCCTTTAGTCAAAGGACCTGCAAAGGTCTTTGCTAGCTTGTATTTCAGGATAACAGGTCAGAAAGTCAACAGTATTAGTTGGCTGGCGTCTGCTAGTGCCAATCTTTCACCTGAGCCCATCGCTTCAGGAATGATTGTGCACACGAGCCATGCAAATGATGCACATAGTTTCAAGGTCGCAGGTTTTCCTGTAGCCTTAAGGCAAGCTTTAGGCCTCAGAGATGATTCTCAAAAAACATATTTTGGCACCTACCCACACAATACACATAATTCATACTGAAAATGGGATTCTATATAAAAAGGAGGAAGTGGTCAAAGCCCTGGAGCCCTAAAGATAAGAAAATAACTATTGAATGGCCATTGATTTAGTAGCGGATTCACTATTAAATACAATGAGGGTCGGACCATGGGGTCCCACTTTATTTTTGCGCAGTTACGTCATCGCCATGCTCATCTACAAGATAGTGGGCTAAAAGACCACACCAGAAATGCTAATGGATGGAAAAAATAAAACTGATTGCATTATCTTTGCCTCATTGTCAAAGGTCAAACAAAACCACTCAATGCCAATGATGTGAACGGGTAAAGTGGCCAAGATTCCAGTGCCAGTATGTCAATACCAAACAGTAGATTCATCTTTGATGGAAAAAATGTTAGATACAAAACGTGGACGGAGATCAATAAAGCAAATAACAACCCATGCTCTGTTGAGCTGGGATGTAATTGCTCAGTCAGAAATGAAATGGTGCATTAGAGAATTAAGGGGGCCTGAAACCATAGATAAAATTTGGTCTAAATTAAAGTATGCACACATTGTGAATTGAGCACAGAATGGGACAGAGGGGTAAGGAGCTTCACAGAGAGCAGGGGGGAATATAAGGCTGCATTCAGATACTGCCAAAGTCCCAATGATGACTCTGGTCTGATGACATTGCGTCCTGTCACACCATAACACTATTCACTGAATATGCCGCTTTGTCACAATATTCATGCTGTTAGCTGATCAGACACACTCACTGGGTAAACCAGAAAAGTGCAAGGCAGTCACACAACAGTGTACCCTTTGTGGAACTTGAATTAGAATTTTGTATAATTTTCAAATGTAACCAGGTCTGACACTGTATCAGAGAGGTGTCGATTCGACTAACTTCTGCTGCTGTAGTCCTGTATTGTAGTGCATTACAATTCATCAAGGCTATCAAACAAGTAGTATAATAAGTCTAAACGAACGTTTTAAATAGGTGAACATTTATTGTGAGATTAATGCGTTCAATTAACATTGTACTAGGGATGGCCATTTAGAATTTTTTCTTTAACCGGTTAACCACAAGAATTAACGGTTATTAACCGGTTAACCGTTAAGATTTAATGTAGCCTCTTTATAGTGAAATACCTGAAGCATTACAGCAGGGCTCCCGACCTTCTTTGTTCCAAGGACCGGCATATTCATTTAAAAACAATTCAGGGACCAGTAGCCTATGTAAATGCATTTTGACACAGTTCACTTTCTTACATCCGGTTTAGCGATATCAAAATAAGAGTCGGATTTGAGAGAATTAAGATGATTTAATATTTTTTAACCGTTTAACCTTTAGTATTAACCGGTTAAAGATCTTCTTAACGGTTAACGGTTAACAGGTTAACCATGGTCATCCCTACATTGTACATGTGTTTGTAGTTTGGTAGTGACTCAGTGTAAACAACCTGCAAGATTGTACATAATCTGTTTCAACAACAGACTAAAAACCAAACAGATTCCATGCACGATATACAAGCCTTAAGACACCCATACAACAAACTACGTTATCTACGAGCACTGCATCTAAAGGCAACTGAATTTACTGTTTTTTATTATTGAAGATCAGATCACTAATCCAAAATAAATCTTTAACGTATCCTTATTGGTTGGGAGTTGATTGAATTTTAATCTGTTTTTGCATTGGTCAGACACGTCATTATGCGTGAACCTTTGGTGACCAACATGTGGAACACACAAGACTAAAACAGAACATGCAGTTTCCGTGACGCAACGTGGCCTCCAAGACCCTCTTCATAAACATAAGCACGTTGCCATTTATGGCCTGCAACTCTTTCAAATGGCAGAGCATACTGTTACGCAGTTCTTGCTCCAAGCACTGCTCTGGACAGCAACGTTTGTTATATTGCTGGCATCTTTAGTGGTTCAGCTTTATTACTAAAGTGTGTCTCTCCGGCAGCTCAAGTGTGCTTCTCCAGGGGAAGGGAGTTTGGTGTCAGCAGGCCAAGTTAATCTGACAAGCATCTCTTCTTCAACAAACAGAAAATAGAGATGATACCTTAAATGGGAAGAATAAAAAAAAGATGTGCCAATGGTGGTAGTGCATGTCTTATTTACCCTGACACAAATTGATTTTGTGCTCAAACTAAATCAATGCCCTATAACTTTTTTTTCACAAAAGTGCTGAAGCAAATTGAAAAAAAATAAAATAAAAGTAAGCCTCAAACGTATACGGTAGGTTAGGCTTTGTTTTCCGATTGGTCTGCTCTTGTGGTACTGACACTTGGATACAGCAGCCAGGGAACAAAATCACCAGGCTCATTCAGTACGGAATGTTGGAGCTGGATGCCATTAAGCTTTGAGAAGAAAAAAAAAAACCTTAGAAAATCGAATTAAAGACACTTAATGAGGTGTGAGGGAGCTGTGTGAAGAAGAAGAAGAGAGAGAGATAGAGAGAGAGAGAGCACTTGGCTCCTGTGCTTGTACTCCTTTATGTCCTGCGCGTGTGTGTGCTACTTACTCAGCTTCACAGGGGAGAGAACGACAGCTTTGTGGCTAAGACTCCGTGTTGCCATTTGACCTTTGTGTCCTTTTCATGTAATTCGCTGAGCGAAAAAAAAAATGAACAGAGCAACTGCAACTGTTTAATTACTCAATTGGTTGTACCAGTGCATGAGAAGAGTAGTGGGCTGTGTGCATGTGAGTGGCCCAAGTCCCCTTCATCATTTTACAACTACTTAACAACATCTTATCATGTCCTATCAGGTTTTATGATGTTTCTCTCAGCTTAAGTGGATTCATCACAGGTCAACCTTATCTGCAGCAGCTGAATGCAGTAGCTATTAGCAGCTTTTTTTCTTCTCACCACATAATGCAAGCGGTACAGCCCCAAGAGAAGAACTAGAACAAGAGAGCAAATCTAGTCCTAAACATCAATTGGTATTCTGTGAGTAATGGAATGGTCAAGTGAAAGAAAAAAACAGTTAAGTCAACAGTAAAAAAAACACCCTAACTTGCGACATAAAGTTGCTGTTATGACAGGCTGGATAGAGTGGAGAGATGAATGTTTGGGGAAAGATGCCCGTGTTGAGTCAATGCTGTTAGTCACTGCTGCAGTACTCTATCTGGCCCCGCTTTCATTCTGTTGTTTTTCTGGTCAGCCCACTTACCTGTCCTTTTCCAGCGTGCTCACTCTGTCTCACTAATTGTAGCTCTCTCAGTTTTGATTACACATCCAAGTGCTCATCGCCCAGGCTACAGGAGATGTACAGAGGCTGCATCGTGTTTTTTTAAAGGAAATGGAGCACAAAGAAGCATTCACGTCAAACCCAAATTGCAATGTTTGTCACTACAGTGGATTGAAAATGTGTTTACCACTTTATTGCTTTTCCTCTGCAACAAACAAGTCAATAATAAAGCTATTTTACACACGCTGATGCCAGTGTAAAAAAACATATATTTTATTGAAGTGGTGTAATGGATCTATTAGTATAATTTCACCAGCTCATGGATTCCAAAACAATTCATTTGAGCTGTTTTGAATAGTTTCTGTACATTAGTTGAAAAGTATTATGATGAGAGTGTTTCAAAGAGTGGGATGGCAAAATTGACAACTCCCTCATAAGATTTTCAAAGAGAATATTTTAAATTAAAGGTCAAGAACTGTGCAGAGAAATAAATATCAAAAGAAATTGTAAAATTGTATCAAGTAAGTAAACAATAATGGCTTCTTCTTAAGTATGAACAGTAAAAATCTACTGGGGCTGTATGGTAATGCAGCAGCTACAACTGTAAAGAAAAACAACAGCATGACTGAAGTCCAAGAGAATGTGGTGAAAAGGGACCTGGACTAACCTGATTTGTCTATGGAATATGGCTAGTTAATTACTATTTTACAGTGAAACTTTAACAAAAGTTCCCACATCATGGGTTGACCAACACTTGGCCCTACTGCATAGTCTGCAGTCCCAATATCCTAGGTCATTCTCTGCTGTTTGCTCACAACAATGAATGAGCCCCACAGAGCAAATAACAGTCCAACTTGAGCTGAGGGCTGATGGTAAGGAGCTGTTGTGGGATAGGCAAAGGCCCATTGTTCTACTAGCATCCCCGCAGCTGTACGAGACACAGAGTGCTCTGTACCATAGTAGGGCTGGTACTGGCCTACATTACACTGTGTCCCTCGACAATGGGGAGGAGGGGGAACTCATCTAGAGCTGCTTCCTCATTCATGTGGTCGCCTCAACAAGCCACAGACAGCGATTGTGCAACGCCCCAAGGTCTACTGGCAACGTTTGAAATGTACAACCTATGAAAAACATCGACATTTCGGGACTTGGTACTAAAGTTGCTGTTATGGGGAAAGTCCCATAGCTCATGTGAATACAAACTTTGTAGATCACTGTTGGGAAAGCTATTGCCACCGTGGGCACAGTTTACCTCAGCTATTGTTTGACATCAAAGACGATGATTAAAAAAAGATATTGTGGAAAAAAGATGGCCATGTACAGCTCAACAGGAAATGCATAAGCAAGTCAAGCATTCAATGAGTGTATCTAAGGCACAGTGTTCCTCAAAACAGAACCTCACAAAGACTAAATAGAAGACAAGAATGTAGCCCGACCTTCACAAAACTAAACTGAGGGAGCGCGTTTTTACATTCACTTGGCAGGTTATTTTTTAACTGGCTTATAGGCTCAAAACATTCATTTACTGGAGGCTTGTGGTTCATGTTTTGAGATTACATGTTAGTCCACCTTCTGCAGATTGAACTTTGTCCTCACAGCGAAAATCCTCCAGCTCAGTAAGTCCTGGAGAAAAAATTAACCAAGTGAAGTGAATAGGGTTGTTACGGAGAGGAGGAAAAAAGCCTCTTCCACACTTTGTGTTTTTGAGACCGAGGAAAAGTGAGCACATTTCCGAAGCGGCAGCCTAGTCACACTTTAATCTATAATTAAAGAGAATTGAAAGTGGTGTAGCCATAAATGGGAGTATGAGGGTTTTTCCAGCCAAATGCACATACTCTCAGTGCTCCTTCTTTCGTGTGCAACAAATCACATTCAGCTTCTTAAGATGAAGGTGCTTGATCGACGTGGTGTATCTGTTTGGTAACTTAACTAAACTATACAACACTACACCCCAACCCCAACATGTCTGGCAGGGCGCCATTGCTATAACCACATTACATTGCATCTCAATGCTGACGAGCGTTAAAGAAAAAAATCTCCATCTCAGCCACAGCCCATATACTGATGACATTATCTTTAATAATGCACTGGGCTTAACTGACTGTACCGTAATTGCTATTCAATTAATTATCCATAGACAAGGCAAAGGAGTGTAACGAGACTAATGACGAAAATCAATGTGGCTCTTCACTTCCCCTGCACGGAGGGCACAGTTGATGTGGGTTTGGGCTTTCTCAACAAGCATTTCCTCCCCAATGAACTGTGAACACGTTTCGAAAGACAAATTTTTTATTGAAGACGTGTAACCAAAGCCCTTTTTACCTATATTCGTATGTATACGTAAAAGTATCCATCTATATGTTATCATATGGGTTCTGTATGTTTTGCTTCATAGCACTGTCTGGGGAGGGAGGGGGTTGTACTGGTGTCTCGTGTTCGTCTTGTAGGTATTGTAAATGTTTTATTTGGGAAATATATTTTTTAAAATATTAAATACTAATTTTTTTCTCCCTGTGACTGAGCAATACCTTCTGCCTGGCTGGGGAGAGAGAGTGTGCCGCAGAAATACTAATCATAGGCTGTTGCTTAACCTATGGGTTTGGCTCATTGCACGCATGTTGGTATGTTTTTCAACACTCGTTAATTCCTAACATGGGCTTTTGCAAATACCTCTCCTCGTGTCAACGCGTCGAGTGGTAGTACCCTATCATTTCATTTCAGGTGACAATGAAACACCGGGATGACAAAACATCACAGATGCTGGCGTTTTCTCTTTCTCCCCACGTGCTCAGACACAGAGAGTGAGGCATAGACACACAGACACACACACTGAAGAAAGAAAAAAAAAATCATCTCAGCATTCTCTTCACATCTCACTGCGAACGCTCTCTGGGTGTAGTGCTCGAGCTGAGGCATGGCACAAGGAGAATCTCTTGGATGAGCCCTTTAGTGTATACATATATGGATGATGAGGGTGCATTTTCAGCAGCCTGGCGAAGATATACACGGGCGGGTCAGGCAGGAATAGGGTGGAGGGGAATTCAAAAATAAATGAAGCTACCTGAATTATTTAGAGGTACAAACTGAGAATTCAACATAGCTTTTAAAAAGGAAAGTGGAAAATTGCCACAAAAAAAAAAACATCCGTGGTCCCCCCCTCGTCTCTAAACATGGTCCACCCCCACTCCGATGATGATAACCACTACAGGAGGAAGCCATGAAAGAGTCTGTCCATTAAGAAGTGGAGGAGGAGGAGGAGGAGGAGGAGGAGATGAGAGAGGCGCAAAGAGGGTACAGGTCCACCCCCACCCTCTCTTGGTTTCACTCCACTTTTTTTCAATTTTTTTGAGTCACGCAGGGTTTTTCCGCACTTCTGTACTGTATTTCGCCAGGCCCTCTTTCCCACAGCCGGTCGTTGTACTCTTTCACACTGCCTCCCTCCCTCCCTCCCCACACACACACTGAATATATGTATTATCCTGCTGTGTGTTGCAGATGAGCTCCTTTGGCCGGGTTTCCATTACTGGGCAGAATGCAGGAGGCCAGACGGAGAGAGAGAGAGAGAGGAAGGAAGAGAAAAGGAAATCACAGTAAGCAATTCCGTTCGCCCGGCTCAGTTCACCGTGCAATGAGTCAACGGCGGCACAAAAACTGAGCACGGCTCTAATCGATATACGCATCTCTCTTAATCAAACAGATGGGCTAATTAAGATGACCCAAACCCTTAATGGACAGTGGTTTCAGATGTGCCCTTAACAATAATCGCTCGCCTAAAAAAAAAGAAAATCTGCTCCGAGGACCCTTTTATCTCATCAGTCAAAGGTGGAGTCAGCGATTATAAAGAATGCTTGTTGTCAAAACCACCTTCTGTCAAAATCAGTGATTATCTCCTCACCAGCTGCTTCCTGCATGAACTGAAAAAAAATAGTGTTGATGCACAGCCTCGGCTCTGTAAAAAGGCATGTTGCTAGCTACGGTTGGCCCCCTTTGTTTACATAACAATTTCGGCCGTGTATTAACACTCGATTTTTTTTAGACGGTAAGCAGATCGTGAGGAAATATTCACCGATTTTGACAAAAAGGACTCTCCAGAATCGCTGACTCTTCCTTGTATAAAATCCCCTTTATGTTCATAACAGGTTGTACTAGCTTCTCACTCATATGAGTATCTAATAGCAGGACTGACCTGAGTGCATAAAAAGGAAAATGATTTTGGTTGGAGCATTTTGAAACACAGTAGATAATGCAACCAAAAAAACCATGAGGTACATATACACTCAACAAAAATATAAACGCAACACTTTTGTTTTTGCTCCCATTTTTCATGAGATGGACTTAAAGATCTAAAATTCATTCCAGATACACAATTGTACCATTTCACTCAAACATTGTTCACAAATCTGTCTAAATGTGTGATAGTGAGCACTTCTGCTTTGCTGAGATAATTCATCCCACCTCACAGGTGTGCCACATCAAGATGCTGATCTGACATCATGATTAGTGCACAGGTGTGCCTTAGACTGTCCACAATAAAAGGCCACCCTGAAATGTGCAGTTTTGTCTCACAGCAAAATGCCACAGATGCCACAAGCATTGAGGGAGCGTGCAATTGCCATGCTGACAGCAGGAATGTCAACCAGATCTGTTGCTCGTGCATTGAATGTTCATTTCTCCACCATAAGCCGTCTCCAGCAACTTCGCACAGCCATTGAAGAGGAGTGGACCAACATTCCACAGGCCACAATTGACAATCTGATAAACTCTATGCGAAGAAGATGTGTTGCACTGCATGAGGCAAATGGTGGTCACACCAGATACTGACTGGTTCTGAGTCCCCAGACCCCCAATAAAGCAAAAAAATGCACATTTCAGAGTGGCCTTTTATTGTGGACAGTCTAAGGCACACCTGTGCACTAATCATGATGTCAGATCAGCATCTTGATGTGGCACACCTGTGAGGTGCTCACTATCACACATTTAGACAGATTTGTGAACAATGTTTGAGAGAAATGGTACAATTGTGTATCTGGAATGAATTTTAGATCTTTAAGTCCATCTCATGAAAAATGGGAGCAAAAACAAAAGTGTTGCGTTTATATTTTGTTGAGTGTATATATATATATATATATATATATATATATATATATATATATATATAATACTTTTAGGTCAGACAGAAGTACTGTACTGTACTTCAGCAGCATGTAAAAATCTTTCTCATCCTTTTTTGTAGCTAAACAAAATATTAACTTCCCCTTTGTTAATAATATTTAACCATTGTGTGGTTAATGTTCACTCAAAATCCCCTTAACTTGCAGTTGTGTGTCTGTATGCACGTCAGCATTGTCGGCACTTAGTTTTGTTTTAGTTTCTTAGTTTTGTGTGCACATGTTTGTTTGTCCACCTCAAGACAATGGGGGCCCTCAACTGACCAGAGAAACAGGTTTTGTTTTTTTAGCATAGCCCTGGGGCTTCAAGTTCCAAACACATTTGACTTTGTAATCCTTCACACCAAACAACATCTCCTGTCGGGTATAAGGGCATGCTCTCTGGTGCCTGCCTGGGTCACAGTCAAGTAGCGAGAGACAGATCTAAGACTGGCAGCCTGCAGCAGAATGGATAGACATAAGAAGAGCGATGGAGAGGAGGGCAGAGAGGTGAGGGGGAAGCCCTGTATACTACGGAAAATGATTAATATGAATACATTGCCTTCAGGTCTTGAAACAGCATGATGGGAAGTGACATGGTGAACCCACGTCTCCAGTCAGTTATTTTTTCAATTCACTGTTTTGTATATATACACTGTAAACTGTCAGGAAATAAAATGGGAAGGATATTCACTTTACTATGTCACACGACAAAAACGTCCTCAGACTTGGAAAGGAGGAACTAGAGAATGACTGTTTAAGAATGAAGTTATATTACTATATAATCCAAGCTCAAAGCAATTATGTTTCTGTCAACGTGACAAAGTAAGAGCACCTGTCGAGCTAGCAACCTCTAACTGGGTTGTGTCCAGGAGACTGGGTCACTTTGCGGGAGCGTTGGTTTCCTTAGCCACCGAGTTAAAAAAAAAAGGTGCATTTGCCACCACAGTCAAAATATGAAGAAGGAAATGTCACACATGCAGTTTCTCAACCGAGCTAGTGAGTGGGAGGAGGCCTGTTACATGTTACCGTGGTACCAAAAAAGAGATTCCTAGGTTGGTGCTGCCTTGGTGATGGTGTTTTCATGCATGTGCTGCTGTTCTCTCCTTTATAGCAGTCCATGCAGACAGGGGATCTCCCCACAATGAATAGTACTATCACATTTCCGCCAGGCTAACAGATCATGCTGCTGTGCTGCTGCCTTCAAGGGCTTGAACCAACATCAAAGGCAACTGTGTGATTGTGCATTCCTGTCAGAGCATTACAACCGCTGGAGCCCCCCCTCTCTCTGATATGAAAAGCCCCAGCCCCACTCGTTTCCCACCAGCCATCTTTTAATGATTTTCCAAAGACACACTCAAGGGTTTAGTGGCACAGTGCGCAAACGGTGGGGGAGAGTCAAGTGAGACACACAAAGCCTTTTTTGCTATGAGCAGACCAGGCATTAAGGCACCTTCCCTACTATCTTTCTTCAACCTTATGATGCACATGTACCTCCCGTGATGTGGATGTGTGGATCAGGAGGCAGAAAACCAGAGTCCCCGGGATACCATGGCTGGCCGTCCGGCACAAAATATTATTTACAGCAAGAGAAATCATAGCAGCAATCCTCTCCCAGAAGCAAGGAAAAAATCAGCTGACCTGGCAACACTTAGCAGAGGCCAGGAGGAGGGGTCAGCCACTATAATTATTATATTGCTTCCTCTTTATTCACTGTCAGTATCTATACTGCCTCATATAGCCTGGCAGCGGGGGATTCAGCCCCCACAGGCAACAACAACAGGTTACTTACTGGTGCACAAGAGGATGATAAAGAAGCAGAGAATGCGGTTATGCATTTATATAGACCTGTCACCTGGTCTTATTGCAGGGATAGTTACTTTACCCCCAACCCACTGATACACTTATGAGAAGGGCAATGAAACCAATGGATAACTTTAAAAAAGGGGAAAGCAATGCAATAGATCATGAAATATGATGTCAAAGAAGTTCTCGCTGGTAAAACACTAACTCCAAAGTATAGCATCAGAGCATGGAGGGACTGTAGCAATAAGAAACTACCACTATTCATCCAGAAGAGGGCTGCAGAATCATCATCAGTATTGATTTTTTTTTTTTTTATGATTTTGATCATTAGGGGAGCCCGGGGCTGGTTGGCACACGGGGCAGGTTGGCACACACCTATTTTCTGGTCCTTGGAAGGTCACAGAAACAAAATTTTTACATCAAAATGTCTGTTTTCTTTACTTGCACTCATCTACTATGTTAAAACATGTAAAAGTAACAAACTTTTTTGGCGAGGGTAAAATTTCCGTTTTATAGTAGCGAAAGTAAAAAAGTGGTCTTTTGACTAAACATATAATAAAACTGTGAAAGTTGGAGATATTGTAAATGTGTTATAAATAGTTTATAAACATGAGAATCAGCTACATTTTAATGTAAGATTTCATAGTCTGTGATGAGGAATGCTAGTTGGCTTATACAATTCCATCTCAAATTTGGTTAAAATGTGAGCGGGGCTGGTTGGCACACTGATTTGGGGGCTGGTTGGCACATGACAAAAACTGTAAAAAAATGATGGTAAGCCATGTAGGCTATTATATATGAAGGTATATTTGTTTCCTTATGTGTGTATAGGCTACAAGTCTGTCTGTGTGTGTTTTTGTTAATGTGTTTCGGGGATACTATGGCTTTTGTGGTTAATGTCCCTTTAAAAAATTGTGTGACCCCTGACCTCATACAAAATTGTTATTTCTGATTTGTAATCCTTAGGTAAAAATAGGCCTTAGTTTTAAAACCTTCTTGTTATTTTTATTACTAGGCCTATATATGTTTTTTTATTAATATTCCTACCCTATAAGGACAAAATTGCAATTTGAAATGTAATCGGAATTAATAATATTGTATAATATTTGTTAATAAATGCTAATCAAGTTAATATTTTCTAGCTTGACTGCTAGCGGTTGCTCATTTTACCTTTCACAAACACAGAAAGCACTCATAGTAGGTATATTATTGTATTTTGTTAATAAATAGACTTCTGACACATTAGGGCAAACAAACGAAACAATAATCCTACTGATATGTTGCTTCAAATTGTTGTTTGGTTCTAAAATATGGGCTGATAATCTATTAAATCTTCATGTTTACTGTTTATTGGTTAAATTAAATGATCAAACTTTTAATTTGGTTGTTTAATTCTTTTTAAGTGTCACATTTTAACAGTGTGCCAACCAGCCCCCTAACGTGTGCCAACCAGCCCCACGATGGGGCTGGTTGGCACACATGCGCAACATTGCTTTAATCATATACCATCTTATTTTGCAAAATATTTGTGAACAATTAAAACATAATCATGTATAGCTGAGACTTAAACCTTTCATATTCTGCTGGTTAGAATATTGAAATAAAAATTATGCCAGAGAAATACGGCAGTGAGTAAAAAGTGTGCCAACAAGCCCCGGGCTCCCCTACAATGTTTAGATCAATTGATGATTTTCTATTTGATCATATGATTCATAATGAAATCAACAGCAACTCCACAAACGTAAGTAGTAAGAACCAGTGCAAAATGAAAGGGCCGAAACAATTCATCAAGTGTCAGATAGGCTGATTGATTTTCTGTAGATACTTTTATCGATCTTACAAGTAGGTCTAATTGTTTCAACCCTGCTGCTAACCAGGAAGGCAGCACAGGAAAATACCAATACACATTCTCTTCATGCATGTCTCAGCGCGTTTAGAAATAGAGCACATTTTTAGCATTTTGGGACCCAAGATATAAGGCAGCCCAGGTTTCTTGAGACAGGTAGAAACACTTATAATGCATGAGTAGTTCACAGGCTGTTTAACACAGAACACAGGAGAGCAACAATTTCCCGCATGCGGCCCGAAAGTGTGTAGCCCACTATAATAACTATGAGTTTAGCTAACGTCAACATCTGTCGTGACTTCCTGGCTTGGCAAGAAGAACTTGCCTAGCAGTCAGGCTAACTGGCTCACTAGAGCAATGAAGTGAGGCAACATCTGGTTTGTGTTGTCGGGCGGTGTGAAGTCACCCAAGTTTTTTTTTTATATACGCATTTACATCGAATACGGGAAATGAGTGCAAATTCCAGCAACAATTATTCAGGGCAGAATAACGGCAGACATTACAACGCTAGCACGAGAAGGAGGATGGCATAAGCTAACCGTGTGTGTGGGGGGGTGTGTGCGGGTGCGGGTGCGTGCGTGCGTGTAGAGATGCCAGACACATACCAAGCGGTTCAGTCTTCTCCGTAGCATCTTCCTATTTGTCTTCTTGGGTTTCGCTGATAGTGGTTGAACTCTTGTGATTCAACAGACGCCACCGGGCTCTGCTCCAGCTCCTTCGGGGGGATAACTTTACATGTAAAATGTTAGTTAACCTGCTAGCTCCTTGGCTATCTAACGTGAGTTCTAGCTATATGAAATGCCGCAGCGACGCTACATCGTTCCCATTTCGTTTGATTTCGGTATCTTCTTCGCACCATTCGCATTCTCACCTCCCTGAATTTTTTTCCGCGTTGCGGTGTCTTACTAGTCGCGCTTCCCCCTGCTCAAGGCTGAGACAGTGCCTGGCATTTCGCTCCGTGCCCTGTTGCTTGGACTCCTGCGAATCATTTGTCGCTCTCAAGTGAGCCTCTCCGCTGACTCGGAAACTGCCTCCGACTCGAGAGAAACTAACTTCTCCGTTCTATCCCCTGTGCACAGGTCGCCTCACCTCCCTGTCAAACAATTTTTACTCCAGCCACCCGCAGCAACCCACAAGCGTTCCCACGTTCACAAGCTCCACCCGGCGAAGGTGCGGCGACTTTCGCTCCCATTGCATTCTGGGTAGCGTGGTCTAAATTAGAACTACAATCTTTTCCTATTTTTTTTCCCCCTGCATGCTTTATGCAGGAGATTAGCAGGAGAGAGATAGCAGTTTGTGATTGCACTTCAAGGATCACTGAGTGTTGTGTAGAAGCCTCTGGATAGATGATACAGAGCGGATTTTCTATATTGACAGCTCAACCCTCATAATAGAATAATGGATAATAAGCTTCAAGTGGATATAGCCTATGAGAATCTCAGCAGAACCCACAGATGCAGTTGTTCTTGTAGCATTTGCAATAGGTTATCCTTTAAAAATAATCTAAAATGTATTGAGATTTGTATACAATAAGGTAGCCTATCCTAATTATTGGTTGATAAAGTTTTCCATTAATTAGAAGGTCCATCAAACTTATATAAAATAGTTACCCCAGCCTTTAACAATTGTTTTTGTTACTTAAATAAGTGATGTCTTTGAAATGTCTCTTGCCACATGGGCCTTTAGGGATATGAAATGTGTTGCCAGGACTTGTCTTGAAGGAGGAGCTCTCATCATCAAAGTAGCCTACTAAACCCAAGGCAAACATGGCCATAAAAGGTAAACCATTACAGTGAGGTCAAAAACAGCTCGCAAAGATCACTAGGCCTACATAAAGATGAGTTTACATGAATGAGCTTGCAACTCAAAATATTAACTAGACTTAATGAGCTCTAACATCAAATGTCCAGTCAGCTCTTGTCAACAACTAAAAGGGACTCTTTCTCAACCTTTGTTTGGAAAAAAAATGCAATCCTTTTGTCATGGAAATACTCATGGCTTGTGCATTTCGTAAAAGTTGGAGTAAATGGGGTTAAGCAGGAATATCGTCGTTGGCTCACTCAAAGGAAAAAAAGTGTCCTATTGTCAGTCTTCTTAAATTGAATTGATGACATCCACTTTGCCATCCTTAAAGGTCTCCGTTGTTGCTATACCAGCTTTGTCTTGGCAGAAAAGCATAGCATGCAAACTTTGCGAGACTGAAACATTTGAATTCAGATTTAATTTGGTTCATATAGAAAAATACATCTGAATTAGTGTCATTGGTTACAATGTGCAGACCTAAGGACAATTGGTGCTATCGTTGCACAATTTAAAGCAAAAAAAAAATGCAGAATAAGCTGAAATCCTGCGGGACAAGAAAAAGGAAACAACTATGTTCCTTAGACCTGAAGTCAACTTTATCACAGTTCTTGGTAAGCGTCATCAGAAGCCATGCTGAGATCAATGAGGATTTTTTTAATGCATGTGCTCTTAAATATTTAGATGCTAAATTAGATGCATAATTGATTGATTGATTGATTGTCTTTATTTCGAACATGCAATAAAAAAAATAGATGAATAAATAACAAACAAACAAAAGCAAAACAAAGAAATAGAATTAAAAAAAGCAAAAGAAAAACAGACATGCTCGAAAGGGGGTAGGAGGAAGTAAAAAACTTATCTAGTCCTACCCCTTAACAGATCAATTTTGCTTGGATAGATTATGTTATTAGCATGTCAGTATAATAAAAAGCTATAATAATGCATATATACATGAGTACCGAATCATTTTGTGCATATATATATATATACATACACATACATACATACACACACACATATACATATATATAATAAACAATCATATATATATATACTATAAACTATTTATATTACATTATAAATACCCATACATGTATATTGTAAGTTACTATACATATATAAATATTACAAATATAAATACAAATACAAATACCATGTATTCTACAAAACTACAGTCTACATATGTCCATGTTATAAAGGCTTTTCTAAATTTCTGTACTTTGTGAAGATGATGTCTTTATATCTGTTTTTGAACTGTCTTATGTTTTGGCTTTTCTGTACTTCCACACTTAACTTATTCCACAATTTTACTCCGTAGATGCTGATACAGAAGCTCTTTTTTGTTGTGCGTGTGTGGTGGACCTTGAAGTTCAGCTGTCCCCTTAACTTATAACGTCCCTCCCTTTCAGAAAACATTGCCTGTATGTTTTTTGGTAGCATATAATTTCTGGCTTTGAAGATTATTTGGGCAGTTTTGAATTCAACCAGATCAGGAAATTTGAGAGTTTTGGACTGTATGAATAGTTGATTAGTATGTTCATGATAATTTACATTATGGATTATTCTAATGGCTCGCTTCTGAAGAATATACAACGGTTGTAAAGAGCTTTTTAATGTGGTTGGAATGTTTGGTTCCATGGGTAACTTTCGGTAAAACTCTACTGTCCTGTGTCGTTCTGAAAAAATACATGAGAATACAGTACTGATTGATATTATTCTGAGTCATAAATGAAATGACATAATCACTAGAGGTTTGCATAAAGGAATGTGTCTTGATTTTAAACCTTAAATGCAATGGGTGCACTATGAAATCCGAAAACATGCTCAAACTACAAGCCGCTGAGTGTTTTCAGAGCATAAATAGAAATGTGACACCGTTGAGGTTCTAATTTGTATATGTGCCATACCATGACCTTGGCAGCTATTTACATGTGGCATCCTGTTTGCATGTTTGCCCCAGAGACCTCCTTTGCTGAAAATGAAATGTGGCCATTTTGAAAACTGAGACAAGTGAACTTAAAGAGTGGAGGTATAGTCAGGGTGCAGTGTATCCAAAAGATTGATTACACAAGCATTGAGGGACGCCAGTTAAGTGAACTGAATTGCCATATTTGTCTGTGAAGAATTGTACTGAACCACAAAACACAGGAGGACACACACAGACACCATCAACGTGAGTGGTGTTTTATTTTCAGTTCAGTGTCATTAGCATGGAGGATAGTAGGTCAACCACTTCAGAAGCTGAATCATCCTACCATAACAACATGCTAAGGGTGGCAAACAACTTTTCCTCTGACATTTCCAACTGTCTGAACACTGAGTACAATGTATTACAATCAAACCAGAGAGTTATGCACCTCAAAGTGACATTAAGTCAGGAAGTAACCTGTTTCATGTAATGCTGTGGTGCCGGAAACAACACTTTAAATGAATTCAAATTATTCTACAGCTGCAGTTAGTCATCTTTGACAACATATTTATGTGTGTGTGTGTGTGTGTGTGTGTGTGTGTGTGTGTGTGTGTGTGCGTGCGTGCGTGCGTGCGTGCGTATGTGTGTGTGTGTGTGTGTGTGTGTGTGTGTGTGTGTGTGTGTGTGTGTGTGTGAGAGAACTCCTCAACGTTTGTGTTCATAAACTTGCAGATTCACTTTGCCCGTTGTAAATGATCCTATAATATTGTTGTCAAAATGCTAAAAAGGATTTCCTGGCTCAGTCTCCATGGTTAGCTTTTACATAATGCTCATTTTGCTTTGCACAGCATTTCAGCATTTCAGAGTAAGGGATAAACATCTCTCTAAAATGTCAGTATTAAATTAGGCAAATAAACTCAAGTAAAAGTAAAAGAGTCTGTGAAATGTGATGACTACATTGAGGAAGTATGTTTCACACCACGCCATGGCAATGAAAATATACATGGCATTAAGCTGGACTCTATCTCTACCTTGTGGCCAAATAAAGAAATGCCTGGTTTTATCTGACTGCTGCAATTCTTTTTTCTCTCACCCTTTAAAAAAGCGAGAAAGCTTGTTATCAAAATCAGTCAGTATCACCTCACGATCCGCTACCTGTCCATACTGTGTGGGCGCTGAGAAAAATCCAGTGTTAATACACAGCTTAGGCTCTGTAAATGAGCATGCAACTAGCTACTATGGGCCCCTTTGTTTACATACCCTTTGTTTACATTCCTGTTTACAGAGCCTAAGCTGCATATTATTAACAGATTTTTTCAGCGCACACACAGCACAGATAGGTAGCAGATCATGAGGAGATATTCAATGATTTTGACAACATGCATCCTCCAGAATCGCTTACTCCACCTAGATAAATACCATGTACATTCTATAACTAATACATTACACATTTCCAAAGCTTTTTTAGTGACTGACAAAAACAATGTTAAATATAACAGGCCCGGACTAAAAATGTTGATGTATTTAAATCAAAGTTGTAAAAATATTCATGCAATGTGCTATCTACAGGTCACATCTACAGCTAATCTACAGGCTGTTCTGGAGACTTGGGTGATTCCTGCATTGCTGTTTGTGTGATTTTTATACTGATATATGACAACCAATCAATACATACATACATATAAAGAAACAAAAAGAAAAATATGATTCCTATAGCCTGATATTACCAGAAAGCCGTGAATGTTTTGTGCTGCTTTTTCACTTTCATTCAGTACTGCATGCATATAATAGGTACAGACATTCACTTATGAAGTGGTTGCTGTGATTCAATGCTTGTCCACATGGTGGCAGCCCAGTAACATCAATGAGATTTGACAAACCTGTTGCAGTGAGGAAAGAAATCAGAGCAAGGCTGCAGAGCAGAGCACAGTTTTCTCAAGTTGAAATGTCACAAAGTTCCTTGCGGTCAGTATTTTGGAAATGTTGGTGGGTTTTCTTTAGGGACGAAACTATTATAATTACAAGTCCTGCTAAAGAGTCGAATTGAAGTTGTGTTACGCGACCTCACAACATCAAAACATCTCTGCAGGCTGGTCTCTCTCATAGGCTGCATTTGGTAAGACTTTAGTATTTATATCTTTAATTGAATGCACAAAACAAGAACAATACAAAACAAATAAACAAATAAACAACCAATAAAAGTAATGCTTATTAAAAAAGAATGAAAAATCAAAATTTGATTAAATACATAGATGTCCTTTATGCCATAATGTATTTAAGTAGTGTCGACTGTGCTCATAATAGAGTACCACAATGCAACTGCACGAAAACTTTATGGCTTTATTGAAAAGTGAAAGTAAGGCTCAAGGGAATCGTGAATATTTTCTGTACTGATAAATGTAATTCCACACAAAATATTTCAGACGCTCTTAAAATGTATTGTATATAACATATGAGGCATTTGTTGTTATTATGCTAATTCTTTTTAACCAATCCAGGAAAAAAAAAAACCTTTTCAAATTATATCAGACAACAATATATCTGATATCAAGAAAGTACTGTGGGGCTTGCACACTGGTCCTTAGCGAAGTGTACAGTATGGCTGCAGAATTTAGTGGGCATTCCTTTACTGGTTCTTTCCCTGTGTGTGTGTGTGTGTGTGTGTGTGTGTGTGTGTGTGTGTGTGTGTGTGTGTGTGTGTGTGTGTGTGTGTGTGTGTGTGTGTGTGTGTGTGTGTGTGTGTGTGTGTGTGTGTGTGTGTGTGTGTGTGTGTGTGCGCGCGCGTGCGTGCGTGCGTGCGTGCCTGCCTGCGTGCGTGTGTGTGTGTCTCATGCGTAGTTGTGAATTTAAACTGACAGCCCCTGTGGAGGAGTTGGTAGACTTCCCCAGCCATCTGTCTTAGAGCAGCCCCAAACCCCCCCCCCCCCCCCCCTGCAACCCCCCCCCCCCCCCCCCCTGCCTCCACGCATCCCTCATTCCCACACTGGGCCTTTGTCAGCAGTTCCTGTCCCTGGACTAGGCGTGGCGTGCGCAGAGGCTGGGGCGACCGTGGGTGCTTTCAGAGGCACCTGCAGATGGGACAAAGGGCCAAGGGTGCTGGGGCTGAAGACAGATTGATGCTTTGTGCACTGGAGGCTGGAGAAAGCCAGAGAGGGAGAGAGAGAGAGAGAGAGAGAGAGAGAGAGAGGTTTGGTGTTGGATAGTTAGCTGAGAAGTTTTCAGGGAGAGGATTTTATTTTTAGGGGGGAGAGGGGTGGGTTGGGGGTGAAGGGGTGGGAGGGTGGGGGGGTTCTGTCACTCTAGTCTGTGTGAGTCCAAGCTTTTGGAGGACCCCGACGAAGATTGACAGCTTTTGTGGACGGCATCCTCGGGCACAATGGTCGTGCTTTAATGGGGCGGTGAAGCCAGAGTTAGAGCTTTCTGGGGGAAAGTTTTAGAAGGGGAGGTGGTGGTGGCTGCTTGGTGGTGGTGGTTACGATGGTGCTAGGCTAAGGGATGGAGGGGGGGGGGGGGGGTGCAAAGGCTTTACTGCTTTGCTTGGTTGGTGGGGACCAATTCATGGGGGCATTCAGTCCAAGGCTCGTTATTCACTGAATGCATCCAGTGGAGGAATGCAGCGGGCATCAATTAGAATGCGTTAGCAGATAGCAACGCTGGGGAAGAAAAAAAACCTTTCTCTCCCTTTTGCTCACAGGACAACACGGTCCCACTATAGGAGGTGTCAGAGCCACAAAGCCTTTTTTGTGGGTCTCTCTCCATTACATTACCAGTGCAATATGTAAGGTGGGGACTCCTTTTGATTTAAATTAAGTGGAAAAAACACTAAATCCTATTTTTATTCAGCAGGGATAATGGTGTTATACTCTATAAAGGTCTTTAACTACTTATGTGTGGCTTAAAATCTTCCCCATGCTCCCTTTTCACTCCACCTCAGTGTCTTACTCTCACTGGGGGCATTCTATTTATTCAATGGTGGAGGGTCAAAGACAGACTGTTAAACAGAGTTGCTTGTAGCCTTAACTGCCGCATCACTTCTAATTGTGTATCAGTGGGTCAGTGGTTTGTTGTGTTGTCCCCCGGTAAGAAAGGAAGAGCGGATATGAATTTAAACAGTATCTTGTAATACATTGTTTGGAGTGGGCTCAGGCCACCACTTCAGACTTCAGAGGGCCTTTTAGAAAGCAAGTATTTTTCTATAACTTCTAAGACAGTGATATAAAAGAAGAGGAAGGAGTGGAAAACACTTTGATGGCGATCACATGTCGGGGGTTGACGCACCATTATGTTTTTTGAATGTAGAGAGGCCAGCCGTACATGCCCTTCGAACTAATTAGGCTGCACTTAATTGAATGCTTTTTCAGGTTGAACACAGCAAACACATTCTGTATTTGACAGCAATGAAAACAGCTTTAATTTAAATCCATTGTGTCCCTTTATTTTTTTAAATCTTTTTCAACTAAAACATTCAGATTTAATGACCGACTCATGTGGCTTGTGGGAAATTTTGAAAACAGCAAGTGGGGGGAAGGTTATTCTCCGCTGACTAACTTGAACCAACTGATTTTGAAGTTTTTCGTCCATGCACTCAGCATCCATCTTGTCGCCAATTTCCTTGCTTTTTACACAAGATGATACAGATGGCATGTGTGCTGAAATGGAATTGAAAATGTTTGTTCTCCTTAGGTTTTAATGAGAACTAACTGGCAGGAACCTCTTGTAGAAAGGTGTAGATTTCAATATGAGCAGAGCAATTATGCTTCATTTGAAGCCAAATGAGCCAAATTTGCATCCCCTGAAAAGGGAAAACCCGAGTTAAACTGTTTGAAAAGTGCAGTAAATTGGGGCAAACATCGCGACATGCAGAAATGCATCTCCGCTGTAATTGTGTAATTGTAGAAGAGCTCTAAATGCACGCAGCCCAATTAAATTTGCTTCTTCTTGCACGGCAAAGAATTGGCAGGTTATTATGCAGGGAAAAGTATCCGCACATTTAAATAGCTGCCTTCCCTTACGGGTGGGGATGGAGGGTGGGATCATTTGCAGCAAAATGGGATATCTGATCAAATGTGGACAGATGTCTTCATACATGTGGAGCGGCTGTGAATTGGATTGGAAGAGGGTGAGATGGATGGATGGCCTCCTCTAAGAGATAGAGCTTCCTGCCCTGAGTGCTGAGAAGGGCACAAGAGGAAGAGGGTGAGAGAAGGGGGAAGGTTAGGCTCTCAGTGGGGGGAGACATTTCCCTCAAACACCAGTTGATGGGTTTCTCCTCCACAAAGGGTGGAGTGACGCAGTCTGCACTGCCGCAGAACAGCCTGGTCTCTGTCTGGATTAGGCCCTGCATCACACAAAGGGGAGCTCAAGTAAACGGTTCATGAATGTTGATTAATTGATGCCATTTTTTTGCAGTGTGCCATGGAGATTTAGAGGGTAGGGGGCACGAGGGGCACGAGGGGAGGTTGTGTGTGTAAGCAGAGAAAACTGTTATCCAAGACTGGAAATGTTTTTTTTTTTTGTGTGTGTGTGTGTATTCTTCAGATATGCAAAATTTGAGTCATAACTTCTTCTGCTGAGGTTCCTCACTCAATCTGACTTCGACAAGCGCGACAATCTGACAGTAAGAAAAAAGTTCTGAGAGCTCATTCTAGCTGGCACGCTGTGACTATCTTTGGTCTCTGATGTGTGCTCTGACTCCCAATGGTGTTGTCAGATGTGCCAAGCTGGCACAGTGAAGCAGCAGCTCAGGTGGCAAGAGTCAGCGAGGTGGTTCCCACGGTATAGGGGTGTTAGGGGGTACAGGTGTGCCGGGTATATGAGGGTGGCCCAGGGCAGGGAGGGGCAAAGCACTGGCCCATAGCCCACCTCAATGCAGGGATCCCAGGGGCCAACTCAATAGCCCGGGTTCCACTTGATGGAGAGAGAAAGGAGCGTTTCAGCCGCTGCCCAGCAGGAAAGATCTGGTTGTGGGAGACCTCTTTCAGGACTCACTGTTTGTCTGAAGGCTGTCACAGCAGATGAGTACTCAGCAAACAGCGTGAACAAGGATTTGAACCAGAAAACCAACAGAGCCTTGACAATATTGTGATTGGGCCTTGTCTCTTTAGAGGGGGCTGAAAAGCCGAATTGAGAGCGGTAACAAGTGCACATTCAGAGCAGGACGGGGATGCCTTTGGGTTTGTGTTTTATGGTTTCGGAGGCTTGTATGTGGTGGATAAAGCAGAATCATGGTAATCTCCCTTTTCTCTCATCCAACAGCAGAATGGGAGTGAACCTGTGGCACTTTAATGGTCTAACCAAAGTCATTGTTAAGTCTTGTTAAGTCAAATGTGAATGAGCCCTCTGCAGTCTCTTTACCCTAAACCGAAGGATGTAAACATAAGCACCGCAACAAACTGTTACATTGTGTTTCCCTATGTTATTTTCACCTTATGAAAGGACCCTATATTTGTGCCTGCTGTGGACATTATATAGATAATTCTTTCCATTACAATGATAAACATAATCATAATAATAATAATAAAAAGCACTTTTCTTAGCAAGGTTAAGCTACAGAATATAAACTGTTCTGCAGCATTGTGTCTCTTTCAGTGTAATGTGATGATTCACATTGCCTCTGTGTTGAAATGACAAAGTATCAATCATTATAAAATATAAGTCGAAACATGTGCTTAAGAATATATATTTTTCAACCAACATACATACATACAAATATACAGGCGTGCACGTATTTACACAAGCCGTGCTTGCAGTCATCCTGCGTGCTTGCTCACTCATTGTGACTCATACAAACTCGCACGCACCTTTGCTTTGCCACCTGGTTTCTGACCACAAAAAGGATTAGAGGGAAAGCCGTGGCTCATTACAGCAAATATGAGGAAGGGAGGGGGGAACCTATACCTAGCATCACACATGTTGCACTACTTTTGCCGAACTACAGTTTTCTGTTTTTGAATATAAAATAACACTTGATGATCATGAAAATGAAGTACAAAATATATGACACTTTATCTTATTTATTATGTGGTTGAAAAATCAACTTTGCTCATTTAGAAAAGAGTATTTTCACACTAACAGGTCCCATACTATCTATCCATCAGCTGCTAACAACAAATAGAACGAGAAGTGGGAATCAGATTACACATAAAAACAAAAACTATTTTATGCTTCTGTTTTGTTTCCCCCACTGACTTTGTAAACATTTATTGACCTATTTATCCATTTGATGGCGAGTGAGAGTAGTATACAAAGAGCGATGTTTTTGGAGGAGTTGGGCTTACTCTGAAGGTTTCACTGAAGAGAGAGGCCTGTGATGGAATGGGTCGGGAAGGACTGTGACTTCTCCATTGAGAGTGGAGGGGCACGCTGGATTAGCTTGATTTGCCTGTGAATGGGCTCATTCCATTATTCTTGTTAGGGAGCTGTCACATCAAATTGAGAAAGTGAAAACCTCCTTTTATCAACCTTTTCCAAGTGAAACTGAACGGGCAATCAATAATTGAATTCAGGCCCAGGGGAAAGTCAAGCAGAATGATATGGGGCTGTTGTAAAGGGGGTATTTTGTCAAATTGCTAATGGGAAAAAGCGGATAACTGATGTAATTTCGGCTCCAGATGCTGTTGAGTATAACTGAAAAACTGAAAACAAAGAAATGCAGTCATATAGTGGCATAAATACAATTAGGTTCTATGGACTGGTTTTTATACTAGTAGTAAAATGGTAATTATATTTGACAATACACCAATAAAAAGTACTATTACTAAAACTGCCATTAATAATAATAATCATGTAATAATAATGAATCATAATTTAATTTATATATATATAATATAATATAAATTATTATAATATATATAATGCATGTCAGTATTTGTAAAAAATGTAATTACATTTTTTTTAAACCTTGAAGAAACCCCCAAGAAATACAGAAAAGCATTATTTCCCCACATGTTAACTGAAAGTGAAAATACTTGTGAGAAAATACTGATAATTTCTCTTAAGAAGTTTTAGACATTATACTTTCAAGTATAAACAGTCATTATTGGTAAGCTGTGTTTTTATTTGACAAAATAGTTTTCACATTGTGATTATTACAATTTTGCAGTCGTTTCAATACAACCCAACCACTGTTACAAGGGCAAATAAACCGGGAGTGGCTCGCTTTTTTATAACACGAATGACACCATATTGTTTTGGAGTTTCATTATATTGACCTTATTGTGCCATTGTGCTTGTTCTGACACCATGATAATGCCTGAATACAGAGGGAATTATGCTCTGTATAAATAGATCCCATAGTCAAGGATCGCTTCAATTATCCCTCTACACATTGACAACATGAACAGAATAAAAACTAAAGCTTTAGTCCAAGCTGGTCTCAAGGCACTCTTCAAACATTGTTTTGGCTATTGTTAGCGCAGCGGAGGAACATCGTCAGCCTCAATGGCAATGGAGAAAGAAAAACATTCTTCTGATACATTAACCACTTTTATACAATAAGAACATTAATTGTGAAAACAAGTTAAGTAAATACAAACTATATTTATGGCTTATTGTAATTAGATTTAGGCTATTTTACTTTGCTGACTACAATTCTATGTGTATTGTCTCTTTGATTAATACTTTTTTTGTTGCTTTACTTTCTTTTGCACATTATGTTCCACATATCATTTAAAAGTGTTTACAGTGATTTCCTATCACATTTAATTGCACTTATTAATATGGTGAAGGGCTCCCTGCACATTGGAACCATTAATCTACAAATTTTCCTCATATTGCTGCTCACAATTTTTACGCCTGATGGAGAAAATGAATCGGATCATTTGGCCTCATCAATCAATTTGGTAATTGATGTCTTAATCGTTATACAGTTAATTGAGCACCTTGATTGTTGCCTGTCATTGTTCAAAGTACTCAGGTACATTGCCCCGCAGCCAGCCTGCGGCTGTTTTGGGGAGAATTTGAACAAAAGACATGACTTTTCTTGCCCTATACACTTTTTGTTATATAAATACCACTATTCTAAATGTTTTGTAAATGCTAAAAAAGCTAAAAGTGATAATGAAACTTCCTTTACGCGTCTTAACATAATATTGCTACTATTTTGAAAAAGTAGCTAAAAAATTATGCCATAACGATTTTGTGGAGTGCTCTATTCCTGCCAATAGGGGTATGTGAGGTTTTCATCATCGTAATTGTCATCCATCCATCTTCTGTGCACAGTGAGTTGATAACAGCCTATGAAAAATGAGTCATGGCTGTAATGAGTGTCTCACCTCTGAGTGGTAAGTAACCACGCTAACAGCCCTCCATGGAACAGAAATTCCCCATTTATTCCACTTCACTGTCTTCTCTCCACCTCATATACCTTCTTACCTTCAACATTTTCACGTAACAAATCCCTCTTTTCTTTCAATGCAACCAGTCCTGACATTAGTTAAACACAAAAGGCCCCGGGGGCCAGCTGGCAACTAAAGGCTGCAGAGTTGACACTTAGACAGACTGGGATCTTCTCTAGCAGGGGATAGGTGTAGGATAACAGCAAGGGCTCAGTGGGGTCGTGTGGAGGAAGAGTTCTTAATTGACTTACAGAATATTTTAATTACAAATGTTTGCCACATTCCTGCTCTTAACGCTTCACACACAATATGAGCCACTAAAGGGAAGCAAGAAGAAGAATAAAGAAAAAGGCCCAGTTCCAGTCCCGGAGTGCAGCTGCGAGGCAATTATCATCAAGCACCCCTGCATCTGTGTACAAACAATCCCACAGCTGCTGGCATTGATACTGTATATGCAGAGCAAGAGTAGATAAAGCCCAGGTTGACCCCGGAGGCTCCAGTATCACCTCCTAGACCATGACCTATTCCTCTGGGAGGATTTTTGTGACACCTATGGACACTCGACCTGTTTACCATTTCAAATGAGCCGTCGCAATATGTTTACCACATTGTGTGCTCTTTGTTTTGCTAACAAACATTTTGTAAATGTTGTAACAGAAATCATTAAGGGCCTAAATATTCTACTCTCATAAATCTAATTCGGCATCTCTTTAATTAAAAGGTTACAAGAACATAACATTTAGCCCAGATATATCCAGAAAAGCTTATTTAGCCCCTTAACCTTAAGTTTTTCACCTTGCTTTTCATTTTAACTATACTGTCAATTGTTTGCTCGTATAGTTTAACAGGTTTTCAAGGCGGCACCTTTACTTCCAACAGTAATAATCCTAGAAATGCACTTTGTGATTTCCCAGAAATTCAGCCTGATAAATAAAATAAAAAACTCTGAGAGCTCTACTTTTATAATAATATCATGGGGGCTTGAACAAACTTGGACTGCACAGAATGATTTTGTAAAGGCTGGACTGGACGTAGGGCAGTGACATTTAAGGGATTGAGATTTAGAAAAATGTAAAACTGTACATCCTTCCACAAGCATGGACATAAAAAAATAAGTTTTTCACCTGGACTTCTGCAAACATAATAAAATACATTTGATCTTTGCTATGAGAAAATATATAAGTGTTTTGCGATCAGGGATGGCCTGTGTGTGTAAGTGGGCTTAATATGTGTGAACAAAAATGTGAGTGGGCTAGTGAGAGTGAGTGAGTGAGTGAGTGGGCTTATTTGTGAGAGCAGCGTGACTGAGAGGACCACTGTGGGATAGAGGGGAGATGGAGGATGACTTTATGACACTGAAGGGGACAGGATCAGGGGGAAGGCACAGAGAGAGAGAGAGAGAGAGGTGGAGGGTTGGAGTGGGGAGAGGGGACCAGCCCTAGCTGTCAGCTCTGAGGGGCTGCTGGAAGACTCAGCGGGAGCCCAGCTTGGCCCCCGGGATGCTTCGTCACCACGGCGAGGCCCTGGAATGCACCAGCACACAATGGGCTCCCGGGGCTCAGAGGGCACTCCGATTTGATAACCACATTAAAGTCCTAGCAACATCTGTTGGGGTGCAAGAGAAAGGGCCTACTGGCAGGCTTTAACCCCCCAAAAAAAACTGGGGATCATTAACCCTCAGCCCTGTGAGAGAAGGGGGACAACAGCCCTCTATTTGTCAGCCTGCCCCGCACAGGGCTGCGGGGGCTAATATTTTACCAGAAACAGCGTGAGAAGAGAAGCGGCCCCGGGCACCACGGAGGGTGTTCCTTCACACTTTGCACACACACATTAGCAGGAGGGTACTGTCTGTTTGTCTATGGAGCTCACAAAATAACATTTGCATAACCTCCAAAGTAGAGGCCTTATAAATATGCTTCTGATTCAAAATAAGCTGCACTTGTCTCATGTACTATGAGCATAATTCAGAAAGTAAACATTAAAACTAGCCTTGTTCATTTAGTGTATTGGTTTCAAAACAGCTTAGCAAATATTAAATAAATGGAGAGGACAGATGGAGATCATCTGAATGTCATATGCAATGCATTAACGTACACAAAGATGTGTGGCTATAATTCCCTCTTGTGATTTGTTCAATGTGTGGTTAGAGGCGAGGGGGCGAAGTTGAGCGCGGCTGGAGAAATAACAGGTGTCCTGTCACAAAGACACGTCTCAGGCTCCAGGATGCTCCGGTCCTTCGCGGGTCAGCACCAAGCCTCATCCACCTCCACAGGTTTCAAAGCGAAGGCCACCTCTCTGTAATGAATAATTAAGGAAACAAAGGGCCCCCGAGGGGGCTAGAGGGTGGGGGGAGGAAGGGAAAGCTGTGGAGGGCCCTAATGCAACTAGGCCAGATGCAGCGATGAGAGCTGAGGTTTTTGCCCCCTGCGTTTCATAGAAAACATCATCCCTAAATGTATTCCCTGGAGATGAGGGCCTGCAGGAGGTGCCCCCAATGCACAGGGTTCTTCAAGTGCCTCCACACAAGTAATCCCATTCACTGCAGCTCATTACATGGGCAATTAAGTGCCGGGGGTGGAGGAGCGGGTTCGGGGTGGGGAGGCTGATGGCGAGGAAGTGTGTGCGTATAAGTGTATATGGAGGGCTAACGGAAGGCCCATCATTGGAGGTTTTTTAAGGATCACATCCCCCCCCCACCAATCCAATTCCCCCTCACCCTCGCTTTGCCGAGCCACCCCCTCCCAGCTCCTTCACCTGGGCTGCATGGGTCTCCGCGGACACCTGCCTCTCCTAATGAAGATCCATGGCTTCATTTCCATTTCTGGAGTCATATCAGAGAGCGCCAAGCACAAAACAGGCCTGTTTCCTCAGAGGCCTGGAGAGCCGGATAGAATGACACGGCTAAGTGCTCTGGCAGAGCAGGGCAGCTGCGGAGCCTGAAAATGGGATTTGGTCGGCGAGGTTCTGAAGTGTGGGGGGCTCGGATCGGAGAGGACCTGGTGTTTGGATTGGCCACAGTGGCAGCCGTGTGCTACCTCAGCAAGCTCCTTCGGCTCTAATGAGGCTTACAGCAGAGATGGAGAGATGACAGAGGAGAGGAGAACAGAGGAGTGTACCACTACACACCCACCTCACACACCACTCTCACCCCCTCAGCTGATAACGCTTACTCTTGAAGATACACATCTTTGGGTTACTTGATATTTCCATATAACATTTATCAAACCATTATTTACAGCAAAGCTCCTATCTTTCTCTGCAATTGTTGAAGCTTTTTTCCTGTGCAGCTGTAGTATGCTGTAAATGCTTCTTGAATAATAGTGAATAAAAACTCATATTAAAGCAACTGAAAAGGTGGCACTCCGGCTGGCGTAGTGGCTGGAGCGTGTACCATATAGGCTAAGTCCTAGTCGCAGTGGTCGCGGGTTCGAATCCGACCCGGGGACCTTTACTGCATGTCATCCCCCCTTCTCTCTCTCCCCATTTACACTATGTCTCTCCTCTCAACTATCAATAAAAAGGTTAAACTAAAAAAACACCTGGATAGAGGTGAAGGAAACAAATCATTTTGGCAGATATACTTTCCAATCCAACATTAACAGACTAGGTAAGTGGTTAAAACTCTGCAAAAATTTAATTTTGTTGATAAAAAAATAATACCCTCCCCAGTCCCCACCCTGCCCTGTTCTCCCTGTGCAGCGAGCGTGTGTGTGTCTTTCAATACAGTGGTCGAGGCTGTGCTTGTTAACATGTTCTAGCTCACTGACTCCTCTCAGCAGCCAGGGGTTGGGCCTTAGAGCTGAGCCAGGTGAGGATGTGGAAGAGAAGGAGAATGGGAAAACAAACAAACAAAAGGTGACACCTCCATTACCGCCGTAGCACAGCTGCCTGCTCCAATGACAGACCTGAACGAAGGCCCGCCCAGCACTATTTCACTATAAGTCCATGTTAGGTCATGAAGTGGTATACACGTTAACAGTAAAGGATAAACTCCAAAGATTTCAAATTTGAGTGGCACGAGAACAGATTAAGTATGACATGGTGAAGGTGAAAGCAGCGATGTAAGGAAACAACCCAGTCAGTTCCCACATGCAATGGCAAACATCGGAAAAATAGGTCAAAGCATGAGGCATAAAGGTGGCCTGTGTGTGTGTGTGTGTGTGTGTGTGTGCGCGTGTGTGTGCATGTGTTCATGCATGTCTGTGTGTGATTGTGTCCACGTGCATGTGCATGTGCATGTTTGTGTGCTTGTGTGTGTGTGGGGGTGGAGTCTGAAGGGGAGAGAGGGGGGAAGAAGTAGGTAGGTGAGGATTGTGTATGGTGTCATTTTGCGGGCCCCTTTGCACTCACCTGGAACAGAGCACTTCCCCTCCCCGAGTCTTATCAGTTCCCAGAGGAAATACCTGCCGCAGGTAAACACGACCCTTCGACCCCTCGGCCATCCACTCTGCCCCACTCTCAGTGGCCCCCTGTCCCCCTACCTCCTGAAGCCTGTCTTAAAAACCAAGGATTAGCCCCAGCCGCCCACAAGCCTTAAACACCCAGCTCCAAGCAGCTTCTACAGCCCAAAGTCTGTGTGTTCAAACCAGGTCTTCTAACATCCCCATGGCTGCTGCCCCAAAACCAACCTTAGATGTTGTTCTTCATGCACCAGTGAGGAAACCTTTATCCTCTTCAACCCCTCCTCCTTCTCCCTCTCCTCCTCCCATCCCCTCATCCCTTCGTCTCAAATTTTATCTTATCTTCATATCACAAGGTGAAACCAAATATCCCTCTTATCAACCGAGGTGTCTTCTGCTCTCTTTTGCATTGTCACAGGAGTGATTTATTCAGGGGTGTGGGGGGGGCACACTGAACATAAATAATATGTCATGTGTCACAAGAATCACGCGTTATTTGCGATGGAAGTTGCTGTAATTAGAAGAGAACGAGAAACATGATGAATTTTCAAAGTGATCACATTAAGCAATGATTATGGAGACGTAGTTTACTTTTAATGACTTGGGAGCATAATTAATTCTTCTACAGTATCTGTAGCCCGACTTTTCTAATAAATGTGGAGGTTGGTGATTTATTTTTAATTACTTCCTTAAGAATTTTGAAATAAGAGTTTTTCTATGAAATATGACATAGCCAGTGATCACAGCGGAAGGAAATGCCACTCCCCACTCGTTTTGCAGATGAGATATGTGCACCCTCATGGACATGAACACCCGTGTGAATGCGCAACTGCAATAGACATGCATTTTACGGACATGGTTGTGGTCACTGATATCTTATACATTGGCTTGATTAAAGGGGGACAGAAAAATTAAGACGTTTTTACACAAAAAAAAAGATGGAGCTGCAATAAGTTAAATGTGCAGAATATATCACACAAGCATGGGTGTAGGTTTAATTTCAACATGGGGGGACAATAATTGGGGGGTCTTAGGCGCCTCCCTGTGAACTCTTCACAGGTATTTTACGGTGCACATGGTCGGGTTTAGCCTTATGAATATGACATAACGCCCTGAAGATGAGAAAGTGAATTGTATTGGGCTAAACAAGCTAGGTAGCTAGCTACTTACATTACTACACTGTCTGCATTGCCTTGCTTGTTAGTCAGAAGTCAGTGCAACAGCAGCCGGAGCCCGTGGAGATGGTTAAGAAAGTATGATCCACTTTGGGGGGGTCTGGAATCGTTTGGAAATATAGACATACAGTAAGTAAGATAATAAATGCTTCGACCCAATGAATTGTTATTTTGACTTCTTTTGGGGAGGGGGTTGTCTTTCATATTTTTTGAGGGGGACAAATGTACCTCTTCTAAAGATTGAGGGCGGCATATCCCCTGCGTTCCCCCACCCAAAATCTACGCCTATGCACACAAGATAGAAAGGGCATAGTGGGGGCGCCTTTGGCTCAGTTGGTAAGGCGTCCCCCTCCCGGGCCGGGCCCAGCAGCGGACCCGGGTTCGGTTCCCGCCCGCGGTCGTTCTCTGCATGTCGCTCCCCTCTCTGCCCCATTTCACCTCTGTCTCTCTGCACTATCAAATAAAGCATAAAAATACCCAAAAAATATCTTAAAAAAAAAAAAAAAGAAAGGGCATAGTAGTGTGTGTTTGAACTTGTTCTCCCAGTCCTGCTGTTTTTATTTTGGTAGATGAGGAGGAAGGAAGGAGAGGCACTACTCATACTCCCGTAAAGGGGACTGTCTCCCAAGGGACAGGTGGCCCTGTTTAGAAAATAGGCAAAGTTCCCACAATCCCCCCTGTCTGCCTCCAGGACACAGGTCGCTGCCGGTCTGGCCCAAATGGTGGCCACCCCGCCCTCCCACTTCAACACCCCTACCACCACCACCACCACCGCGACTACCTCCACAGGGTCAGGGTTACTCTCCCCCCTGGGCCGACTACATCCCCCCCTCTCTCTCCAAACCAGTCCCCCTCTCTTGCCCCTCCTCCACTGTCACCTGAGCCACCCAGGTAAATGCTTGACTTTATTTGATGGATGCGGTTTCCCACGGCGACAGTGATGTACGCATGGCCAGAAACCCCCAGTCTGGAGCTGGAGTGGTGATTTTGTGCTGATAACCTCCTTGGCTTGGCGCACCCCTTCTCGTGGGGGGGTCGGGGGACAGGGGGGGGGGGGGGACAGGGGGGGGACTGGAGAAGACTTGGACAAGACATCCTGTGTGAAGCACCTGAGTGTACGCCTCATCAGGCTAAAACAAAAAGGGCTGCATATCTAAAAGCAGCGCATTAAGACATCTGCACATATCAAAATACTTTGGTGCTTGAATGTGACAGTGTTATGAATAGGTATCCATTTTGTGTGCACATGTATGTGTAAGTGCGCAGATATGCGTTGCAGAAAATGCTCCCATTTTGAGGACATTTACTATCTAATTTCCCCATTCTGAAGTCCTAACATATATTTATAACTGATTTGGCATAATTAAAGTAACTTCCCTGCTTGGACATAATCCTATTAGACATTACAGAGAAGGTTAAGGTCTGCTCTAATAAAGCAAGTGTCCCCAAAACCCACACCTTAATTAACCCGAAAAATTATGTTTTTGTTCTTTATCAATGACAAGCCCTCCCTCTATCTCCTCTCTCCTCCCCGTTATTAACAGATAGCGCTGCATTAGAGATAAGCAGGACAATGGCCGGGGTGAAGGCCTGGATCACAGTTGTTTCTTATCTCTCGCCTCATCTGCAGCCTGTGGTGTCTCTGTCAGAGGATGTTGTTAAACCAAGTCAAACACTCAAACATCCTGTGGCATCACCCTGCCTATATAGAGCCTACATCCCCGCACCCCCTGCCACACACACACACACACACACACACACACACACACACACAAACACACATGCACACACACGGCTCTCCTTTGTGGCAGTTCACACTTGCTTGGGGCCTGTCCACTGTGGACAGTTCACGGGCCCTGGGAGGGATACTGTTCGTTGAGGTGAGGAGAACCTGCAGACTTGAATCATGGGTAACTATTTAAACAAAAAGTAAGGTTGCAATTGGAATTGGGATGGTTAAAGCATGAGGAGGGGCCAAATTCTAATAACCCTATTGATAAACTGAAGAAAAGAAAATTATGACTTGTTATTGTGTTAAAACGATCAGCTAAATTCAGGGCAAACTTCTGAAGGTGGCTCTTTTTGACCAAATCTCATCAGCGGTAGCCCTCAAAATGCTTACAGGATTGCACTCACACACTCACATCTCCTGTGTGGAGGGAGGTAGCCCCGGTGCAGGCAGGTTAATATCAGGAGCACTTGACAACAATGGTGTGTTATGAGGTGCTGCAGCGGTAATAAGGTCTTTGTTGGGACTTTAGAGCACAACCACATCACATCATTACTCATCTTGGGAGACCAGTTGCCAGTCGGCATGGCAACCGGGGACTCGGCTGAAGCCAGAAGCAAGACCAGAATGTCAATGCACCGGAGGGGGAACGCACACACAAAGAATGTTCTAGTGGAAGGAAAAAAGTTTATAAGTGGCCACGGTGACCCCACACCACTGCCTACGAGACAATTTAAAAACCGACAACGTAAAGACAATACTATCTTTACAGGAAAGTCTAACTTACTGTAGTAATGTGAAAATAAATAAAAAGTTCCTTAATGAGGTAGCTTATTAAATTTTACAGCATGGTTCAATATTAAGTCACATTTTAAAGGTTCACTGTGTAACTTTGTGTGTGTCCGATAAGTGAACATTTTCTAAGGTCTATTCTTATAAATGAGAATTGTTATTATAACTGAACAAACAAACTTTCCTCACAGGTATATTGGATCCCTGGAACACTTTCTGGATTTTGAAAAAAATAAATAAAATTTCCTTGATTCACTGTTTTTTACATCAGCAGGGCAAATAGTTTTGTTTACTCACATATTCTAGTCTCACGTTTGGTTCCAAGTGACTCAAAATAATTTTCTCATGATTTATAAAGATTTAAGAAGAAGAATAAAATTTGGAGAAAATATATTTTCTAAAATGTCTGCAGGATCTGCAAATGTAAATGTAAGGTTGTTACCTAGAAAGGCCACTGTGTGGCGCTGTCTTACCACAATTTGTATGGTATGCCCTGTGTGAGCCACCGTAGTTTAGGATTGTTCTGTGCGCGAGCGCCATCTTGTTTCAATGTTTTACTATGTCCTGAATGCAAGGTGAGCAGTGTTTACATGTCTTGCACAATCGTATTATTATCTATGTTTAAACCACCCATCCGGTCGGTTTGTTTGGTTCGTATTGTACATGAAATGTTTAGTTACCTGTTGAGTGTTATCTGGGATGTGTGAGTTGGCGTTTTATATGAGAATTTTGATATGTTGTGTTGGCTAGCATGGCGATCGTGAATTACACTGTAAAACAGTGCTGTGCTGCTTAATTGAGTCTTTTCATACTTTTCTTTTATTTGCACAAGAATATATTTTTTACTAAAGAGAATATTTATTTAATTATATAGTTTATGGTTTATTTTTACATAGCAAGAGTATTTTATTTGAGCAGCTGAAAAGAGTGTTTTTAACTCTTTGTTTCAATGTTTTACTATGTCCTGAATGCAAGGTCCTGAATGCAAGGACGGCTTTTGAAGATTGCCACTGTTGGGGAATAAATTGCCAGTCGCTTCCACAATCCAGAACTTCTGTGTCCTGTCCTTCTCTACCCATCACACCAACCAATAAAACACAACGCAGAGTCCCTGGGTTATAGAGAGGTGGCGGGACATTTGGGTTACATCTTTGGTGCCGTGACCCGGATTGTGGTGCCCCAAGCCTACAAAGAAAGTGACTGACGGCAACACCCCCCCCCACTTTGCCACAAAATTGAACTGTTTTGCCACTGTGGACACTGTTGGACCAAGCTACTATCGCCTGCAAAGCTGTGTTGGCAGGATACAAACCTTCTGCAATATATCCTTTAAAGGCTGTTACGAACCTTGGTCTGCTGTGATTTGAGGACTTTTTTTATTCATGGTATCCAAACCACGTAAATTTTTATATTGTGTGAAAATTCTCTGTGACTGATGTTGAGCAATTGTTGGTGATTTATTTCATTATTACTGTGATAGAGCTGTGTTTTTGATTGAATTGACTTGAAGTGTGTTACGGTTTGATAATTGTGTCGCACCATTTTTAGTCTCCCTTCCATTTCAACATTCTAAAAACAGCATTTTGACAAAAGCATAACGCAAAATAAAATAAGAAATACACTCAAAAAAAAAAAAAAAAAAAAAAAAAAAAAAAAAAAAAAAATGTTGAGTGTTAGGGTAGATTCCCTATCAAAGCCAGAGGGCCCCTCTGTTATGGCATTAGGTGTCCAAACTCCCACTGTGCCTGAAACAAGCCACGACTATGGCCCTCCAACCCCCCCTTTGAGTCAGGGCGCAACAGCTGACGGGAACCCAGCAAACCATCACCAATCAGTGAGGCCAAAGACTACCAACCGATCAATCAGGTTTGCAAATGTTCCACTGCAGTCTCACACTCCAGACCATCAGGCCAGCTGGAACTCCACAGATTCAGGCTCGCAGCCTACCCCACAACCCCCAATTCTAACACCTTATACTGACCACTGTAGTACTCCCGCTCATATGTACACACCACCAGGCTCTGGAGCATCAATGCAGGTACCCCCATTTTGCCTTGACAACAGCCCTGCTGCGAGACCAAGTTACCAAACGAATAGGTTAGATTACAGCCTGTCAAGTGTAACCTCTCTAGTGCCTCAGCCAGCGGTCCAGTCAACGGTGGCCTCCGCCCCCCAGCCCCAAGCAAGCATGCATGAACCCACAACCATTCAGCCAACTCAAAGCTTTTCACTCCCCGCCTTCCCAGAAATGCAAACTGTACAGCAGCCCACTTATCTCCCACTTAACCCCCCTTATCCAACCCAAACTGTTCAGCCTAACTCGCTGGCCTACACCAGTTATGCATTCCCCACCCCTGCACCCCAAGTACCTGTGTCAAGTTTTCAAACACCTCAAACAGTTAACATTCCGAGTAACCCCCATGCTGCTGGGCAGACCCTCCCAAAGTCAGATTATGGACCAAACCCCCAAATGCATACACCACAAGCTACTGTTCAATTTCCACAGGACCTGGCCCGGAGTGAAAGAGCCCCCATGTTCCAATCTGCCACCGGTGCGTGGAGCCCCAACACAGCCAGACCACCTCCACTGGATGTAATTTATGCAGCTTTTGACCACATAGCCCCTACCCATGCGCCTGCCCCAGCATATCTACCAACGTCTGCATCATACCCTCAAGCCAGCACATATCCAAATGTCTTTCCCCAACCCACACCCATACATCCGTCCTACACCCCACATATGCACCCCAGTCTTTCTGAGCCACTACAAAGACCTCCTAGCAGAGCTCTCACCAACCCGAGCCTTCCACTGGCTGCCTATGGTGGCTTCATGCAAACTCACCAGGTGAAAAATGTCCAAGCCTTCACTGGCCATGCAGACAGCAAGATTCTCGTAGAGGACTGGGTCCGTGACATGCAGTATCTCCTGGAGGCAGTGGAGCTCCCCTTGCACCTTCGATTCTCTACTGTTGTGCGACACTTGAGTGGTGAGGCCAGAAAGCTGGTTCTGAATCTACATCCCAATGACCAAACCCCTGAGAAAGCATTTGAGGAACTGAAGGCGGAGTATGGGGACACACACGGCTCCATAGATCCACTAGCTGACTTCTACGAGCGTAGCCAGAGGACAGGAGAGTCCCCCTGCTCTTATGCTATTGCACTGGAGGCAAAGCTGCGGGCTGTGGAAGAAAGTCAAAGAGGGGGGAAACCTTTCCCTGACCGTGATAGTAAACTCACCCGACAGTTTTTAAGAGGGCTTAATGATGAGGTGGTCTATGCAAGGATTGCACCAATGAAGCCCAGGCTTTTCAGTTTCCGAGAGCTACAAGATGAGCTCAGAAACCTAGCAAAAGAGACAAATAAGTTCCAGTCACAACAAAAGGCAAAGAAAACATATGCACAAGTGCATGTTACACCAGAGGGTGGCACACATCTGAGGACAGAAAAGACAAAGCATAATGCGGAGTGGTCAGAGTTGACAGAGATGGTCAAGAGATTGGCTCTCAACCAAGAAGAGCAGATGGCCAAACTGTCACGCCTGGAATCAAAAATTGCTGCCCCACCCACTGTTCCCCCATTAAGAGTCCAGCCACCTACTGGCACTGCAAACCAGAACTCAAGTTTTGAATGCTACCGGTGTGGAAAGCTAGGTCATACAGCCCGTGTCTGCAGAGCGGTGCTCCCTAATCCAAATCCATCCTGGACTCGCCAACCACAGCCTATGACCCCTGCAGAGGAGAACACATCCAACTCAGCTCAGCATTTAAACGCCTAGAGCCTGTGGTCGCCGGGGCAACCATGGGCAAGGTGCAAGACCCCCCACAGCAGACGAAGGAAACTGGCGGTGAGAACACCCCATTAGTGGGTCCGAGGAACGAGGGGGAGGTGGAGGTCAATGGGATGAAGTGCAAAGCTCTCATTGACTCTGGCTCACAGATAACCAGTATTACGCACGGATATTGGTGCAACCACCCCACCCTTAAGAACCAAAAGCTGCAGTCTTCTAAAGTATCTATAGAGGGTGCAGCAGGTCAGAGTGTCCCCTACTATGGTGTCCTGCACATTAATTTGAAAGCACTGGGGAAAGAGTTCAAAACTGTGCCTGCCTTTGTTGTCCCTGATACTGAGTTTCGCTCCTCTGTCCCTTTGCTTGTGGGAACAAATGTCATCCGTGCCTCCAGGAGTCACCTCAAAGCAGCCTACGGCCAGCAGTTTCTTCATAGGGCTAAGGAAAACCACCCCGAGTGGTACACCGCTCTACTGGAGATTGACAACACTGACCGTGGTGCAACAGATGACATGGTGGGCCCTGCTGTGTATACTGGCCGTAAGATACGGATTCCTGCAGGAAAAGAAAGAGACTTAAGGTGTGAGATAAGAGCTGGCCCATATCAAAAGACTTATACTGCCCTGATTGAAAGCAACTCCTCCTTGCAGCTTCCCCAGAACCTCCTGGTTGCCAAAGTGTGTGCTGATGTAAAGAGAGGCTGTGCCCCTGTCAGAGTGATGAACCTGTCCCAGCATGCTATTGTGATCAAGCCATTCACACACCTGGCCAATGCATTCCTGGTGGACCATATTGTGGAATTTCCAAACAACAAGGAGAGTGGCTGTCCCAGTAATGGTGGTAAGAAGGCATGCCAGAGTCTGGACCATGTAGTGGCAAGTTGTAAGGTAGACTTAAGTGGTGCAGCAGTCGAAAATGAGCACCAGCGCTCCCTCCTTAATGATTTGGTGGAGAGGAATGTAGGTGTTTTCTCCCAGCATCCCCTGGACTATGGCCACACAAAAACAGTGCAACACGACATACCCCTGGTTGACCCTAAGCCCTTTCGACTCCCATACCGCAAGATTCCGCCTTCGCAGTGGCAAGACGTGAGGAAGCTGTTGACGGAGATGGAGGCAACAGGAGTCATCAGGCCTAGTAAGAGTCCATATGCTTCCCCGGTGGTGATTGTCACAAAGAAAGATGGGTCACTAAGGTTGTGCGTTGACTACAGGAAGCTAAACTCCTACAGCACGAGAGATGCATTCCCCTTGCCCAGAATTGAGGAGGCTCTGGAAGCCCTGGGCCAAGCAAAGTACTTCTCCACGCTTGACCTCACATCTGGTTACTGGCAGGTGGAGGTGGTGGAGCAAGACAAGCACAAGACAGCATTCAGCACCCCCATGGGGTTGTTCGAGGCCAACAGAATGCCCTTCGGGCTGCAGAATGCTCCGTCCACTTTCCAGAGGCTTATGACCTGCTGCTTCGGGGATTTGAACTTCACCCACCTCCTGATCTATCTCGATGACCTCATCATTTTCTCCAAAACCTTTGACGAACACCTGGAGAGGTTGCAGCTAGTCTTCGACAGGCTTCAGGAACATGGCTTGAAGTTGAAGCCCTCCAAATGCCATCTTGTGAGAAAAGAGGTGCAGTACTTGGGTCATTTGGTCTCTGCAGAGGGGATCAAGACAGACCCAGAGAAGATCAGCAGGGTTAAGGACTGGGAGAGGCCCACAAACCGGAAAGAAGTACTGCAGTTCCTGGGGTTCGCTGGATATTACAGACGGTATGTTGAAGGCTACTCAAGTATAGCTGCTCCTTTATACCGCCTCACATCTGGTGACCCCAGAAAGAAAATAAGAGGAAAGAAGAGTTTGGGTCCTGAACCACCCTTTTTGTGGACTACCGAGTGTGAAGAGGCCTTTCAGTCCCTAAGACAAAAGTTGACAACTGCTCCAGTGCTGGCCTATCCAGATTACAGCCAGCCTTTTGTGCTTCAGACTGATGCGTCGGGAGAGGGGCTTGGTGCGGTCTTGGCTCAATTCCAGGGTGGAACCGAGAGGGTCATAGCCTATGCGAGCAGAGGCTTGAGCCCAGCTGAGTCAAGGTATCCTGCGCACAAACTGGAGTTTCTTGCTCTGAAGTGGGCTATTACAGACAAGTTTTATGACCATCTATATGGCCGTCCATTCTCTGTCCAAACAGACAACAACCCACTCAAATATGTGATGTCATCGGCGAAGCTGGATGCAACAGGCCAGCGGTGGGTGTCTCGACTTTCTGCGTTCGACTTTGACATTCAGTATCGAAGGGGACGGAGTAACGCAAATGCTGACGCCCTCTCCCGTATGTCCAACCAGGAGGTCACGCAGGTCCTACAAACCTGTCCTCAGCGAGTACCGACCAGAGAGAAGGAGCCCATGGAGGCACAGCCCACCCAAGAATCAGGCAGCTCCCCCAGTAAGAACACTGCTACAGTGGAGCCTAAACCACCAAACCCTCAACCGCCCATGTCTAATGAGCCCTATAAGGATGTGGGAACAGAATCGCTGCCTGCCATGACAAAACAGGAGATCCGTGTGGGACAGAAAGAGGACCCCGTCATTGGCCCAGTCTTGCACTTTAAAACTTTAAACCAAAAACCAAATCGCAGCGAGAGAATAAGTGGTGGTGGGCAGGTGTGCCTTCTCTTAAAAGAGTGGAGGAGAGTGGTGATAAGGGACGGTATCATGTATCGCCGCATCCAAGACGGCCAAAGGGGAGTAGTGGAGCAGTTGGTATTGCCAGAGAAGCTGCGCGCAACAGTCAAGACTGCTCTCCACGATGACTCAGGGCATCTAGGATTTGAGAGGACGTTGCAGATGATAAGAGAGAGATTCTACTGGCCAAGAATGTTCCAGGACATCAAGGCTTGGTGTGAGCAGTGTGAGAGGTGCTGTCTCAGGAAGACCCCAACTGCAGGCCTCAGGGCTCCCCTGGTCAGTATCCACAGCAGTACCCCCATGGAACTTGTGTGTGTGGACTTTTTGTGCCTGGAGAAGTCAAAGGGTGGCATTGAGAATGTGCTCGTGGTTACAGACCACTTTTCCCGCTACGCACAGGCCTACCCGACAAAAGACCAAAAGGCCTGCACAGTGGCCAGAGTTCTGTGGAGAAACTTCTTCTGCCGGTTTGGTTTCCCTCAAAAGCTTCATGCAGATCAAGGGCGCAACTTTGAAAGTGCTATTGTTAAGGAGCTGTGCAAGTGTACTGGCATCACTAAAACCCACACAACCCCTTACCACCCCCAGGGCAATGGGACCACCGAAAGGTTCAATCGCACCCTCATGAACATGCTGGGGACGTTGGAGCCTCACTTAAAGCCCAGCTGGCATGAGCATGTCGACGCAATGACACATGCCTATAACTGCACACAGCACGATTCCACTGGGTACACACCATACTACCTGATGTTCGGTAGACATCCCAGGCTCCCAGTTGACCTGGTCTTCGGGCTTTCTACCCACAATGAGCCATGCGAGTACAGTGAGTATGTGCAAACTCTGCATGACAGTCTGTCACAGGCCTATGCCCAGGCTAATCAGACTTCTCGGCATGCTAAGGCACAACAGAAAAAACACTATGACAAGAAAACTAAGGGTCAAGACTTCAAACCAGGGGATAGAGTTCTCATCAAAGTGTGTCATGTGGAGGGTCGGCAGAAACTTGGAGACAAATGGGAGTCACGTCCATACATTGTGGTGAAGAAACAGCCCAGCACACCTGTGTATGTGTTGCGTTCAGAAGATGGTGAAAGGGAGAGAGTGGTACACCGCAACCTCCTTACACAGTGTATGTTCCTTCCAGTGGAGCAGGCTGGTGAAGTGACAGGAGAAGAGGTTGAGTCGGATACAACAGAGGACGAGGAAATGGACGATACAGAGGATGTTGTGGAGACAGTTCTACCTGGGACAACAAACGGGCAGGTTGAGCACCCACAAATGGAGGAAATCAATGTGGAGGAAGAGGATTTGGATGACGGACAAATGGATCAAGGAGAGGAGGAAAATATAAGTGCCAGCGATGTCAAATCGCCTGACAAGCCCAGTGCTAGGAGAAACCCACAGAGGAACCGACATCCCCCGAAAAAGTTATCTTACGAGACACATGTCTTGATGTCAGAAGAGGACCGGAGAAGGAGAGAAAGGGGATGGGAGTTGTGGCAAAGGGCCAAAACGAGAAAAGCAGCAAGGCTTACGTAAAAAAACAAAAGAAAAGCCATATCTAGAGAGGGCCCTTGGTGCACATACATTCTCTATGCAAGACACATAGTCATCACATTAGTTTTTATTGTCTTGTTTCTGTGCATAGCGATATGTGTTCTGTTTTACTTGTCCTGATGGCTGGGACGCCATCAAGTAGAGTAGGGGTAGATGTAAGGTTGTTACCTAGAAAGGCCACTGTGTGGCGCTGTCTTACCACAATTTGTATGGTATGCCCTGTGTGAGCCACCGTAGTTTAGGATTGTTCTGTGCGCGAGCGCCATCTTGTTTCAATGTTTTACTATGTCCTGAATGCAAGGTGAGCAGTGTTTACATGTCTTGCACAATCGTATTATTATCTATGTTTAAACCACCCATCCGGTCGGTTTGTTTGGTTCGTATTGTACATGAAATGTTTAGTTACCTGTTGAGTGTTATCTGGGATGTGTGAGTTGGCGTTTTATATGAGAATTTTGATATGTTGTGTTGGCTAGCATGGCGATCGTGAATTACACTGTAAAACAGTGCTGTGCTGCTTAATTGAGTCTTTTCATACTTTTCTTTTATTTGCACAAGAATATATTTTTTACTAAAGAGAATATTTATTTAATTATATAGTTTATGGTTTATTTTTACATAGCAAGAGTATTTTATTTGAGCAGCTGAAAAGAGTGTTTTTAACTCTTTGTTTCAATGTTTTACTATGTCCTGAATGCAAGGTCCTGAATGCAAGGACGGCTTTTGAAGATTGCCACTGTTGGGGAATAAATTGCCAGTCGCTTCCACAATCCAGAACTTCTGTGTCCTGTCCTTCTCTACCCATCACACCAACCAATAAAACACAACGCAGAGTCCCTGGGTTATAGAGAGGTGGCGGGACATTTGGGTTACATAAACAAATCTCCCTCCCTCTGAAACTGCATGGTGCACCTTTAACAATGTTATTATTCTGCTTAAGAAACTTCCGATAAGTTCAGATAAACAAAAACTGAATGGATTATCCGATCAAACAGGAAATGGATTCTGTAACTGACCCAAATCGTGTTTTTGCTTTAAACAAGAGAAAGCCCTGTTAAACAGTGTATTTGTGTTGCTCCATAATGTATTTGCGCTTGGTATAAGCTTTTATTGTCTCACTTCCTGTTTTATTAGCACAAGGCTTTTATTTTGAAGCGTGCGTTTTGGTATTTCCTGTTATCCTGTGGAGTTTTGACTGCAATAATAAGTTGAAAGGAGATTCTGTGAAAACGGCAATATAACGGCAGATATGCCGACGGTTAAAGATATTTTAGCACCCTCCGAAGAGGCACAAGGTTAGTAATACTGTCATACTGTTATAGCAACATGTGGCTTATGTTTAATTTCGTGTGTGATAACTTTATTAGCACTTGTTATAAGTTTAATTGATGCTAGCTTAATGTGATGAAAGGACCGTGAAAACCAAATGTAAAGTAAGCTAATGATTTATTGTTTTTGTGTTTTGCAACCAGCTCTTACGTTGGATTTGGGGATTATTCAATAAATCTTAAAACCATCAGTCAAGTGTGAAACCATCTTTCGGGGGAATGCTACAGTAAGAGCTTCACCTTCACCTGCTACATCTCACTCCCTACGGAATCCATTATAAAACGGCACGGCAAACAAGCAGTGAGTTGCAGCACGCACGTGATGGTCAACGGAGAAGGTAAAAAATACAACTACGCTCAAAATGGATGACATAAAGGATCAGATAAATATTTTACGAACGGAAATAGAAGAAAACAAAGGATCTCTGCTTCAAGAGAATGAAGGCACGGCAAGGCAGGAATTAAAGAAAATAATTGAAAGTAAGGAAAAACAATTGGCTGATCTTCAACTCAAAATGGATGAAGCGGATGGGTTACTATTACCACGACGCTCAGAGCGTCCTAGTATTCCCACAGAGAAAATGGCTGCTTACCTAAATGAGGAAATCAGTAAAAAAGAAAAGCGATTTCTCAGCCTGTACAAAGAATGGAAAATTCAAATCAGAACATGCAGGGAAAATTTAAAGAAAGACATCTCAGAATCAGAACTGGCTACAATGGCAGATACAATTGAAAAGGGAAAAAGGGACATCACGAAAGCTTACAATGACATAAGAGAGCGTGCCACGCCATCCAATGAACTGAGACGCAAAACCGATGCATGTGAGGCTGTGAGTAATGATATACTGAAAATCGTTCATGAACGTTTAGCAGCAATAGATGGAGATTTTGGCGCAGAACATGAAAGGCTTCGTCTTCATCAACTAACAGCCCAAGACTATGCTCATTCCATTTATGGTTCAGCAGCCTCTCAGGCAGGTGCCAGCCACCGCTCTGACACATCGAGCATTGGTGCAAAAAGGGCAGAAGCAGCTGCAGAGCTCGCTGCAAAGGAGGCTCAATACAAAATAATGCAAGTTGAGATAAAGCAAAAGGAAAAAATAAGACTTATGGAAGAGCAACATAAGAAGGAAATGGATTTGCAGGTGTCTGAATTGGAGCGTCTAAAAGTAGAAAAGGACATGGAGGCTGCGCGTGCAAGGCTAGCGGTCTACAACAGAGAGATCAAACAGGAAACTGATAACCGGTCTATACAGCTAGACAACAGACAGATAACTTCCACCCCTCCTGTAAACCACCAAAGCCCTCTTATTGCAGCGCCAGTATTCCCTACTGATGTGTCCCATCTAGCCAAGGCAATCCAAGAAAGCATAGCCATAAACAGACTCCCAATGCCAATGCCCACAGTGTTTAGTGGAGACCCCATCCTCTACATTGAATGGAGGGCTTCATTCATCTCGCTTGTGGATCAAAAGAGTATTGCTTCATCTGATAAACTTTTCTACCTCAAGAAATACGTGAGTGGCCCTGCTCTCCAATGCCTTGAAGGCACCTTTTATCGAAGTGATGAAGAGGCATACAAGGATGCATGGAATAGGCTCAACCATCGCTATGGACAGCCATTTGTCGTCCAAAGAGCCTTCAGGGAAAAATTGTCAAAATGGCCGAAAATACAGCCCAGAGATGCAGAAGGGTTAAGAACATTTTCTGACTTCCTGAACGCCTGCCTGCAAGCTATGCCACATGTTAAAGGCTTAGAAATATTAAGTGACTGTGAAGAAAACCAAAAGCTAATTCAGAAAACTCCTGATTGGTTAGCAGCCCGTTGGAATCGCCAGGTTACAGTGGCTCTAATGCAAAATAAGGACTTTCCAACCTTCAAGGCTTTCGCTAACTTTGTGTCAGTAGAAGCAGAGATAGCATGTAACCCAGTCACGTCCCTACATGCTCTTCATTCTTCTAACTCATCCCAGGACAAAAGAAGCTCAAGGGAGACAAAAGGAAACAAAGCCAATGTGTTCAGCACCCAAACCGCCTTTAACAGTGATGAATCAAAAACAAGCTATGTAAAACCAAGGCTCACCTGCATGTGGTGCAAAGATGATAAACATCCACTCTCCAAGTGCCCAGACTTCATGAGAAAGTCCCTTGAGGATCGACGAACATACATAAAGGATAACAGGCTGTGTTACGGATGCACAAAGGCAAATCACAGCGCCAAGGAATGTCGTCACCGCCACACATGCGACTCATGCAAGGGAAGGCACCCTACCTGTCTTCACGATGAAAACTTCAGAAGACGTAAAGAGGAAGAAAGAACGGAGTCACTTGGGAACAAAGAACCAACCACTGTGAATGAAACCAAGACAGCTACGGCACTCACAGTCACTGAAGGAGGTCAGTCATGCATCACTTCCATGATCGTACCTGTGTGGGTGTCCTCTGTTAAAAACCCATCTGACGAACAGCTTGTCTATGCATTATTAGACACTCAAAGCGACAGCTGCTTCATCGACAAAGAAGTGAGCAATACATTAAAGGCAGACACCTACCCGGTGAAACTAAAACTTACCACACTGTTAGGAGAGAACACAATCACTGACAGTGACAGGGTGTCTGGGCTCCGTGTGAGAGGCTACAATTCATGCCATCACATCAACCTTCCTCCATCATACACCAAAGAATGCATTCCTGTGAATCGAGATCACATACCCTCATGTGAAACGGCAAGAAAGTGGCCTCACTTAACAGCACTTACAGAAAAGATGCCACCTCTCCTTACCTGTGACGTAGGACTCCTGATTGGGTATAATTGTCCCAGAACACTAACACCCAGACAAGTAATTACTGGTAAAGACCACGAGCCCTATGCCATCCTCACAGATTTGGGGTGGAGCATTGTTGGATACTCAACACCATGCCTGGATGAAACAGAAACCAGCCTGTGTCATAGAGTCACTTTAAAGGAACTCCCTCCAGTTACACCTATGGATGTCTTAAGTGTACTTGAGTCAGACTTTAAAGACACCAAAGGAGACGACAAGACTGTCTCACAAGATGATCTCGTATTCCTGGGCAAACTGAAAGAAGGCATTAAGAAAAACGAACAGGGACATCTGGAGATGCCCCTGCCCTTTAAGCAACGACCACACTTACCAGATAATAAGAAACTTGCGGAAATCAGGCTCAGTCATCTTCAACGGAAGTTCAGCAGAGATGAGAAATACAAGAAGGACTACACAACATACATGAAAGAAATCATTGAGAGAGGTGATGTGGAAGAAGTGCATGATGATGGAACTCAAGGTGAACGATGGTATATCCCCCATCATGGTATCTATCACCCCAAGAAACCTGGAAAACTGCGGGTCGTCTTCGACTGCTCTGCAAAGTACAGCGGCACCAGCCTTAACGAACATCTTCTTCCTGGCCCAGACATGATAAATAACCTCACAGGTGTCCTCATACGGTTCAGGCAGCATCCCATTGCGCTCATGTGTGACATAGAGAAAATGTTTCACCAGTTTCACGTCCAAGAGAACGACCGCAACTACCTGCGCTTCTTGTGGTGGAAAGACGGAGATACCAGCACGCAACCTCGAGAGTATCGCATGAAGGTGCACCTTTTTGGTGCAGTGTCGTCTCCTGGCTGTGCGAACTACGGGCTGAAACACTTAGCCAAGGAAAACAGTCACTCTCATCCCGTAGGATCCAAATTTGTCACAAGAGATTTTTACGTGGATGATGGAGTCACAAGCACGGATACTGTGGAAAGGGCCATTCAGCTGGCACAAGAGGCAAGAGACATATGCGCTAAAGGTGGTCTTCGTCTCCACAAATTTGTGTCAAACAACCATGCTGTCCTACAGAGCATACCGTCATCAGAGTGTGCCATGGAAGCAAAGACGAAGGACCTGACCTTTGATGACATGCCACCAGAGCGGGCATTAGGGATCCAATGGAGCATTGAAGGAGATAGCTTCAGGTTCGAAAACACCCTGAATGACCAACCAGTGACACGTCGAGGCATATTGTCTACTGTTGCCTCCATTTATGATCCTCTTGGTTTCCTTGCACCATATGTCCTCAAAGGGAAGAAGATCCTGCCAGATGTGCTGAAGCCAAGGTGGGAGAGCTGGCTACACGATTTTGCCAACCTACAAAAGATCAACATCGCTCGATGTTACATACCTGCAAGTTTCGGAGAGGTCGTAGAGACACAGTTGCATCACTTTTCCGACGCAAGCACCAGTGGGTACGGTCAATGCTCCTATCTGAGAGTCAGGAACGAACAAGGAGAGATTCACTGTTCTCTGGTGATAGGAAAGGCTCGAGTTTCTCCCACAAAGCTGATTACAATACCGCGATTAGAGTTAACTGCAGCAGTGGTCTCAGTCACCGTCAGCAACATGCTCAGGGAGGAGCTAGGCTATACGGATGGAAAGGAGTACTTTTGGACAGACTCAAAGGTGGTGTTAGGCTACATAAATAATGAGGCCCGTCGCTTTCACACCTTTGTAGCCAACCGGGTTCAGAAGATCCGCCAAAGCACAAACCCTCAGCAGTGGCTTTACGTCCCCACAGATGAGAATCCAGCGGATGGCGCATCCCGTGGAAAAACTGTCAATGAGCTGCTGACATCCGACTGGTTTGCTGGACCTTCATTTCTCTGGGAAAAGGAATTACCTCAACAAACGGATATTGTAGTAGACCTACCCCTCGGAGATCCAGAAGTCAAAAAGGCACAGACGCTGCAAACAAACACCACGGAATCAATGAGACTTGCCGACCGTCTGTCCAAGTTCTCATCATGGTCTCGAGCTACCAAAGCTGTAGCCCGTCTTCTGCGAAGGGCAAAGAGAGTCAAATCACACGCTCCTGCTACAGTGAGTGAACAGGAAAGTGCTGAACGAGTCATCATAAAGAACCTTCAAAGTCAAGCATATGGAAAGGAAATCAAGTTGTTGAACAAAGGAAGTCAACTACTTCGTGGCAACAAACTGCACCAACTTGATGTCTTTGTCGACGCTGATGGTATCCTCAAGGTGGGAGGAAGACTCCGACAATCATCCCTTGCTGAGTCTTTTAAGCACCCAATTGTCATTCCTAAGGAGCATCATGTGTCAAAGTTGATAATAGCTCATAACCATGAGAAGACAAAGCATCAGGGCAAAGGCTTCACCACGAACATGATCAGATCCAGTGGCTACTGGATTCCTGGAATGAGCAGAGCAGTATCATCTTACATCCGCCAGTGTGTGACTTGTCGCAGGCTCAGGAGACCCGCAGAGGGCCAAAGAATGAGTGACTTACCTGTAGAGCGCTTAGAGCCGTCCCCACCCTTCACGTATTGCGGTATGGACTGCTTCGGCCCCTTTGTCACTACGGAAGGCAGGAAACAGCATAAACGATACGGGCTACTCTTCACCTGTTTCTGCTCACGGGCCATCCACATTGAGATGTTAGAGGATATGTCCACTGATGCTTTCATAAACGGTCTGAGATGCTTTATTGCTATTCGAGGTGCAGTCCGTCAAATCCAGTGTGACCAAGGCACCAACTTCGTTGGTGCGAAGAACGAATTCAAGGCAGCTTTAAAGGAGCTCGACACACAGAGACTAAGTACGTTTCTGTCACAAAAGCAGTGTGTCTTTGTCATGAATGCGCCCCACTCCAGCCATGCAGGTGGTGTATGGGAGCGCCAGATCAAGACTGTAAGGAGTGTCCTGAATGCCACACTTTCACTCTCTAAGGAGAGACTTAATGATGCTTCACTACGGACTCTACTCTACGAAGCCATGGCCATAGTCAACAGTCGACCTCTCACTGTTGATAACTTACACAGCCCTGACAGTTTGGAACCGCTAACCCCTAATCATCTGGTCCAGATGAAATCCAGCACAGCACTGCCTCCACCCGGCACCTTCCCCAGAGAAGACTTGTATGGAGTAAAAAGATGGCGCCGCGTACAGCATCTGGCTGAACAGTTCTGGAGTCGCTGGAAACGGGAATATCTTCACGACATTACTGCAAGGCAGCGTTGGCATGCGCCAAAGAGAAATCTCCAAGTGGGTGATGTTGTTATGGACATTGATGAACTATCGCCCAGAGGTGAATGGAAAGTTGCAAGGGTCTTGGAGACCGTCAGTGGTAAGGATGGACTCGTACGGAGAGTGAAGATCTCAGTTGGAGATAAGAGACTGAATAAGAAAGGAGAGCGCCTTGGGCAATTGTCCATGTTGGAACGGCCTGTGCAGAAGCTAGTTCTGTTGTTAGAAGCTTCTTAAGCTCATTACTGTGAAAGGACAGTTTCATTCTTTGTGTGAAAATTATTAATGATGTACATTATTTAATGAGACATTCATAATTTTAGTGGGAGTGTAACTGACCCAAATCGTGTTTTTGCTTTAAACAAGAGAAAGCCCTGTTAAACAGTGTATTTGTGTTGCTCCATAATGTATTTGCGCTTGGTATAAGCTTTTATTGTCTCACTTCCTGTTTTATTAGCACAAGGCTTTTATTTTGAAGCGTGCGTTTTGGTATTTCCTGTTATCCTGTGGAGTTTTGACTGCAATAATAAGTTGAAAGGAGATTCTGTGAAAACGGCAATATAACGGCAGATATGCCGACGGTTAAAGATATTTTAGCACCCTCCGAAGAGGCACAAGGTTAGTAATACTGTCATACTGTTATAGCAACATGTGGCTTATGTTTAATTTCGTGTGTGATAACTTTATTAGCACTTGTTATAAGTTTAATTGATGCTAGCTTAATGTGATGAAAGGACCGTGAAAACCAAATGTAAAGTAAGCTAATGATTTATTGTTTTTGTGTTTTGCAACCAGCTCTTACGTTGGATTTGGGGATTATTCAATAAATCTTAAAACCATCAGTCAAGTGTGAAACCATCTTTCGGGGGAATGCTACAGATTCAATACTTCAAGTCCTCTCCCATTTCCATCTTCACCCTGTTGCATGAATGGCCAGATTAGGGGGGGTGGACAGCTCCGGTCAGTGGAGGTATGCAGAGGTGTGAGAGGCCTATCCTGCAGGTTGCTGGGTGTGTTGGGTCAGTGGTGGTAGCGGTCAGCAGCTGCTGCCTGGCCTAGGTCCCACAGTTCCCAGGCTTGGGGGGATTGACAGGCCAGTAATAAAATCAGGCGCCCTGGTTGGGCTGTGTGCGGCCCATTGTTCCCACCAGCAAGGCCCGCGGCTGCTGTTTACTTTCTCCCATATGCATTATTCAACGGCACAGGAGCTCCCGAAGAATGGGGCCCCATTCAGGGATCCTCTTGCCCCTTGTTTTGTTTTGCTAATTTTCAATTAAAATAAACCATCTCTTGCCCAGTGCCATGGCTGAGTGGGGAAAGAGAGTAGGGAGACTGTCCCTGCCGTTCGGGGACAACTGAGGAGATTAGATCAAATGCATAAAATGAGAATAACGTGGGATGTATCGTTTGTACTGTCAGTGATATGTTTTTCTATTGGTTGGATTTAAATGGAGACAACAATGAACACGGGGTTGCTGTTTCAGTTGAGAGCATATTGGCCCTCTTATTTATGTTATTGTTGTCGAACATGTACCTCCCCAGCATGACCTCTTTTTTTTTCAAAGCGGATTAGATATGTAAACAAAAATCAAATATCTTCACATTCATTTTCAGTCAACAAGTGCCCCTGTTCATTCTATCTAGGCAGATTAGGAGTTTCCCCCCCTTGAGGTTGCAGCAGGAAGATTCCCATATGGGTTAGGGGGAAAGGGTGAACTAATCACACAAGACAATGACTTTTCAATAATGACTCCCGAGGTCATTAAACGAAGCCAGCCAGGACAGCCTGGACTAATCAATAAGTCCAGTGATAGCTCTCTCTTTTTTCCAAAGTCCATGCCTTTGTGGTGCGCGGGGACAGATGCGGTGACAGTGGGGAACTATGCAGAGTTAAAGATTCACCAATCACCACACATCTGTCACTTCAAGCAGGGGCGGCAGCAGCTCACAGCCTGCCCCCGCTGACAGCCTGCCTGCCTGCCTGCCCTCCCGCCTGACGCCATGCCTACCTGTGGCTGTGGTTTGGATCGTTAGCTAAGCTCTACCATCTGCCTCTCCTTTGGGGTCTCTGTTCTGTCTGATTCCATACATGCCCTTCTAATTCCTTACTTTAACCTTTTCCTATTCTAATTACATTTCTGTATTATGTAAACCCCGACCAACACCCCTACTGCACGCACGCCCACACACACACACACACACACACACGAACACCTGATATATCAAATCCTCCTCTTAAGATTACTCCTTCAAAATAGTTCTGGAAAGCAGTCCTAAATGGCTGGCTTCCAAAGGCCTTACTCTCGCTACCTATCAAATGCTGATAATTATAGAGTTTAGCAGAAGCCTGTCGTAACCCGTTTTGGCTCTTACTGCAGCAAAACATTCATTCATTCAACTAAAAAAAAACCAGCATACACAAAATACAGTATGTATGTCATCATCTGCACCATCAGCTTCTGTTTTTAAAGAGAAATGTGTTTCTCTGTAGTGGCGTGGCGGACTCACACTAGTGCGTGGTGAGTGGGGATGTGAATGTGGAGGGCCTCTTGGCTTGGCTGGACACAGTCTGTTCCCCCGCTGGGTGCAGGTGAGCTCTCAATGCAGCCCTCAGCACCTGCCCTCTTTGTTCCCTTGTTGATGGCTTTATGGCGTGAAGGGGATCCTTCTGTCTGGCTCTCGTAAAGCCAGCGGCGCGAGGCCTAGTAAAAGCCACACTGCTGCCATTGCATTGTGTGGGGGCCCCTATGGCTCCCAGAGTGACCCCACCACCAGCCCAGTGACAGAGCCATGTTTAGCAGCCACCACAAGCGAACTCACGTGATTATGGTGTATATTCCTACATCCATATGGGCATTTACAGCAACACGAGGAAATAAATTAGAGACATGCACACATATTTGAATGTAAACTCAGAGTGAGAGGGGTCCCTGGAGTGTACTCTGTCATTTTTACTAACCTTAAAAACATTGAAAAAGGTTTAAAATGTACAACCTGGTGACAAAGATCAGTTTTTAAAAGTAAACAAAAAAAATATCATAATGATAATGATAATACTAAGTGGTTGAAAGTAACAAAGTACATATACTGAAGAACTGAACCAAAATACAAATTTCAGGCAGTGTGCACTTTACTTGAGTATTTTCATTTATGTATACTATCATACTTTGTATTCATTAATTGACGAATGGGTTATACAAAACATGGAAAATAAATTATACAATGTTAAAACCACTGAACGCCATACATTGTAAGGTATAATTAGCTTCACTGATTAAAATGCTACTCCATTGTGGGAATTGTATCTTTGATACTGAGTTGTAATGCCCAGTATGACTTCTAAAAAAATGTTGTACTTCACTTAAATGTTGAATTTAAAGTAGTACCTCTGCCACAAATATAGATAAACCAGTTTATGATTGTAGCACAGTTGTCAAGTCACTCTTGCTCATTATCGTCCTGCTGGATCCTTTATTCTTCTAAAGTTCTGCTTTAATAAATAAAATTGTTATAGTATGTAAGTAAGTAAGTAGGTAAGTATTTAAAAAACAATTTAACAGAAGGAATACCTTTGCTTTCCTATAGAGTTGTAAAACACCTTAAAATCCAATCATATTTCAGTAAGCACTTCTCAAGTGTAAGGCTGCAGTAAGTCTCTTAGAGGGTTTGTCAAAACTGTCACATCAGTTTGAGTGACAAACACGGAGCCCTGGGCCCGATAAAGCAGCTCAATGGCCGTGGGAGGTCAATGATTGCACAGAAATAAGCCCTACATTAATGTTTAATTTATATGATTTTCCTGGATAGGAAATCTTACTGATAAGCTCAAGCAAATTAAGTGGCTGAAAGGAGGACCATAAGCAGCTTGGTATTCGAGATCGTGGTCTTTGAGTGGGAGCATCTTAGAAACCAATTACCAGACATAGAAATAGATCATTATTTTTTCTCAGAGGATTGGGGTTGTGGGGGACGAAGGAGGAGGTGGCAAAGGTGGTTGCTAAAAGGAAGGGAAGGTTTTTTTCTAGATTGAGGAGGGGGGGGGCACAATAAAGACATAATCATCTATACCCTCAACTTTTTCCTATTCCAACTTTCAGATTTTAATTTGCCGTCTGTGAAGTGGTACCTAATTTACTTTCGCCTCATCCCTTCAATGCACCATTGTTGCCGCCGCTGAGATTTCGGAGCTTCCTCTCTTAGCTCACCTCGGCGTGAAATTGGTTTAATGAAGCTGAAAGGTATGGGGCTCTCACAACACTGTGGATTCCAGTGACACTGCTTGATCCTCCCCTCCTGTCCGTCCCTCATATAACCCCCCACCCCCCTCCCCCCTCAACCCAACTCCCTGCGCACTCGCATTACGGTGACAATTTATAACACAGCCCCACAAAAGATCCCTATCTCACACATTACATCAGTGCATATTACTGTCCCTTTCAGAGCAGCCAAACTATCTGGCAAAACGCTGGAGGGGGAGAGAAAAAAAGTAAATGACTGGCTGATCAGTTTGGGGTATATGGCATGCATGAGGCATTTCAAATTATCAGCCAATACCAGGATTACAATTAGATTAGATTGCTGGTAAGAGAGACACACATAAGGAGAGAGAGAGAGAGAGAGAGAGAGAGAGAGAGAGAGAGAAAGAGAGGTTTTGAAATGAAAGAGAAAGACATTAAAAGATTAAAAGAGCGGTGCAGTAAATATGAAAGGGAAATAACTGAGCGATATGACGGGGTTGAAACTAATCAGAGAGAAACCTTGCCTGTTTTTCCCACCTCTACCAAGTTGGCTGTGTAAAAGGTGTTCTCCTGTTACCTGTCCTCCTGGGTGTGGTTTCTAATGGGAATGGGGAAGGAAGTCCTGTGGGATTATTATGAGAGAACGAGAGAGTGTGTGTGTGTGTGTGTGTGTGTGTGTGTGTGTGTGTGTGTGTGTGTACACGTTACATTAATATGATCCCCTTAAGTCATATCGCTTACCTCTTCTTTCTCGTCCCCTTTTAGGACAATCGAATGGAAATGCATCCGTAACCAAATATTCCAGCCCGTACCACTTGTTTCTGGTTTGAGGCCCAGTTTGAAGAGTGTTGCTTGTGAAAACACACACACACACACACACACACACACACACACACACACACACACACACACACACACACACACACACACACACACACACACACACACACAAGGGGGGAAATAGACTATGCGGCAGGATATGCAATGCACCCACACTGTGTTAAGAGGGGTGAGGAGTAGGATGAGCAGATGCAATATTAAGGCACAATTATTACTCTTGAATGATCTTTTTTCATGGTCAATTCGAGAGTGATTTGAGTCCAAATCCATGCAAACAAGTTGTGGTTTGCATGGATTTTACCTCAGCAGTCTTGATTAGCCAAATAAAATAGAAAGGAAGGAAAAAACTGCGGCCGCCCCCCCCCCCCCCCCCCCCCCCCCCCCCCTCCACACACACCACCTAAACTTATGCTAAAAGCACATTCAGTGGGAATCTCGAATAATTACAGCTTGAAAAATCTATTCAGTGTTCATATGGGTCACCTGACTGTTGTTTTCAGACTGCGACTCTATTCTTTAACGCAGAGGGGCAGACACAAAGTTTGAAAGAGAGATAGAGATATTGCAGAAAAAAGAAATGAAGGAAGAAGAAAAGAGAGAAAGAAAGCGAAAGGGAAGTACAAAATCTTAAAGAGAATAGCCAAAGAAAAACCTGGAAAGGGACAGGGCTGCCTTACAAAAGGTTTCTTTACACTGTAATGACACAGACTTTGGCTGCCGTAACTCAAAAAGATCTACCACTCTCACTGCTGTGGAGCTCCGGCCAGCAGCACGCACTGCTGTTTGTCTTTCAAATGCCATTGTGGGTGAGGCCACTAGTGTACGCACAAAGTGCCTGTTGCAACTTTCCATTCACTCTGGGATTGTGCAACTCATAAAGGAATGTCAATTTACCGTTGTGTGATTTGGTGCAATTTCCAATATCCAACCATCATCTTGTTGCAAAGTGAGTCTTAAATACATTCTTGCTTCAAGTGATTTTATAGTCTATGATGCCAGTTTAGTGACAGCACCAAAGTGGTAATGCATTTACAGTTTGAAGCTCTCTCTCGCACTCACGCAAGCACACACGCAAGCACGCACGCACACACTCACACACACACAAACTCACACACACACAAACTCACACACACACACACACAGACAGAAAGTAGTTCTAAATTGTTGTGTTAGCTTCTTCCCAAGGTAAAACCTGATCCGCATTGAACGCATACTGGGAAGATTACGGCTGAACAGAACCACAGGAGTGCTATCTTTTACAGGTAATTACTCAATTATCAGTAAACACTGTCGCTGGAGACACAATGCCATCGAGGGGATCACATACACACACACACACACACACTGCTGAATGATTCACTTCAACACCACAAGAGCGCACATTCACAAAGAAGATAGCCATGTGAAGAGAGGGGAAAAGTCTTTACACTCGCATGTCAGTACATTCTTGATACAAGATAAGAAGTGTATACTCCCAAATTAAACAGTGCATGTGTTTTTGGTTTCACCTATTAGTTCCGTGGTAGCAATGAAAACCGGTGCTGAAACTCTGCATGCATCTAACATGAATGTATACCAACAAAATAATCTTTCTTTAATTGTATATTAATGCACTGCTCAAACAGAAAAGAACATGTTTCACCTCCCAGGTCGGCCTTAGCTGCTTTTTACCACTAGTGGGAGCTAGTAAACAGATGACACATGAGGCTTTCCAGGTTCCTCAGCAGGCTCCAACTCAGAATGAAAAAAAGTTCTTGTTTAAACAGTGTTGGGAACCAACATTGATTTTATGGGTTTGTTTAAAGACACAGGTTAAGACACAGACTGCCGGGTAGACAAATAGATGAGTTTTTCAGGGGCCGGGTGTTAGGTAACGCTGATGTGGGCTGAAAGGATGAGTGAAACCTGGAGTCCTTTCATGAGTCTGTACCATTATTAGAATTAAAAGCGCGGATTTGATGTGACACTTGTCCTGAGCTGTGACAGAAGTGATTGGGGAAGAGTATGGAGCAGGCAAATTTAAAGTTTTAACTCCATTTCTTCTTATTTTTAGGTTGTGGTTGTTGAAATGGTGAGTCACAGTGCAGCCTTATGTCACCTTGAGTGAGACACCACACACACACACACACACACACACACACACACACACACACACACACACACACACACACACACACACACACACACACACACACACACACACACAAGGATGGGAAACCCATATGGTGTTACCTGCCTGTGGTCATAGACCTGGCCTAAGGCTATACGGCCCGCAGTCCCTCCCAGCGGTCCCACACACACTCACCACACACTGTAGGTTAACTAACACACACTCAGTAAAACACTGTCCTCCACTGAAGCGCCCCTCCAGGCTTCTAAATCTCTCCTGAGACAACCTGCTGTGAGGTAATGAGGAATTAGAGGGGAGGAAGGAGGCCTCCTGAAGATTTACAGGTTTTAACTCCTGTCATGGTCACCCAGGAAGAGACACAGGCCTGTGGCTATCAATACCAACAACAACAAGCACCTCACCACCTCGCACCTACTGGGAGATTAGTAAAAAGGGGAGGAGGGGTATAGTGGACACACTGGATCATTATATATATATATATATACGTATATCTGTCATACATACTAATGTCTCTCAATGGTCTATGAAGGCTCAAATGTGAATTATTTCTTCTCATCCTGTGACCACTTACTGTATATCCACACACACATAACACTAATGTATCACCATTCAGAAAAACTAGCCCAAAGATCACCTTTTTGTTGTTTACAATTATACATTACTTAGAATTTGTTCTTAAAGCTACCAGAGAAAGTTGTATTATTTTCACCTTGAAAACCACATTAAATGTGTAGATGAAGGCACATCTCAGGTGTGTATCCTAATTCTGATATCTTACAGACTTATCCATTATGGGCTCCTTGTTTGTATACACAAACTCGCAATGTCAAATTTAATGTTTAAAACATTTTTAAAATTTAAAATTTAAAAACATACATAAATGACTGAGCAAACCATAAGATACTACTTAATTCTTTCTGTTTGTTTGTTTTGACCAAAGAAACCATTAAGAGGTATAGATATATAAGGAGTAGACATTCATCTAACAGTCCTTCAGGCCCATGTGTGCTGGATAATTGAAGGACGTGAAAAAAAAGAATCAAAATTGAACGGAAATTGCAATAAATTACTATCAACCAATAAAACACTGCAACACTAAACATAATTGAAAACAACATTGTTAAAACAACATAAATGTTTATTGTTTTGGCATTGGTGTGTGTGTCTGTATGTTGTTTACCTCGGAATGAACTGTATGTACTGTATGGTTGATTTGCCAATGCATCCAGTGCTTACAGAACTTGTGTGACAAACTTCTGTGGCCACTCCTCATACCAGTTTGCATCTCTCACGAACACCCTGTAAGATAATTATTCCATGAGTCTTTCTTCACTTTAACCTCTCACCTAACTTTCTCACTCTTTCTTTCCTATATTTTTTATATTAATAATATGTATCTCCCTGTGTGTTATGGAACAATTGCGCAAATGTATGACTAGACAAAACAGCAAAAACCCACACTGATACAATCGTATTTGACAAAAAGATGTTTCTGATTAGGAGAGTGTCTGGCTGATAGTGATGAAACAAACCGCCCCAAAATAACTTCAAAAGAATCCTCCAAAGTGATATTTGCGTTGTTTTTGCGGTCTCACACGACATGCTGTGCTATACCACATACGTATGTCACCATTCAACTCAACACATCCGCACAGGCTGACTCATTCAGATGTTATGAAAATAACCGCAGGTTTATGACCTGTGCACTGATTCACCTGCCAAACAACTGTTGGAAATCATCATGACTTCAATGTTTGATGCTGTGATTCTAGTTCTATGTGTTATCTTTGGCTTCTGGGATCAATCATAGTTATTTGAGATTTATCTTTTATGAAGCACCTGCTGAATGAAGCCTGCAGTTAAAAATGTGGGACACATGCAACTCACAGTGGGCATGCACACTGACACTAACTGGTACTGAATGACAGATTGGAGGCTCCCTCTTTCTCGCAGCAACGACAATACTGTGAGCTATCTAGCAGAGGGGCCCCCATGTTCAGCGGATGGGCTTACACCCTGGACAGGTATGTACTGTGCAATTACCAGACTAGCTTAGAGCATGCAATAATCAGTAGGTGCTGTACCATTAAATAAGGGGGCGGTGGCGCAAACAACTTTAAAGAGAGACCACTAGTGTCGGGTGTCGAAATTCACTTCACCTGACTAATTTTCCCCCACCTTAAAAACTGTGCATGGTGTTCCTTGAGACGAGGACAGCATGACATGGGGCTGTGATGGGTGTGCCCTAGCATGGGAGAATGTGTGTAGGTTTGCTTCCAGTTTTAAAAATAGGGCATGCCTGAGACAAAACTGACAAACCAAATGCATGTGTGTGTTTATGGTTGTGCGGAGGAGGACCTTGTGAATGTGGCTCGACACGAGCCATTAGTGTGTGTGAGTGACAACTCTATCGTCAGAGGCAGAGATAAACACAGTGTAGAAATGGCTAGACTGTATGCACGTTCGTATGTAAAGGGAAGGGTCTCTGGAAACACATGCATGGTGGATGTATGGAAATATGAGGAAGTACTGTATGCTTGAAACCTGTGCGTGTTTGTGTGTGGATGCATGCGTGCGTGTGAGCTCAGCCATGTCTGCAGGGTGAGGTGGAGGCCGATGCTTTGGCAGCAGGTCTGGCACGTCTTTCAGGCCCAAACCTGCAGAGGAGAGAGAGAGAGAGAGAGAGAGAGAGAGAGAGAGAGAGAGAGAGGGTGGAAGAAAGTAAATAGGTGTGAGTCTGCCTGCCTTCACATATGCTCCACTTATACTCTCCAACATCACAAAAAAAGTCCTGGCAACAAACACAGGTCCAGTCTACCTAAAGGCCAGGACACACCGGCCCGATAATCGCCGTCGTAGAGTCGGAGGGGGCGGGGACACGAATCTGTTTGGTGTGTGCCATGAAATCGGTCGTCGTAGATGTTGTCGGGCTTCTTTTGAGCCGATTGAACATGTTCATTCGGCGGCGGGCAGTCTTTCAGTTGGAGCAATTTGTGGAGGGCTAGCGAATCAGTGAAGCCCGGAAGTGAGGCGGGTAGCACAAACAGCTAACAACAGTTAGCCATCGTTTTAATGTGTTTGTTTGTTTCGTTCAGCGAGTACTCACATGCATCAACCCTTGTTGACTGCTCGACACCATGCTCGACACTCTCTGCTAAAAATGGTGCTCTTTATGGTCCAAAAATATAAATTCGTATTTCTATCTATGTTTATGGTCTAGAGAGCCGTCCCATCATTTCCGGCTTCCGTATTTTTTTGGGCCACAATACAGATTAGCGCCGCCTGCTGTTACGGAGACATTACGTCCCGCGCAAGCGCAGAGCGTACGGAAAGTCAGCAGTCGGTTTGGTGTGTTCTTTGCACTTTTTCGGCCGCGACGGGAAGACTGGAGCTCCCTGAATCGGCAGTCTCCATTTTCGGGTAGTCGGACTGGTGTGTCCTGGCCTTAATAGTGCATTAAAGTTTCTGAAGTGGGATACAGTCATGAATTCATTGAACAGCAAGGCAGCAAAAGAGTCCATCACTCCAATTAAGTAATTTTCGTTCACACGCCAAACAAGTGAGTTCCTTCCTGTGTATCTCTAGGCTCATCTACTTCATCTTTGTAGCGACCTGGGTGGTTACAGTTGGGTTCACACCCGATACAGCTGTTTGATTTGAACTTCTCTATGTGTGTGTCCAGATTCATATCTGCACACTTTTCTCGCCGAGGAGCAAAGAGCAAGCATGTGGGGTAACTTTGTTTTTCTTCGACATTTCAGCCAGGCGCATCGCCGTTGATGAACACATTGTATTTCAGCAGTGATGCGTTCCAGGAATGTGTACAAAATGTGTGTTTGTGCGGCTCTTTTTAGAATTTGAGTTCGTTTTCCCCTCCTATTGTCCACATACTTGAGCTTTTTATTTTATATTTAAGCCTTTAAGATCTTCATTTTCATGTTACCACATTAAACACGTTGCCGTCCGTATCGGCAGCTGGGCCCCTCAGTCATCGAGTAGGTTTTAGTACAGTGTGATCAAGATTATAGGTTACATTACCAAATTGAGTCAAAACCTCTGCTTGCGGATATCGTTAGATAAAAGGATTTCCTGAATAATATCCAGATAATACCTACACCTACACGGGAACACTTCTAAGGAGCGTATCTGTCCCCTAAGGCGGTAAATCACTCCACATTGTGACCACGGACACAAAAGTGACGTTGGAGAGTGTATCAACTCCATAACCTCAAAGGAAATCTCTATTCAGTGGGCCATAAAAGAACGCCTTAGCTCCGCGATCGCTGTGGGGGCCGGTTACAGAAAGAGAGAATGGATTAAGAGAGAAAACAGAAAGGAGAAAGGTAGAGAGTGTACAGGTGAAATCCTATGGCTATGGAGGTTTGCTCAGCTGTGCGGTATTCTTTTTCCCTGCGCCCCACCCTGTAACCAAAGGCTGGGATATCTTTCCATTTCACTCTTTTTTCACCCTCCCTCTCTCCATCTCTCTCTCTCTTTCTCTCGTTCATATTTGCACAGGTGAGAAGGACAGAAGTCCAATGGATGTGGGTGGGAGACTTGAAAGTCAGGTTTGCCTGGCTGGCGCTATGGGAGCTCACCTGTGTGGACTGTGGATGGATGGAGATCTGATGGCGGGGGCCCAGCCAGCTAGCCTTTTGTCTGGAGAGACAGACAGGCAAACACATAAACAAACATACAGAAAAAAACTGAGGTATTCTGTCGATGAGCCGTTCACTCACGAAGATCATTACTCATAATGACCTGTGGCCCGGTGAAAGAGTGGGAGTAGAGCAGGGGGGCACAACTGCGTGAGTAATTAAAATAAAGGAGTTGCATCTGGGAAACAACACAAACCTGTCAGACACGAATGATTTGGAGAAAATATGCACACGGGCCAGGTACATGCGAAATAAAGGGAGGGACATAAATGAAGGGTGGACAGAGAGCAACAAGGAGGCAGGTGGGGCAGTCAGTGCGGGAGTCACAAGGGCGGAGAGGTTTTTCACTCACACAGGGCCAAAAGTTCAGAGCGAGGCAGGTAACCCTATAGCCACCATGTGCCAGAGTCTCACGTGTTTGCCCCTCATTGTCTTAGCAGTCCCATAGCTCAGGTTTCTGGAGCACACAGAGAGAGAGAGAGAGAGGGAGAGAGACAGAGAGCTTCCTGGGAGATGAGGTCCAAGCACCACCGCCCACCGCCTCACCACAGTTCCCTACCCTCTTAGACCCCCTCTCGCCCCACCCTGCAAAGGTAAACGCACACAAAAAGCAAACACACACACACACACACACACACACACACACACACATAATAGGCAACATGGGAGCATTGGGCAAACAGTGGAGTATATACACGATCAAGAGACGCCTTTATCGTGCAAGCTCAAACACAAGCAAGACCAGCGCACACAAACACACACGCACACGCACACACACACACACACACACACACACACACACACACACACACACATACAGACACACACATAAAAATGCTCCAAGTGGGCAAATAAGCTACAGGTTGGTCTAAATCAAAGTTAGGCCCTTTTTTATATATCACAGAGAATTATGACGCACTACATAAGTAAGAGCCTATCCTTGAAAAAAAAACATAAAACCCATGTGATATAATGGTAGCAACTGGAAGAACAAGTCCTAAATCACCATAATTACCATTACGCCCATGTCAAGAGAGTCTCGCTCAGGCACATGAAGCAGGATTATTAGACATGAGGATATGTACACCAGAGGCTATTTTTCCCCCCTCTCCGTCTCTCTCTCTCTCTCTCTCTCTCTCTCTCTCTCTCTCTCTCTCTCTCTCTCTCTCTCTCTCTCTCTCTCTCTCTCTCTCTCTCTCTCTCCTCCTGTAGAATTCCACGGGAGGATCTGGTCTGATTTTCAGGGTGATGTTATTCTCTAGCATCATCGGTCTGAACTCACTTGCTTCGGAAACCCAACCACGACTTATTTCTAAATAAGTGTCCCAATATCAATGTGTGCAGCCATAGTGCAGTTTCACCTTTTATTTGTATCATTGTTTCATATTGAAGTTATTTTTGTCCACATTACACACTTCAACACGTAGAAATACAACACCACAAAAAATCCCCTTTCTCATCAATTTAGTTATTAGAGCACCTAATGTGTTATTTTCATTTTTTTTATGAAAAGTAAAAAAAGAAAAGAAAACAATACCAGTTCAGTAAGTTCCTTTTAACTTGTTTCCAATAAAATCCATATTGATTTGTGTTCTAGTGCGGTGACCTGCTAAACCAGGATTTGCCATAGGCTCACAGTGCTGTTAAGACCCTCTGGGGTCTACGGCCGCGCCGGGGCGTGCGCTCACGCATATTTTGATTAATATCTTCCTGAAGATATAGCTGAAAAATAAAATGAAAACATCATCTCAAACTAGAGGTCCTCCTGTTTCAAGGGTATTTTCTTGCGATACTGTCCGTCCCTTACAGGCTTAGAAAACACTGTGAGAAGCAAGACCCAGAAGCTCCCCAGCTACGACTTAGCTTGTAAATAGTGCATAGAGTATATACAGTACATAGTATGAAAGTAGTTTGTTATTATTGTTTTTATATTAACCTAATGGTTTGTTTGAAAAATGTTTTGTGATGCTTCCTCTTTTATTAGTATACATCCCATGAATCATCATATGTGGTTCAAAGTCTTCATTCAGTCTAATTTCCTAATGTTTTTTTTTAAGTAGAGACAACATTTCTACCAAAAAGCGTCTGGACTAATTTCATATTAGTCATGTTTTGTGCACTTCCCTACTGTGTTTTGGAAAATTTCCACTGCATTTCTGAAGCTAAGGCTTAGGAGAAGCAATTTCAAGAGCCAAAACAATTCAACAGGATGACTAAAGGTTCTTCTTTCACACAAATTTCCAGGTTTTTCAAAAATCGCAATTAATTTTTCAGCATTTAAGCCAATTATTTATATACACAATGGTCTAGGACATACGTAAGTGACCTCAGAAACAAAGGCCTAATGTGTTCTGAACATTTCCATATAAAACACTTTGGTATAATATATCTTCTTGCACATTTAAAATAGGTTTTTAATAGAAGTATGTAAAATCGGAGAAAATACCCTTAGACCTCTATGGCTGTGGAGTTGTATTTGTAGGGACTGTTTAGCCCAGTCAGTTTAAAATTGATTTAGTAAGTGAGACAATCACTGATGTCTAGAAAATCTGCAGGAGGCGCCCTGATGGTTATTAAGGATGAAGGTGCTGACGATGACCCTTCAACATCCTGTGTTTGTATCCGGATGGGGACTTTTGTTCCTTATTTCTCTATACTCTAATTCCCTGCAATATCTCTATAGTTATCTCATTAAAGGTGCTGTAAGCGGAATGGTTCTTTTAGCTAACTTCCTGTCAGTTACTGCAGTTAGCAGTCCCCTCGCTCATCCCTACGTCACTACATTAAAGCCACTACGTGTAACTTTGTCCATTGGCGGCCCCTTTGGATAAAAGCGGTAGTATTTTTACGACGCCAGCTGTCGTGAAGCTGTTTTCTAGCTCGTGCCGGGCGTGCGAGATTCAAATAATCAGGAAGCAATATAGTGCATGTCCGTGTGTTGAAAGTGTGAGGGCACCGGACACTTTTCGGCTCCGTGAGAGTGGTTAGTGACACAGCATCAACTAATGCCAATAAGTGCTACACACACCTGATTGCATTGAGTTGATGCAGTCACCGAACTACTCTCACGGAGCTGAAAGACTCCGTGTCCTCACAGAAAGCGAATGAACGAGAGACGGCAGTTAGTATGGATCACGATGAGGTAATGTGTTTATGTTGTTGTAAATAATGACTATTTTAGATGAATAATGGTCGACTCATCTGATGATGGTGAGGCAAAGTAAACTTTGTTTTAGTAGGCTACCGCTCATTAATTTAGGAGTAAACACTGCAGTCTAGTTCGCTCCCATGAAATTGTGTATACGTTGCTTGGCAACGCCCTCCCGCTCGTCTACCACTCTCCCTTTTCTTCATTGCATTTTCTTTTTTTTCTTTGATGGTTCAACCCCGTTATCAGTCATTATGACGACAAATAACTGTCTCAAACAAAGCTCACGCTCCCCTTCCCTCACCTGGAGGGATAGGCTTCTCAAATCGCGTTGTTGCGCCACACTGAAATCTGCGACCAATACGGCGGATATGTGATGGTCTCGTTTGCTGTCAAAGGTAATTTATGATTATCAGAGGAAACATGAGGATGTTTAAAATATATTTAAATGTTACTCGTAGCTGCTTTAATACACTGCGGCCTTCAAGCAGCGAGTTATCTAGCATCATCTCAGATCCATAAGTGTGATACAACATGATAAAAAACATCAAAACAGACATTGGGAAGGATTTTTATCTGCTCCGCCATTGTAGGCGCATACATTCACCCATCTGTTGCTCTGGCGTGCACCGGCTGTGAGACCATGAGTGAGACGGGTGTCGGTTTGTAGCATTCTCTCTTGTGATTGGATATACATTTCGGGATCCTAAAATAAGTTTATTTGCCGATTACATGCAGAGCAGCTGACTGAGAGATCGGCTTTATGAAACGCGCACATTATGTAAGTGATCACTGTATGAATAAAGAGCGATTTAACACTTAATAAATAAACACATAAATAAACCGCTTACTTCACCTTTAAATAAATGCCTGGAAAAAATATTTATACTAAATAAAAATGGTTTTAGAATGCCAATGTAATAAAAACACAAATAGTATCACCTCATCATACATAATACAATCAAAGTCTATCTCTCCATTACATGTGTAAAACTAATTATGAATGAGTCCATCGCCAAAATCAAAACTCATCAGTCTGACAATAAAGTTGTTTTGACACTACAACACAAACTTTTCTCTTCTCCGGGCACGTTACAAATAGATGAAATTGTGTCAGAATACCTCCCCTCTGCTTCAGAACAGTCTGCAGGTGTCTTACACACACACACAATCACTAACCTCTGACTCTCTCTCTCTCTGTCACTCTTTAGTCACTAGTCTCTCGTCCACTGCAAGGACCCAGACTTGATCCCCGTGATCCCCGTGATCACTGAATACACAGAGCCTGGAATGACTGTGATGTCATCAGGATTCCAGGAGGCTTACACAATGACTGTCTCCTCAACAACTTCAACAATCTCAACTGGTTCCGGAAGTAAAAAAAGAAAAAGAAAAATCTCATTCAATTTACCCATAGACAATGTTGGGGGACATTAGGAGGTCTTCTTGTATTGGCAAGAAACTGTACAGGTTAAAAACATCCATACAAAATAACTATGAAAGAATCTGGTTCTGTGATAAAGTCAAAGGTTCAAGAGTTTTCAGGGGAGAAGTTAACCAAGACTCCCAAGCTGCCTTTTCCTACAACAAACCTCCACAGAGGGTGGTAACTAAAAACTGTGCTGTTGAGAAATTGAATTCAGCAACTACGATTCTGTGTTTTGTTTTACAAGGGCAACAACTAAGCATTCCCCGCTTCTCTGATTCGTGCTTCTGACTGGACTCTTCTCCATAGCAACAGGGACTGAGGCTCATGGGTATGTACTGTAGTATTAAGGTACGAACACACTGCACTCCGCAGCTCGGCGGTAGGCCACGCGAATCGCGTGATCATATTGGGTCATATTGTGTCCGCCGGCCGCCGCCCGACCAGAGTAGCCTTCTCCTACTCTGGGGATATGCTGGCGCTGGTGCTAACCGGTGCTGAGAGCACCAGTCTGCTGTGCTGATGGTGCTTTACCCAAGCTAGCCGGTGCTAACTTGGTAAACAAGCAAAACTGATAACTTTACACAGCAGGCAACAGACACATAGGCTATTCACAGAACTTATGGGAGCAAACTGTGACTATTATGTTTTCATCCATCTTAATTTCCTCTTTCCGTCGTCCTGAAGTGAGTGACGTCGGGAGGAGCTCAACGCTGATTGGCTATCGCGGCGCGGCCGGCGGCAAAAAGTTCAATATTTTCAACTCCTGCGGCGGCGCGCAAAATACATTGACTTTCTATGTAAACTCGCTGCGCGTCGGTGTGCAGTGTGTTCGCACCTTTAAGATCCGACCAAAATAAAGGATGGAACATGTTTTCTGTTTTATTGTTTTGTCGTATTGAAATACATCAACCTGGTGATCCTTTAAGTAAACTATTTCATTGTAAAAGTATCCTGGAGTTAAAGTGACTATGAGGAAAGCATTTGCTGTCATTAAGATCTTTGCTACAACATGCTGGTGGTGTGTGCATTGGTTTTGGAAGCGAGTGAAAGAGAGACCGCAGGATGCATAGCGATGAGGTAATGTTTTTCTATGTGACTTTGTGAAGTTAATTCCGGTAAGATGAGGATGGTGAAGCAAAGTAAACTTTGAAGTTGCACTGTACGAAAACACACAGGTGTATCCGGTCTGCCTATGAGAGAGCGAGAGAGAGTGTGTGTGTGTGTGTGTGTGTGTGTGTGTGTGTGTGTGTGTGTGTGTGTGTGTGTGTGTGTGTGTGTGTGTGTGTGTGTGTGTGTGTGTGTGTGTGTGTGTGACACTATCAACCCATGACCTAAAATCAACTGCCAGCCGTTCCCAAGACAGACTGTACTTCATATATGCCGTAAAACACAATTTAACCATTGTGTTCATATTAAAACATGAAAGCATAATGTTAACCTAATTCCTATGGCCTACAAAACTGCATATCCTATCATGTTAGAGATTGCCGTTGTTCCCATAATGACTTCATAGATATTGATAGATAAGCAAGTCTTTCTCCATGGGAGGCGATGGGCCTTGCCTTCCCAGCCATTGGTCACTCCCTGATTGCTGTTGACAAGGTGCTCAAGGCAATGGCCCCCCACTGTGAGAACGACCCCAGGAGTCAGGACTACATTAGGGGCACTTTACACGACAACACGAAACAGTGCAAACGCGGAAAAATTCCCGCGGTTGCACTATATCATTTACAGGAAAACAGCAAACGCAGGCATGAAACCGCAGGTTTTTGAGATCACCTCCCAGGGAGGATTTTTTGGAAAACTTAACGGTTTTGGTTTCCTGTAAACACCGAAAACATTTCCCCTGATAACGCTGACGTCACGGCTCCACCCTCACACATGCGTAGTCTATAACATTTGCTGTCAAAATACCCACAAGCGAGTTATAAAGTTAGAAGACAACATGAACGGTGTCTCCACGGCACCATCACTGTGATCAGCGGAGAGTGTCGTGCAGCGCTAAAATATAGGCTAACACTCGCCAATTTAGTCCAAGCGATTACCGCAGTAAGTTATTGAGACCACCCGCCACTTTGGCTGGGGAAAGATTTGTGCTCTGCCTGTTTTTCTAGCTAAATAAACGTGTGTCACTTCTATATGCCAGGGACACGGCTCTCTCTCTACATTAAAAACACTATCAGCGTGCAGCGGTTAAGCTAGCGGCTACTGTTCAACAAAAGGAGCATTAAGGCTACGGCTTCAAAGTAAAAGCATTTCACTGGCTAAACATTAATAGCATTTCACTTGACACACGTGAGTTGACTTTTATTTTGAAGTACGCCTAACAGGAAAGTATCCGCTCACGAAGCCCCTTCACTATCAGCAAGTCTTCTGTTTTAACGAGTTCAATGCGGTGAAATAAGAGGACAGAAAGCTTGTCTTTTACAATATTTGTAACCCCAAGCTTAAACCAACCGCTTTATGAACGTTAGTGGCATTAATTTTCGGTTACAGTAAGGTTTTATGCATCAAATTGTACCGGAAGAGCTATCTACTAGGCTGTGTCACCGCTGACTATTGGCTTGGCACTGCTGCTACAGCGATTTCGGCCCGTTTCCTCTGAAAACTTGTGTACGGGTGAAGATGTCAGATAAATTGTGTCTGAACGGGGTTTTTTTTTTAACCAAAAACTGGAAAACTGTCACGTTTTCATAGTGTAAAGTGCCCCTAGTCTCGCAAAGCCAGACCAAACTACAGCAAGTAGTATGGTCTGGAAGCACTCCGTTTAGAGCCGTCTATTCGGGGGGAAACTGGGCTGGCCTGTTTTTAATTCTTTAAACCAATCACAATCATCTAGGGCGGGGCTAACCCCGGGAAACAGCAGCGGTGTCCTGCAAAATAGTGCCGGGGGGAGAACTTATTTTGATGGAACGTCTTCACGTCCAAAGGTTGTCAAAGAAATGGGTAAATCTAACCCGCAAACGACACAAAAAAACTATTAAAGACAAAAGGAATACACATAGTGTGTTGCTTTCTAACCAGCATGTCAAGACACCATACACTTTAGCCCCCGAGGAGCTCACGGGATAACTTAACCGGAATTAACTAGCCACATAGTCACGCAGTTATCTCTGGTAACATTATCATCGGCGGCCCGTTGTCCTGTAAATCACCAAAGAAAGGGAACGGGGGATCTTAATCTAGCTGGTTATAAGGTCCGGTGCTCAATTCAAACCCCCACGCTTCATTTTCCAGAGTTTATGATGGTATTTCTGCCCGAGGGAAGTTGTACAATGAAATTGGACAGCTAGGCTGCGTCCCGGACCACCGCCGCCAATATTATTATCCCGAAGTATCGCCACACTTTATTTCTGTGTGTGTGTGTGTGTGTGTGTGTGTGTGTGTGTGTGTGTGTGTGTGTGTGTGTGTGTGTGTGTGTGTGTGTGTGTGTGTGTGTGTGTGTGAGAGAGAGAGGGAGAGCGCTGCACAGAACCACACAGGTTGACTGTGAGCGAATTGTTTCCTAGTTTGAGGGGGAGCTCAATACGGGAACGCCAGCAACAGGAAATGGAGGCGTAGCGTTGTTAGCCGACGCCAGCGCTAATAGACGCTGGCAGAAACGGTTCAGCCAGACTAGGACTACATTAGCTGCAGGTACATCTACTGTAGTCTCCCCTGATCCTATCGTGAGCATAGTATCAATAGCCCCTTTTACACAGAGATTGCGGCATATTGACGGAACAACATCACTCCAAAATGCCGGCTTTGCTTGCTTCTGTGTTATTTACACAGAACCAAGCAACGCCGGCCTGCTGGCGCATCAGTAGCCCCTTTTACACAGCGTTCCGGAATGAAAGAGGTGCTTGTAAACAGCGTCAGGTGTGACGTAAACATTTAGCGCCGCTCCGGTCAGAGGCTTTACAACAACAACACTGGCCGGTGAATTGAGAGCAGAAGTGCTGGAGCTTGCAGTAAGAGGGCCGTATTTTACTGTCCCCACGATGTGCCAGTTGATCTCTCCAACATCACTGGGACTGTTAACCAAACTGACAAAATCAATCCGCTTTACCTCTGTGTCTGTGTGTGTGTGTGTGTGTTTGTGTGACAGGTTGGTTGTGAGCGAGTCTCTTTGTGAGGGCAGAGATCTGCCAATCAGACATAAACATACACATACACACAGTGTGTGAAGTCACGTTACTGTAGGCAGAAATAAAGTGTGGATATACGCTCAGACTTAGGATAATAATAGCGGCGGCGATCCGATCGCAGCCTAGCTTAGCCTAGCTTAGCCTAGCCTAGCTTTCCCATTGTACAACTTCTCCTGGGCAGAAATAGACTCATACACTCTGCAAAATGAAGCGCGGGGGTTTGGATTGAGCAACGGACCTTATGATCAACTAGATTATACGCCGTTCCTTTTATTTGGTGATTTTTACGGGACATCAGGCCGCCGTGATTAATGTTAAACACACGTCCTTCAACTGCTAACATGGTCGCATGTTTAGAACGTAGGCTATGGAACGTCAAACGCCCCCCTGTTCCGCAACAACAAGCTGGAGCATTTAAACACAGAGGCGGAACTGATTGTGTCGGGAATCTTACTACCCCCCGAGGTAGTAAAATTCCCGGAACAATCTCTCGCACCTTTCTTCCCTGGTTCCGCAACGGTCGCATTTAAACAGCAGGGCGGAGGGCCGAAATTCCGGCATATTCCCGGCTTTCACTGGCTGTGTAAAAGGGGCTATAGATATCTGAGGAGGAGTAAAACAATCAGGGCGAAATGATGCCCGAGATGATAATACTAAGAAAAACAGTCCTACCTCTGCTTTCAGGAGGTAGGACTAACATTAACTTGTAAAATCAACATATTTCTACTACAGCTTTAAAAGTTCTTGAGGATATGTTATATAAATGCTATACTTTGTCAGTTGTCCCCGTTCCTTTGTCCACCCCAATGTATATCTTCTGTTCTTCTAAAAGTTATCAAAGTTAGGAGTGAAGTCTTTCAAGTTTTCCCTTGCATTTTGAAGCAGCTAAAAAGCCTGTTGCTCTGTGTGAAGGTGTGAACTGTGAATGCTAACATGGCTCAATCTGTATGCCACAGAGAGAGAAAAAAAACAATCCATGCTAATCTGCCGCCACAGACAGGAGTCCAGTTAGGCCAATCAGAGAGGGGGAATCATCTGGAGTGGAGAGGGCTCAGAGGAGCATAGACTGGGGGCCCTGATTGCAGCAGGGTGATTTACAACTCGAGAACAATGATGGCTGCCTGGGTCAGCACTGATGGAGAGGCTCTGACTGCTAGCAGCACAGACAGCACAAACTCACCTGACATTCATGGCCTGATGTGCATACATGCATGTTCACACACAGAGATGCGCGCGCGCACGCGCGCGCACACACACACACACACACACACACACACACACACACACACACACACACACACACACACACAGCCACAAAACACTCACACTTTGTGTCAGTCACAAAGGTACTGGGATCGACCTTGCCAGGTTTACTCAGTGACTTCAGCAAGGCCCCGAGGCGTGCATTTGAGCCTCTGTGTTTCACTAACAACAACTAAACCAAAACAACTCAGCAAGCTACTTCCTATGAACTCAGCACAAGATAAAACGGGAAACAAACATCGCCCTGAAGCGGCGTATGCAAATTTCGCCGGGAAAGGCTGAGGTTTGCATGAATGAAAGAAGGAGGGGGTTCAGATGTTAAGTGTGCATATGAGGGGAGTGGGAGAAAGAAGAGGGGAGGAGGGTTACCATTAAGGGGTTTCTTTAGAGCATCCCCTTTGATCTGCCCGGTCATCATTTTGGCAGAAGAGGAAGGACCACAAGGGACGAAAAGGTCTCTTCAAAGTGACCCTGTGGAACCGGCAGCATCCACAACTGGGTTGGTGCATCAGGTCATTTTCACAACAAAATAGAGGAAATGTTGTCAATGAAGGAATCTTTAAGGAATAGTATTGATTCAATTGTATTTCTATTTTGTAAAACTATCTATTATTTTATAATTAGAAACCCAAGTTACAAACTGAACCCATCTGATTAGCCACTTTGTTGTATTATCTCAAAAGAGGCCATCGGTTGCTACTGCAATGGCAAGAACATTGATAATTAACCTTGTTAATAGATTAAGCCAACAAAAGGAGAAAGTATTTCTTATGAAATAAGAAGAAAAATAATCTAAAAATAAAACTAAATTAAAATTCCGAAAAACTGTTCGGATAATCAAATTTTCGGATCCCAGATTCTAATTGTAATAACCTTTGTTGGTGAGGTCTCTCAGGACAAACTTTATTATATAGGATGCTAACGATGCCAACGCAGTAATATCCTGTAATTTATTGTTCATTGTTTGGTCATAGACTGGAACACCAGAGACTACAATGCATTTACATTACATTTTAATGTCCAAGCCGTGGACATCAGAGTTTTGAATAGAGATTTAAAGGCCAATGAACTGATTTGACATACAGTACTTAGCTGCCATTAAAAATCAGTGAGGAACTGCAGCTGTTAGGTGCCTGTTTTTAAAGTGGATCTGCTCCTACTTGCATCTGCAGGAGATATACTGGTATTAATAGGGAGTTAATTCAGGGTTTGGCTTGTGTGCTTTAAGGTGGCCGCACTGTTGCCCCGGGTCCTGTGTGGGAGTTGGGAGGCAGTTCTCTGTGCGTGCAATACTACACAGACCAGATTGCTCTCAGCTTCCAGAACAGGCAGGTGAGTACATGCACATGTGGTGCCCCCCACTGCACACGTTTAGACACAAACACAGGAACTAAGTCGCAGTGAAAATAGTCATTCACAGAACGGTTTAACAGGAGGTACAAGGTGGAAAGTGGGCCCTATATTTGATATAACGTTAAATGAACATTTCTTCAAAAAGTTTATTATGTATATTGCTAGCACTAAGCGAATAACTCCCTGTAAGTATTGTAAACATCTGACAGTGATGCAATGGGGTTTGTAGGCCAACCTTGACTAATAACGACATAGATCTGAAACCACGACTACTGATAGCAAAGACATCCTGTAATTGTAATAGACCTCTGGGGCCATGATGAGTCATAACACCAGAAACAACACCTAATACTTTAAAGGGTTCAGTTGTCTTCTGTTCTCTTCTTTACACTGTCGGGAACTATAACAGAAAAACGTCCACTTCCAGCAGCCTGCTTATACTCACCGTACAGCCCAGTTAGCCGAGAGCACAGAGGCCTGGCGAGGGTTAGGGTTAGAAGGCACTAGGTGCATGGGTGTGTGGAGGAGATTAGTTAAGAGAATATTTTTAGCGTGCCTACAGTTTTTTGGGGGGGCTGAGTGAGTGAGTGAGTGAGTGAGTGAGTGAGTGAGTGAGTGAGTGAGTGAGTGTCTATTTAGGCCCGGCAAATTGCCCCCCCTCTCCTCTCCGTACCCCCCCGCCTCCTACAGCCCTCTCCTCCCCCTGGCTTTGTGTGCACCCTGAGCCCACTCCTCCCCCTTTTGTCACCCGGGCATTCCGCTTTGGTTAGCACACACAATGGCCGCTCAGTGCTCACCCTCCTGACACTGCATTCTGCCTGTGCACCAGGGAGTGGGCACGGGAGCGAGTGAGGTTGGGGGGGGGAGGGAGGGAGAGGGGGGTCCGGGGAGGGAGGGGGTTAAAGGATGACAGCAACTCGCCACCCATGTGACCAAAAATGCCATCAAGTATCACTCACTCCTCAAAGGCCGTCGTCTTACTTCACCCACCCATACAGATGGGACAGTAAAACTAGTGCCAGCCGGGCGCGGGTTGGCACGGTGGGAAAAAACAACCCCCCTCTCTCCCCCCCGAGTTTGCTAGCCAAACAAACGAACAGGTGTCTCTCATGGATGGCTGACTGGCGATTGTGGAGCCCTGCCTTCATCCAGCTTTTACTTCTCAGAGTCTGTGTGCCCTGGCTATATGTGTGTGTGTGTTCCCCTTTCGTCTGTATGCTGCCGGCCAGGCACACACATCCTAAATGGAATTTTAAGACCTGACTTCAGAACATTTTTGTCTGAAAATTAATCCGCTACATCCACAACAGTAAGGCAAAAATTGGCCTAATTACAAGTCGAAGGCTTTGCTGCTTTGACATGTTTATCAAATATTTGGAACTCCTCCTGGCCTCCAGCAGTTTCTCCCCGCCGGCAGAGTTTGACATGTCATGGCTTATTGTTATTTTGTAAATAAATAGCTGCACATAGGCAACTGACAACAAGATGATTCCACAATTGTATGAAAGTAATTCCCATATAAATAAACTTCTCATGGAGCCAAACATTAAAACAAAGTGGCACACTCATGTGTAACAAGAGGCGTTTCCTTTCTATCAGCTGTACATATATGACTCTTTCTTAATGGAACCCCTAACAGATGCTACAGCACACAACCATCGTGCCTTACCTGAAAGAATCCAGGTGCCTTCAGAACACGTATCTCCACAGAGGATGACTGTGTGTGTGTGTGTGTGTGTGTGTGTGTGTGTGTGTGTGTGTGTGTGTGTGTGTGTGTGTGTGTGTGTGTGTGTGTGTGTGTGTGTGTGTGTGTGTGTGTGTGTGTGTGTGTGTGTGTGTGTGTGTGTGTGTGTGTGTGTGTGTGTGTGTGTCAGTGGCAGTGGCTCAGAGGCTGGTGGGGGGTTAGTTTGAGTTTCAAAGACCCTGCTTGTTCGCCCATATTTCACACCACGGTGACATCTTAAAGCCTAGACAGGCCTGGTTGCTTCGCCCTCTCTTTCACTTTCTGAGAGAAAAAAAGGGGGATTGGGGATGTGAGGGAGGCGGGGGAACCGAAATATATGCAAATGGTCCCCCAGAGGGGATACGAATTTTATGGGTTTAGAATTTAGTTCAGCCAACCTGAATAATCAAATGTGGGAACAAAACAAAAAAAAACGAGCCAACCCCACACCACCCAACCACCCACCCATCTGACCAACATCCCACCACTACAACTCTGTATACCTCCAGCTTCAACCCCCAGCTCAGGCCTCATCTCTGTTCCCTCCTGCCAGGTCCGCACATAAGAGAGAGCTCGCAACGTCCAAACTCTTATTAGGAACTCCTTACGGGGCAAGGGAAGGGAAGAGAGATTGAAGGGGGGTGGGGGGAAAGGAGAAGAGGGGGGCTCGTGTACCTGATCAGGCAGAACTGCTGGCTCCTGATTACGACACCATTTTCTCAGCATGGCTTCCTCCGCCTCATCCATGCTCCTGTGAATATGGAGGCACAGGGCCAGCCAATCCCCTCGGCGCTCCCTCTCATCTAATGGCAGAATTAAGACCGTTTAGAGTGATTTCCTCTGCCTTCATGGTCACACTCTAAAAGAGCGGAATCTTTTTTTCCCCCCTTTGCGCCGATTTACAATGTGGGGGGCCTGGCATGCAACGGGCGAGAAAAAAAGTTCTACATGACTGAACATAACATTACAACAGGTGGGGAATGAACAGAGACCCAGCAGAACACGGCTGAGAACAATCTCACTTGTCCTATATATTCTGGCTACAGTGAAGTCCTATTGCAGTTCGGTGGAGACATTTTATACACGTGGGTTTTGTGAGTAAACAACCAGCTTTTCCTGGGGAACCACAATCATAAGCCATGAGTCCGAATATTTCCTGCACCATCGCTTGACTATAAATGGTAAATGTATTTTGTATGGTTGGTTTGCTTATAATGAACCTGATGTGTCTGCTCAGTTATTCAAATTGAGGAAAAGATCCTCCCAGCAAGGCTGAGGTTGGACTGATTTAGAAAGGTTCACATTTGCATTGTGTTCATTATGGAAATAAATTGCTGCTGTTATTCAGTAGTAAAATAAGTACTCAGAGGTAGCCATTCAGTTGTCTAAAGCCTTTGTTACAAGTAAAAGTAATGCATTCAAAAAATGTATAAGTAAGGAAAATAAAAATATCAGAATCAAAATGTATCTTATTGCTCATTATGCAGAATTGTTGGATTCTGAATTGCATTTTAGAATTTTAGAATACATTTTGATGAATAACATTTTTATTTTGAAAACCTATTCACTCTACAACTTCTTAAAGTTCACTATTGTTAATAATACATAATAACTAACTATAATTGTTATTTATAGTTAGAATATTTTAAAGGTGCCTTGTCAAAAAGATTGAAACAATGCACATCTTTCTGATATGTATGGTTTGGTATGGTAGTGTTTGTGTTGCATACATCCCTAGTTATCCCTAATTGGAAGTAAAGCACGCCATGGGTTCAAAGCTGATCATGTGTCAGATCAAACTGATTCGTAATGACACAAACCCAAACAGGGGCGTAAATCTGGACGCAAATCTGCTTAAACTCACTCCTTCTATGTCAAACTTCATTATATCGAGCCCATCGCGCCCGGGCAATATGGCATTGCACCATATCAGACATCCACATCAGTTTGAACCTGTTGCTTTTGTGTTTGGCCGTACTTAATGATTCCCCCCGCTTTTCCCTCCAGCCTTCAAGTAGACAAATCCTTCTTCAGCTTTATTGCCCAGACTCAAGGGTTGCAGGTGCACAGGCCACAAAAGGGGGAGAAAGGGGTGGCTGGGTGTGGGGGGGTTGTAAGGGTGGAGGAGGGGATGGGAAAAGAGAATGGTCAGTCCGGAGATAAGAGAGGAAGGAAAAGAGCCCCCCCAACCTAGTTTAACCTCTACACTCACCCGTCCTATACCCCTCACCCCAGCCTACACACACTGCAAAAATGACATGTTTTGCCCAACTGCTCGGCCACAAGTGACGGGAGCACACACTGCAAGTGGTGCTGCCTGGTGCTACCTTTACTGAGGATCTGTGGCAGGGGAGACGGTGGGGGGGGGGGGGGTGCAGGCGTGGCACAGTGGCCATGTGGCGGGAGTGGCCCCTTTTATTCTAAAGCAGTAGAGGAGCAGTAATGAGTATGAGCTACATCTGTGCCCACTGAGGCTTGCCCTGTACCTTTGCCCTGCAGAGGCCCCTCAACCTCTTCTCACCATGCTGCCCTCCCGTTTCCGGAAGCCTCCTCTATACTGCCACTGAAAGCTAAAGAGTGTCCCAACAGTTTGTTATTGGTAATCTCTCTGAGACCACCAGTAGAGATGATGTTCCGACAATGAAGCATCAAATGTTAATTGAATATCAAAAAAATATATTCTTAAGATATTTGCTGTAAGCCATGCATTTCATTACACTCTGACTCTATACATTTCACTTTCTGGAACGGTATTACCCATGTGAGAAATGTAATACTCTGCTACTCAAAAAACACAGTTTTTGTGCAAGATCAGACACTCACTCTAGCACATATTCAATGATACTTCCTCCAATGTCTTGTCTTGTCAAATAAACATTCAAAAACCTGAAGATGCTTAGTTTACAAAAGAAGATGCAGCAATTCCTCACATTGGACGAGATGTAATTTTTGCCTAACTTGACAATCAATTATTCTGTCGCCAAATCATTCTCCGTCAAGTCACTTTATCATGTGAAAACAAAAGTGAATTGACTGTTTTACAGGTATCTGCTCCAGTTTACCACAGCTAGTGTGTGAAATTCAAGTTGTAATGATGTGGGTCAGTGATGTGAAAAGAAAAAAGTAAAACGTTGAAGTGAAGATTCTGCCTTGGAGCCTATATGAGATATAATTATGAATGTATGGGGGTATATCTATCATTTAGATCAGCATATATTGTATGTATGTATTTGTAGAATAATTCTTGTACTTGGATGGTGTTTATGAGTTTCATTAGTGTGTCTATTCAGTGTCAGTACCTTGGATTTCTTTGGCGATACTTGAGCAAGAAATGCTAACATTAGTAGGAACCCGAAGTTTGATAATTAAAAGGGGGGTAGTACAAATAAAAACAGCTTCATCTCCAATTAGGATGTCAGATTAGAGGTGTTGTTTGTGGTTTACATGAGTCAGGTTAAGAGAAGACCTGTACGGGACACACTATGTCCCGTACAGGAGTACATGAGTCACAGGTTGAACTGACGCCAGTGAAGAAATTCCCTAAAATGTACACTTAGTGTTGTGGGTCCAAGTGTCTGGCAGCCCAACCCTGTCAAATAAAGCCACGTGAGCTACATTCTATACACACATAACATGCTAGTAAACAACATCTCTCTCACTCTCTGCCACACATTAACACACAATTTAAACACACAAACATGCCTATGCTGCTGGAGCTGCTGCACTAACACACCCTCTGGGACAGGAATAACAGGCCACTCCAGAGCATTAGAACCTCTGAGACACAGTGGCACCATACGAGCATGATGACTCTTTAACGTCTGCGTATCTCCATCCCTAATCCTCTGCGCTTCACCGTCGGCTACTGTTTACACCAAGCGCAAGTCAAGAGCGAGAGCTGAAGACGGACTTTTCTTAACTTTGAATGGCCAAAGTCCACTAGAAAGCCATTGAAGGAAAGCCCTCTAGTAGTGTAGAGGGAGGCCTCATATTGAATACGGATTGAAATTTACATGACAACTTAGGAAAAATGCTTTTTTATTACTCATTCATCCCCTAAATCACTTGGCTCCCCTGCTTCTTTCCTCTTTGCCTGAGCTATTAAATCACCATCTTGACCCTGCGACCTGGGGCCGCGGCCATAAAGAGCCCCCTGTGGGTCAGAGGCCTGATTGTTACATTTGAATATGAAATGGACTTGGCTGGGCCTGGAAACAGCCCCACGCACTGAGACACAGGCCCACCCCCAGGAGAGAGGCCTGCCTCAGCGGCCCCGGGGCCCCAAAAAGGCTCCCCTCTGCTCTCAGCCAGGATTTACTTGGACTTGAGAAGGAGCGAGAAGAAGGCAGTGAGACAGAGACAGAGAGAGAGAGAGAGAGAGAGAGAGAGAGAGAGAGAGAGAGAGGGCTGAAGTCAGGGGGTTTGGAAGGGTGAGGGTGACGGAGGGAAGCCGAGCAAGGGGTTGAGCGAGAGTGAGGGAGAGGAGAAAGAGAGAAGGCAGACATTTGAATAAGACAAGAAGCGATTGGTGTTTGCATGACAAAGGAGCCCGCCATCTACCCTGATTGGTGTCACAGTGCGGCACTAAAGCCATGCAGTCCCCCCACCCCACCCCACACCCACTCTCCCCGGGGTGGGGTGATGTGAGGAGCACCGGCATGTTTATGCATCCTAGGTGTGATATTAGGGAGGGTAAGCGGGGGGCCCAGTCGTCAAGTTTCGGGTGAAGAAGTTTGTGCGCATATTCGTAAAAAAGGAGGAAAAGTTTGCATTATTCCGAAGGTAAATTTGCTATTTTAAGTGAGGATCAAGTCTGAAATTTTACTTTTTTCTCTTTAAAGACTCTTCTTGTAACTCTTAAGCCAGCTTTAGATGCCTTAATGGCAGAACCATCAATGGTTAAATCCAAATCATATTTTTGGGCCTTCTTCTCTATGGTGAAATTACTTCAACAAAGCCAAAAAACATGAGCATGCAGACAGTTTAGCCAGATGATCTTAATAACTTACAATTGGGAAAAATAAAATAAAAAGTACAAAATACCAATGTACGATCAAAACTTGGCACGCAAACAATGCACTTAATATGGTCAATTAAAGTTGAACCAGGAGTTCAGTTTGTAAACTTTGATATATGTTCACTAAAGTCAACATTTCTGTTCATTTATTCTTTTTTTTATAAGTTTGGGTAAACTGGGAGTTTGTTTTCAACACATGACTCTTTTATTATTACTAATAGAAAACATCCGAAGCTATGAATATAAGCCAAACAACGGCATTATCCTCTAAAACTGTCTGATCTTAATTTGTTTTCAAATGTCATACAACTACGAGAGCTGCTCCGGAGGAAAACGTTTTTTTACATTGACGGCCAGTATACGGCATGTGTTTATCTTTCTCTCTCCACCTTGTTCCTGAGAGTAAATACTGGCATGCTGCCTAGCCACCAACCTGAACTCCCCAAAGCCTCGTAATTATTCCAGGGAAGTGTGAAGCCCAGCACCCTCACGCTCCCCTGCTGGGCTGTCAGTGCAGGCCTCAGCTATACTGCAGGTGCACCTCTGACACCACACAATCCAGACCATCCATCTCTCTCCCGTTACCCCTCCTTCAGCTTAACGTTTGATGGGGAACAATGACGACACAAGAGCAGTGATGAGAGAGGATCACATGAGTATAGCCAAATCCAGCGGTTATGAAGGAGGAGGGGGGGGGGGGGATTTCACAGATCAATACGTTTGGACAATTTGTTTACAATCCCCATTATTGCAGCCGGTCCCTTGGGGAGTAAGGTGTATATATGCATAAACATTTATGTATTTTAGATATGGCAGATTAGCCGGGAGAGGTGGTCCACTGTGAAAGCTCCTAAAGTGCAAGAAGAAAAAAGTACCACAGGGGGTCAAAGAAAGGAGGGATGAGGATGAGGGGAAGCGCGAGTGAGAGTTAGCGAGGTCACATGCTCTCACACACACACCCACACACAGACAGTGTACACACACACACACACACACACACACACACACACACACACACACACACACACACACACACACACACACACACACACACACACACACTAACCCCCTGCAGACAAAGCCTCCACAGGCTCATCTGGGCAGTGCTGCTGCCCCTCAGGGACACACCTCCAAGAGAGATGGCCTGACTAACTCTCCATGGCAACTAATCAATAAGTGACAGAGTCAGTCAGGACTGACCCGCCGCTGAGTGTGTTCCACCTCCCCCCATGTTCCCAGGGTTACACTCCCATAAACCACACACACACACACACAGGGCTACAATAAATGCCAAATTGCCCCCCACCTGACCAGTGCCCCTAAGAAAAATAAATCTTTGCTCACAATTTGGTAGTGTCTAGAAATATGCATAAGTGTTGATGTTTTTTTTAGTGTGTGTGGGTGTGTGTATGGAGGGGGCACACGTGGCTTTACAGGTTACTGAATGAACACAGCTCCTGACAATAGCGATATGATCAGAGGGCCTCTGATGGAGCAGAGTCACAGCACCACCCATTGTGTATCTGTCAATCTGTGTTCCTTCTCACTGTCCTCGACAAACACTAATCAATATATGTGGCCTAGATGAGAGGCCTAATCTTCCCCCTTGTCGCCCCGTTAAGTCCTTCTCCCCCCTCCCAGACTCTTGCATTGTCTTGCAGCAATCCCATACTCTCTTAGCTGTCCCTAGGCGTAGTACATACAGTACACATATACACTTGGCCCCATTTTTTCAGGCCTCCAAGATAGGTCAGAAGTGGGGTCATGGAGTCCAGTTTGGCGAATTCAAAGCAACGCTACATGCTCCAGTGTTTATAGACAAAGTGATGTGCGCTACAGAAAAGGGACCAGCTGCGACAGACACACTTTTACACACTGGAAGAGTCTCGCTCGGTGTCTGAGCTTTCCTTAATGCACAACCCTTTGTAAGTAATTGCCCCTACAGGTTATTCAGGAAGAGGCCTCTTAATTCAGCCGCAATACTTAGTTGCATGCTTGTGTACTTGTGTGTGTGTGTGTGTGAGTCTGTGCGTGTGTTGGTGTGGTTTTACACATCTTCCTCCAACCACAATTGCAAGCAAAAACAAGTTCAAGTAAACCCCGGTAGTGCTTAGTCAAAAGTATCCGAAAACTCTCTAAACATACAAACCGCGACGGCAGAAAAACAGAATCCTCCCATTTCAGCTGTTCGTGTGATTTGTGTTTGTTTTGTTTGGGACAAAAGAGGCGGTAATCCAGTCTCATATTTGACGCGTCTCATATTCACACACACCTGCTGGGACAAAGTAAACACACCTTCAGAGCGAGACACCTTAATGGATGACCCTCGCATTAAAAACTTAAGTCAGGATAAACCCTAAAGCAGCCTTGTTGACATGATATGGTAAAGAGACATGCCCATTCAAGACGTGACGGATGGGCCCTCGCCACATCACAGCACACTACATGTGTACAGTGTACACAGCCTGTACATAGGTCAAACAATAGCATGTTTGGTTGATTGAATTCATTTAAAGGGTTTGACTTGGACTTATTTGCAGCATGCTATGGAACACAGGTGTCAGGTGTTTTTGGAACAAATCCTTCAACAGAGATCCCTCCTGTATCAGAACAAAGCCGAAGCATTGGCTAATGGAGGAAAAACAAAGCTATCACACATAATCTTACTTTAAACTTCAAGTGTAAGTTTGCGCCCTCTTTTAATTTCTTCATATACCTCACCCTATAGCAGCTTGGGCGCCTGAGAGTCTATAAGCCCTTAATTCAACTAATTTACTTTCCACTGACATAAACACAACTTACTCGCTTCTGGGCGGATGCAGTATCTTGAGTGGCGGCATGCTTTCCTTTGAAGCGTTTCCCACTCAGCATTCCTTGCGGTTGTGTAAGGCACGGCGATCCAACCACAGCTATCATTAATGAGAAATTTGCTCCACTGAAACAAGTCTGTCAGTGCTCATATATGTTCAGGCAAGGAGAAGAAAATTGGGGATGTGCTTAAGTGTATATACCTCGCTCTCTTTCACAAGATTGGTCAAATGTGATTTTTCTAGTGTCTCCGGTGAGTGCCGTCAGTGAATGAGTGAGTGAATAAATGAATTGAGAGGGGATTGAGAGGATGGTGCGCAGGAGAAGGGATGTCTCTCAGTGGGTCAGCCCAAAAGCCCTGACCCCAGGAGGATTTGATGCCATTTTCCCACGCAGGGAGTCAACCTGAGAGGAGCTCGTTAACAACATCTGCCCCAGTTCAGGGAGATTAACCCCCACCCCCAACCCCCGCACCTCTACACACTCACTCACACACACACACACACACACACACACACAGATGCACACCGCTCTGCTGTCAATCTCAGTACCTCACATGAGTCCCATAGCGCTCATGGATAGGCCTGCCTGAGCTGGACAGGCCACTCCAGGCCCCTGCGGGCTCAGACCAAAAGGGCCTCCCTGGAGATCCCAGCCACAGCAGATCAATACAGTCTGACTCCGTCATAAGTGACGTCCCAAAACACACTCAAACTATGTGGCTGGGTGATTTCTGAACCGTACATCAGAGGAGGTTCCAGATTTGGGTTAGAGATTACGTGGAAGGCTTGAGAGTATGTCGAGGTGTGTTCCTGCTGGAAGTTGCCCAGCCAGTCGAGCAGGCAAATTAGTGATGTCACCAACGTCAGACTGTTTTCCACTCATCACGCTGACGTAAAAAGAGACACTCAAAATACACCACCGCTTTTAGCACCTTGTTCACAAATACTCCCACAAGACATGCAACTGGCGGGGCATGTTCTGACATAATGTGAAATGAAAAAAAAAAACAGGCACGACTGAAACATGGCCTGTAGCACTGCCGCTGTTAAGCCGGAGCCTTGCATATACGCTGCGTACATACACACGCACACAGACACACAGACACACACACACACACACACACACACACACACACACACACACACACACACACACACACATATATTTAGGTGTGCATAGACACACAGTGGCAGAATCCACTGGGAATCCACTGAATCCATGTTCTACAGGGATATAATTAGGTTAGTTTTTGGAGAGGGGGTTAAACAAACAGGGGCTGTGAGGTCATAGGCAGATGGAAGTGGGATATGCCTGCACTTGCTGAGTGGGCACAGAGCTCCACATGACAGGAGGGAGAGAGAGAGGGGGGGGAGAGGGAGAGGCCCTGCGGGTGCTCGGCAGGGGGAGAGGGGGGGGGGGGGGTGGGTGGCTGGGGGGGGGGGGGGGGGTGGCTGGGGGGAGCCCAACTCGGATGGCCTCACTGCCAGAACATTCAAACATGATCGATAAACAATGGCACAGTCCAGCCGCACACCTTTCCCTCAGAACACAGATTTCCACTCCTAAATCATTAGGCTTTGACAGTTTTGAGCCAATCCCTGCGATCACATAGAGCTTTACTGGAGACATATTTCACTCGACTGACAAGTTAAAACGTTTGCATCAGTGGCTATGAGCAGAAAGTTCAACATTTTGGCTGAAAGATAACCCACAACTTAAGTGTGTATCAAAGGAGTTGTGCAGGTGAAAGCTATCCTAAAGTTGCATAACTTTTCATGTTTGATAAATGACTTAAAACCCATCACTCTGTCCAGCCCACAGCAAACAACTCTGACAGGAAAAGAGAAAAGCTGCTTAATTACAAAAAAATTAGTTGGAAAGTGTGATTTGGTGACGGGTGGCCGCTGGCACGCTAGAATGACTTAAGACCCCATCAGTGAATGCAGGGAGGTCTGGATAATCTTTCCCTCCACAAAAGGTGCGCATAGGGCTAATCCAGGCCGCTGCGCTGAGCTGTGGATCAAGTCCTACAGGGAGTGTGGGAAGGCCAGCAGGACCGCCACTGCTTCGGCCCCTCTTGGTGGCCAAGAGCTTATTTATCCTGAGGTATACACTGCCAGGTCCATTCAACCACACACACACCTCTGCATTATTAGTGTCAACCACGGTGAGTGTGTTGTTGAGGTTAGGTTAGGTTTATAAATGTGAAGCTATTTCAGTATATCATTTGTTGGGGAAGGCAAATCCACTATTACGTTTATTGAGCAATCACTGATTTCTAATAGAACAGAAAGGTGGATGGATTATTATAACAGTGCCCCAGAGATTCCGAAAAGTTCCAAATGTAAATGACACCTGAAGTTCCTCTGTGCATATCTGAAGGGAAATGAAAGAATAAATCCCATGTCAACGTGCAAAATGTTAAACTTAATAAAATGATCCCCAATTAACTTAAGTCATCTTTAACATTATTTTCATTTCCTAACAAACAGTCACAAATATACAAACACACACATCAACATTGAAATTATAGTAAATTTATGAAACCAGTCACAGACGGCATCTCTGATTTATCACGGGCCACAGTGTACTTAAATGTATTACTTTAGGTTTATACCACTTTTATATTTGAAATGATCTGACAATAATTCCATTGCTTTAAGTGTTATTTGTTTAGGTTCCCAAATTTGTTTTTACATAATGGTAGAACTATTCCTACTGATTCTTTTGATAAAATATTAACAGGTCAAAACTGACTGAGGCAGTGACGACAACCTGTGGAATTAAATTCTTATCCTGTCTTCACCAAGTCAATACTGGAATACTGAAATAGGCAAGTAAACTGGATAGCTTTAAAAAGAAAAATCTATACAGCAAATTGACGAAGCAGAGTTTTATTTCGCAGACCAATTAAATTAAAGCAATAGAATGAAATTGACCCTTATTTGTTCAAATATCAGTTTAAAATCAGTCTGTGTTGTTTACCAGTTAGTTCAACAGGCCTTATAATTTTGTAGAGTTGTATTGTTAATTTTAAATGTAAGAGCCAGCATGTTTTTGCAAGTTGAGGAAAGCAAATTATTATTTTTCACCATTCCTTAAAAGGCTTGTAAAATAATTAGAACATACTATATTTATCTATGATATAGATCTAAAAAGGTATTACCAAGGTGAAAATATTCCTGTATCAGGAGTATCACTGAAAACAACAGATTGCCCTTAAGAGTTTAGTCACTTTTCAATCTGATGCTTCCCTGTGAAATAACTTTCACACCAGAGATTTTAAAAGAACCAAAGCCATAGAAAAAGACAAAGTCACAGGTCATGTTTTGTACAAATTTATTCAGCATTTAAGAATAGAGGATGATCTTAAAATATGTAGAAACGTCAGTTTAAATAAACATTTTCGTTCAGGATAATGAGTAAACATGACACTGTCAAAAACCATCAAAGAAAATAACGTTTTACAAAAAAAACTATTTTGAACATCTTTCACGTGACAAACATCGGGTTCACAAGCTAAAAACAAAAAATCTTACTATAAATAAAACCTGCGTTTGCGACCCGCACAGTCTTAACATTTCCTTTTAACCTAAAGGTCATGAGGGAGAGAGGGGAGAGAAAGAAAAAACAAGACTACATACATTTGGACAAACTCGAGACAACTGACAATTCTACAAATTAAGTGTAAACATTTATGATCCAACTTTTCCATCCAGCTTTTCTGAAATACACCAGCCTCTCTTAATGAGGCCACATGCCTTTTCGTAGAGAGAAAATATGGCATTAATTAAAATATAGAAGTCCAATTTCTTCTACACACACACACACATTGATTGCTTATACTTGTGATAAAAAGCTTCTTTGCAATGCAATTTACTCTGATGGGCTGAACGAACGCTCAGTTTCGGTCCATTATTTTAAAACTCGTTTTCAAATGGACAACTCAAAAAAATAAAACGATATCGAGATAAAATTGTTTCTTTTTGAACGAAACTGTTGAACGTTGTGTTTCTTTATAGCAACCAAAAAAGTTATTTTCAAGTATCCGAAGTACTTATTTTTTTTAAAGTCTTTTTCTTTTTTTTAAGTTGCTCTCAGATGTGGGTGAGAGGTAGAGTCCCATTGACGCCAGTCCCTGCGGTCTGATAATGCGGATGGACGCTGTGTAACCGGCTGTTCTGCAGGGAGGAATGCTCCGCGCTCTCACCGGGAGGCAGGTACATGCTTATCATGTCCCTCAGGTCCCCCAAACACGCGCGCTGAGAGTGGGAGGTGATGGCCGGTGGCGGTGAGCTGGGCTCCGTCTTACACCCCATGGAGCTCAGTCCCATGGCGCTGCCGGTCTGCTGCGTGTACGCCGCCGGGGACATGCTGTACGTGGACGCCGCGTTCATGTAGGACTGCGCCGAGGACATCATCGGGTACTGGAGGCCTGCCATCTCGTACCGGTGCATCTGCTGGATCTGGGGGCTGTTCATGCCGTGATGCTGCGGGTAGGACAGCTGGTCCTGCATGAGGGAGTAGGCACTGTTCGTCCAGCCGTTCATGTGCGCCGCGTAACCGTCCATCCTCTGCCCCACCGACACCGAGTTGCCGACGACATTGCCTCCCGGCGCCAAGAGCCCGCCGGGCAGAGAGTACTTGTCTTTCTTGAGCAAGGTCTTGGTCTTCCTGCGGGGACGGTATTTATAATCCGGGTGCTCCTTCATGTGCATTGCGCGCAGACGCTTGGCTTCGTCGATGAACGGCCTCTTCTCGGCGTCGGTCAGAAGTTTCCAGTCAGCGCCCAGCCGCTTGCTGATCTCGGAGTTGTGCATTTTGGGATTCTCCTGTGCCATCTTCCTCCGCTGTCCACGCGACCACACCATGAAGGCGTTCATCGGCCGCTTCACCCGCTCCGGGTCCGTGGCACTGTTGTTCTTGGAGCCTGGCGCAGAACCAGAGTTGGAATGCGGGAGAGGGCTCTTGAGCTCGGTTTCCATCATGTTATACATTCTTTCAGGCGACTTTTTAGTGATCACTCACTCACTCATAAAAATGAAAAAAAAAGTTCACAAAACAGCGCCAAAAGTCAAAGAGGTAGAGGTACTAACCAGTCTCATATAAGAAGACGGGAAAAAGTTGTGCCCAAACTGAGGCAAATGTGTCTGCAGGTGCTTCTGGTTCCTCTCAGCTCAAAGCAGCTCTGTCCCTCACGGCTCTCAAACAGAAGTCTGCAAACTTGTTCGCCGAGCTCATGTGTTAATAGGCCTAGTGGCCAGACCATGTGACGTAGATTGACAGCGTGACAATGAGGAGCAGGTGACCAATCAGCGCGCAGAAAATCGTGGAACCAACCGGAGCTGTGTTTTGGTTAGAGGAGGAGAGAGGGGTAATGTTTTAAAACTGCAGCGCAGCAAAACAACCTCAGCGCAAAATGTTACAGATTTACAAATATTTTTAATCCGAAAAATTAAAATGAGTGGTTAATGGAAAATACAGACGATTAGGCCTAAATTGCCGTATTGCTTTAGAAGCATTTTTCGGGGGGAAAAGTGCTTCCCAAAATAGAGTTCTTTTATGGTTTTGTTTGTTGTTTTGTTTGACTAGAGCATGCAAAAGAAGGTTGCACGGACTGTAGAATAAAGTTAGTTAGTGAGAGGGAACAAAGGTAAATGTAAATTAATAATTAGCCTAAAGAGCCGATTGCACACACAAACCTAAAATGAGTGAAAGTGATTCAAGTAAAAATTGGAATAGTAGAATAAAATGTGCCTATAGCAAAGAAAAGACTGTCTTGCATGTCTTTGTTGCTTTAATACCAATTTCACAAAATATATTTAGCTTACATAAAAACTGGCCGTGTCACTCATATGGGGGGTTCTGTGCTTTCAAACCACTAAACGAATTGATTTTTTATCTTATTTTTTACATTGATATCCTAATGTAATGTTAATTTGAATAAAATTACAAAGTAACAACAACTCCACTTGGATAAAACAAATAACGTTCAGATTAAAACATATATAAATGAAGACTCCCTCAGAGACAAATTAATGATCTAATTTCATCATCTAAATGAAGTGAATGGCACGTTATTCCGTGTGTTTCTGCGGCGTTGGAGGGCCCCCAATGCAAAACTTTAATGCATCAACGACCTCTTGTGGAGGAGACAGACTCGTCTCTTTAGTCCCAGAGGAGCAGAAGTTGCAGTGGGAGACTAGGCTCAGCTCGGTCATGTGAGTGAGTGAATGAGTGAGTCACTCGACCTAAAAACTTGTTTTCTCTGTGCGGTGTTAATGGTTATTAAAATGCTGTCCGTAAAGTGGTCTCCTTCCTTTGCATGTGTCTCCTTACAAACGAGCTGACACGCCGCTGAAACCAATCGCTCAGCTGGGGCAAACCTCACACCTGTTAATGATCGCGAGCGAATCGCCCATCGAAAACGACCATTAACACCTCATATATTGAGATGAGCTCCGCGTGAAGCGCTGTGATATGTGCATTTAGGCAAGGCGTTTCGCCTCCTGGAGCTTTATTTATGTATTTATTTTATCTAGTAACAGACAGAATGACCACTTTTTTTATATATAACAAATACATATGTAGGCTATATGCCCTTTATACTAAACGATGTATCGCCGTTGTGGAGAGCTGAGACTAGAGATAGCCTACAACAACTCAGATTCCATTATGAACATCGCCCACAACAACTCAGATTCGCCCATTTAGTTGAAAACACTGTATGAAGAGTTCTGATTTAAGGGTTTATTTAAGAGCTGCTTCTGCTAACTGACCAATGAATCGATCACATCTGCCAGTCAGTGTTGCCCTTGTCTAATCCCAAAAATAAACGAAAACTTCCCATTTGAACGTTAAATGTCAAAATCCAACCTTTCTAATGAAGGCTTATTGCATTAGGGATATGACATTTAGCCTTTTTCTGCAGCCACTATGGGCTATAGACATAAGTGTGGCCTATAAATGACTCAAAAACACGCACGGACACAAATAAGTCAATAATGTTTATGTCTTTTATATTTAGTCTACACGTAGACTATCAAAGAGCTGAAAGAGACCCGCTGTGTTATCTTATACAGGGAGGGAAAAGCCCAGTTGTAGTAAATCAGTGGTGAAAAAGAGACATCACTTCATGAATTTAATTTTCGCGTTCAATGGGGCGTTACAAACAGAGCAAGAGCAATAAAACTAACGTCCAATTAGCAGCCGTCTATTCTCAGGGAGCAGTTATTTGTTTATCTGGGCAGATCTCAATACTGATCCGCTTGTAATCTTCTTATGGAAATTGCCCGGTAGCAGAGGGAGAGAGAGCGAGAGAGAGAAAGAAAGAGAGAGAAAAGAAAAAACACACCAGGAGTAACCCGGAGTTGGGTAATGAGGGCCTCTGTGCAGCTAATTTCCTAATTAAGGAACGGAGGACCACCAGCACAGTCTGCTCCGATTCAGACTCAACAGGCCTGACAAACCCAAAGGGGCTCTCATCAGGGCGCGCGGCTGCAGGATCTCACTGTTGAAGGATGGGAAATATGTGGATGTCCCGATGAGAGGAAATAACCTGCATGCGATCAGCTCGAATCATATATAATTTGATGCTATTTCTATCTCTCATTTGTAATAGATGAATTGTTCATATATGGTGAAACACATTTTTCTCTAAGACATTTTCGAGGATAATTTAGTATTTTTCGTTACAATGATGATGTTTTGGGATTATTCAAAGAAAAATAATTGTTCAACTTTGACATCTTTGTTCACACAATATGTCTGGGGACTCACTTCGAAGGGATAACGGTTTGGGTTGAAAACAAAAGGGTATAGGCTTATAGTTCTGGCCTTTGGGCCAAGAAAGAGAAATGTAAGTTACATTTTCAAAGAGTTTTAACGGGAATTAGAAGCTATTCAGGTCGGCTAATTGACACAAAAACGCCATTAATCCCACCTTTAGAAAACCAGTTAGTTTCTCTGCGTGTCCGCATCATACAGCTTTACGGTCAGACTGTTTCAAAATCACTTGGGACAAAATGCGCTCAACTTTAATAATAGACAATAAGGCACATGCAATGCAATTCAGCTGTAAATAAGTCACTGATAATTGCTAATATTGTATTGCTTTATTATTGCTATAGCCGATGTACAAGTATTTTTTTAGTTTTTATCTCATTATTTACAATTCGACATCGAAATTTAATAATCGAAAGTGGCATCACCAACCCCACAATAAACAACACCATTTGACGTGTCCGATTTTAAACCCCACGACCTCCAGAATCAATAACTTTTTTTTATTGTTTCAGCTCAGTGACTGCGGACAAGGCCTTTGAGGAAGAGTAATTAACGAAGAATGGGTTTTCAATTACGGCCACAATGGAGACTGTCTCATTAAGATTTGCATGATTTTTGGACGGGGAATGCAAATGAAGATGCAATTTACGCACGGTCTGCTGTTCCCATTGTGCCGGCGTGAATGGCCGCGTCCTCCCAGTTCAACACAGGTAAAATAATATTCACGGGTCATTTAAAGGAATAAGAGTGGCGCTATTATCACCTCTTTATGTCACAAAGCAGGGCTAGTATTCCTGGTGGTAATTTGACCCAGAGTTGTCGTTGAAAAAAAAATATATATATTTAACACGTTTAATGCCTGTGTGTAATACAGATCCATGGCTGAGGATACATTCTGTCCAATCTTATTTTATTTTATTTTTTTAACTTTTTTAACACGTTTTCTATAAACGTCTTTTACACACTTTTTTCATTTTGTTAAATCAATCATGGCTCATTCATTAATGTCAGTACATTCTTCCCAAAGCTGCTATAAAAATAAATCTCAAGGCTTTTGAAAAAAATAAAAAATAAATTCCTGGATTTGTAAAATTCGAAAAATAGCAACCGCAACACTTTATTGAAAAGATTTAGTGATCACAGAATTTTTTGTGGCTATAAATGGCAGATATGTTATGAACAGGGGCGTGATCTAATGGGAGTTTTTGGTTTGATTTGATAAAATACTTTTATCTTATAGCAAGAAAAATAATGGGAATATCTATGTTCTTGACTCCGCTGCTGCTTTAAAGGTTTACATCCCTTTATGTCTCCTCCACAGAACAGACTCTCTTCGAGAAGACAACAACAAATTAATTTGAAGACCTGAGGGCGTTTTCCCCTTTTCATTATGTTTAAACCAAATTAATAATGTTTAACAAAAAGTATGTGAAATGTAGGTCCAAATCAATGTTGGATGGCCAGAACTCCACCATAAGATTACATTAAACTCTTTGATAGTTTTTAAATTGTGACAAAGAGTAGAAGAGAAAGAGAGGGAGAGAGAGAGAGTTAACTGCAGCATGTGCATCAGTACAGAAAAATAAATAGAGGCCGGACAGGGAGCTGATCTAAGAGACAAACGTTGCTTTAAGTGCTGCTGTGTGTCGTCACTTGTTTCCTGGATTATTCCATGGTGGGGTGTGGCGGCGGAGTTGTGGTCATTGTGAGAGAGAAAGGATGTATAGGCAGACACTCACCAAGTGTTGGGATGCAAACCCCACCAGCGGTCATCTCTTACTGTGATGGGGGCTCTTCTGAGACAGGGAGAACGTCTAGGTTCAGTCATTAGGGCGAAAGGACTGTCACTTGAGCCTATAAAAGAACATAGAGAGACATGCATTTAGAGGAGGGATGCATCAGCTTTCAGGAGAGCTTTAGTGGCGTGTTGCAAGTCTGTCTGTCAGGAGGACTCGAGGCTGATCAAGAACATTGCATTCTTGCCTCCACCGTAACAAAGCTATTTGTGTTCATTTGGTGAACACAAATAACGTTCATTGTGGTGGTGGTTGGGGAGCAAAACCGAGAATGGGGTGTGTTCGTACCCAACAGCCACCTTGTTTATTTTTTATTTTTTTTATTAAACCTTTATATATTCAGGTAATCTTATTGAGACAAGGGGTCTCATTCTCAAGAGAGTGACCTCACAACAGGTCCGCACAAAGTTATGGACAGACAGGAAAACTGTATCTAAACATAATAAAACATGTCAGAGCCAAAGTGGAAGTGTGCAGTAGTTAAGAGGTTGCAAACACCCACAGATGTCCTCTCCGGATTAAAAAAAATAAAAAGTTTAAAATCCCATATAGGGAAATCAAGCTGGACAGCTTTAGTTCCTGCTATAGCTTGTTCCAGGTTCACGGGGCAGAGTAAGCAAAAAAAAAATGTAACCAAGCTGCGTACGGACTGAGGGGACGGACTAAGTTCAGCTCTGTGGAATGCAGCCAGTCTCACTCACTGTGATCTATGCTTGTAAATCAACATGTAAACTTTTTTTTAAAGCTGTTTGACTCCAGTAACTTTTTTCTTCCCTTCTCCCCCCCTTCGCCAGGCCAAGCATGTCCTTCCTCATTATGTTCTTGTGTGAGCAAGGCCCAGGCTGCTGACACAGACCCAGTGTAATCTCTTTAACCCACCACTGTCGTGAGCAGACAAGGCGTGACCACCCAACACTGCCCTCCATCTCACTTAGCCAAGGGGAACAGTTTTTCACTTCATCACCTCCTCGCCCCTTGTAGATGCTTATCGTGTGTGTGTGTGTGTGTGTGTGTGTGTGTGTGTGTGTGTGTGTGTGTGTGTGTGTGTGTGTGTGTGGTTAGGGGGGGATGCGCACATTTCATACACATGCGATCATCAAGTACGCTCAAAAACACAAGTGCATGCAAAAACACAGCCGGGGGGTTAATCATTGTTCGAGACCACTCAATATACAGTAATCATGTGCAGCAGAGTGCAGCTAAGAATTCATATACTCACTGACCCTCGGAGCTCCCCATAATTGACACAAGCATTTTTTTTTACTCTGGTTATCGACTAATGAAGCTAAAAGAAAATGATATTATATCACAGGAGAGGACATCGGTGGAAGCGTTTTCAAATGAACATACAATGATTATTAGCATGCTTGAAGTCATTTCTCAGACAAAGACTCTTTACGTTTAGTTAGCAGATTAGGGGGAAACGTTCATATTAAAGCATTTGGTATATGATGCGTTAAATGAAATATAAAATACTAAATTACAGTGAATTATAAGCTCCTATCCATTGAAAGCTAATTTCAATTCAGTTTAAATTAGGCAGAAAATTTTGATAAATATGGTTTTGCTTCTGAGCCACTGGACGGTGGCTGGATTAAGCCGTCAAGTGCGCAACACGAAAACTTCTGTGTTTGCTCATGAACAAAGTCTGCTGCCCAAAGTTCCTCAACTGAAGAAGCTGGCTCACACTATAACCTCTAATCTGTGCACTCTCTAGAAACAGTGACACATCGCATTACATCTCATTTGCTTTCAGGGATTTGCTACACATTAGTTGTTTTAGAATATGCAGGAGATACACAGCGAATATAGGCCTCGGGATGCTTTTGCTCTTTCCTTTTTCTTTTTTTGAATTTAAGTTATGATAGTCTGTCAGCAAGCAGAAGAGCCGCCTGTGAATGGCATTATCAAGCACGTCTATATGATGATCATTTTAAATACTGTTATTGCCTGACTGGCTAATTACAGCGCTCATTATTTTCCATGTATCTTTTGAATCATTGCCATGTTCAGTTTTTTCCCAAAAACAATGGAAACTTTCTCAGTTTTTTGTTTGGACCAAAGTGCTGAATCGCCACTTTTTGCTTTGCGCCATTCCCAAGCAAGCAGCCCTCTTTTGTTTTAGCCATAATTGAGATCCCACTAATCTAGCCTCTTTTTAAAAAATGAAACAGTCTCTTTGTCGAGCCTTCATTAGCTTAAGATAATATTGTGAGAATGCACAATTAATTTGCAGTGTGACTTTATTTAATTAAATACACCCAATTTTGTAATATGATTAATGTCACCAAGTTGTTATCTGCATTCTCCACCAAAATTAATATGTTTCTATACGATACAGCGCTGAGCATTAATTGGGGGCTTTTAAGAACCTAAAACTAGGTTAGGTAATTATGAGAGGTAATTTATTAAACCTTAAATAAAGAAACAAACAAGCATGAATTGATATATAAATCATGAGTACCATTGTGGTGTAATCTAGCTGTGATTTGGGTGAAAATGACAAATCTTTGTTGCGTGCAAAGCACTTGATAAAGCTAGTGGTCATAAATTTAGTCCCAGTCAAGGTCCCGTTAAAAGAGGCATGATTTAATTAAGAGTTAGCCATCGCCCTCTAAATATATTAATTACCTTGAGCATGACGAGATGAGTGCGGTGATTATTGGGTATTTCATTAGGGGAAGTCTTCTGGGAGAAGAACACACTAAGGTGGGAAGCTGACTGTGTTGACAAGATAATGGATGGGCTGGTCTGAGATGAATTTGGTCACCTTGCCCTGGGTTGAGTGCTGAGAGGTGAGGCAGAGGACAACACAGGTCTGCCAGAAGGTAAGATGTATCCACTCACTTTACCAGGACTGTAACATTTAGGAGATTTCAGGTAAGTCTTTGAAAAAAAGAATGTTTGGCGAGTCGGTGTCCCATTTAAATACATTTTGATTAGGTGAGGAAAAGAACATTGGAGCAGGATAAATGTTTTAGAGCCAGTTTAGTTTGAAGAATCCCTCAAAAATGTGGCGTTGCATGTAACAAACACATCCAATTTCCAAAACAAAAATTAGATGGCATGCTGCACCACGGCAGTGTAATACGAGAAGTCATTCTTTCATATTTCAAATTAGTTTTCTTTTGATTGAACAGAAGTTGTATCTATGTCCCCAAAGTTATTATTTGTGATAGACAGTACATCCCTTGTTGCACAAGTACAATATCTGTACATATACGTATTTATGTATATAGTATATTCACTGTATATTACAGTGCTTAATCAGTATATTACAGTGCTTAATCCCTAAGTCTTCTCTGATCGTGGTGCACTTATAATGCTTTACTTTCCTTTATCACTAACAAATAAAGAGCTGTAGCATGGTGTGCCACTTTTTTGTACATGCACACGCATCACAGACCAGAGGAGTGCAGAGGCGAGGGCTGGTTTTCCCCATAGACTGATATGTCAATGAAACAAGATGTTTCCGCTGCATTGGAGTGATTCTTCCAGCTCCTCTCCTGGCTGACAGCAGGACAAAGAGCCTAAGCTATAATACCATTATCAGGAAACAAGCTCTCATTCTTGCTTTCATCTTTTTCTTCACTTACACAAACATAAATGTATGTGCTTTTGCAAACACACAGATCTCAGCATGTCACTGATGGATCCAATGTGCATATCAGACAGGATAAACCTCTAGTGTAGTGAGCCTGAACATTTGTGCTGAAACGGTTGCTGAGATGGCACACTGTTGCCTGTGTTCTTTGCAAAAGGACTTTTACATTTGACTAAAGTTAGTAGTTTCTAACATGGACTCCGTTCTTCTGGGTGGTTATTTAAATTTTTTAAAATCTACTGTATTCGATCCGGAATGACATCTAGACCCACAGATGATATGGCGTGTCTTTAAATAGAAAAAAATCCCCACAGGTTAAAAGGGGAGTCAGTGATTCTGGAGAATACTTGTTGTCAAAATAACTTTTTGTCAAATTCAAAAAAGGTATTTTTCAGTCCTCCCCGCAGCGACCTGGTTCGAGTCCGACCCGTGTTTGTTTTCTGCATGTCATTACCCTCTGTACCCCCCTGTCTCTCTGCACTGTCAAGGAAAGGCCTTGGAAATGCAAAAAAATCTTTAAATGTCTTATCTTTAAATGTTTTTTTTAAATATCTTCTCACGATCCAATACCTGTCCGTACTGGGCGTGTATGCACGCTCAAATTAAATACAGTATAAATGCACAGCATAGGCTCTGTAAACAGGCATGTTGTTAGCTGAGGTGGGCACCTTTGTTTACATACAATTTGTCTACATACCCATTTACAGAGCCTGACTGTGTATTACCACCAGATTTTATTTCAGCGCGCACAGACACACAGTAGCCTACATAGGCTATAGGTAGGGGATCACAAGGAGATATTTACTGATTTTGACAAAAAGGGATTTTAACAAGCGTTCTCCAGAATTGCCGACTCCACCTTTAAATCAGACGTCTTAACAAACACATGCGTGAATCAGAAACAGTAGTAAACTGAACTCATAGGACACAAACCTCCCGGCGCCATCTCCCTGAAAGCCCCCTCCCTCTTTCTGTCCTCTCTGTACTGCTAACCTCCTCCCACTCTGGCCAGAGAAATCGAGGAGACTCACCCATCGCTGACTGGTCCCTAGGCTGCTGCTTCCCATTCCCTCCTGTTTAGACACACCTTCAACAGCAGGCTGTCAGCGAAGCAGGCCCAGGAGCACCACCGTGGACCGCAAGATAACAGTGACATCCACAACCCTTATAGAGCCTCAGCCCAGACTCCAACCAAGGCCATTCAGGCGGCAGCCCCAGCACCACCGTGGCAGCTCCCAATGCAGCAGAGAAATAGAAAGAGAGCCGGGCAGCAGTCACTACTGGCGTGGTGGTGCACACTGCAGCCGAGCACTCCCTGCTCTGGGACCCATCTCATTCAGCCAAGATTGCTTCATACAAAAGTTGACAATGCACCAGTGAAAGCCATTGTTGATATTCAACATTTTTTAAATAGCTGAGCAGAATAGACAACATGGCAGGCTGCAAAACTTGGCAAGGGAAACTGACCTGGAGCTTCCCCATTTTAAAAAGGGGTTGCCACGCTGGGTGAGAGGAGAGAGGGCTATTGTGTTAAAAAAAAAGAGAGCGAGAGAGAGAGGGAGAGCTTGTGTGAATGAGCTCCAAAAACAAAACATCTCCCATCCCGAGAGAGAGAGTACAATGCTCTCTGCGGAGCACTGCAAGGACAATCGCCTCGCCACGGTCACAAGCATATACGCATTACCAAAAAAAAGGGCAGGACAATGGAATCAGAGCAATCAGATCCAGTTTAAAACAGGATATTATATTTCTGACTCTTGAACCAAAACAAAATGAGGAACATGACACATAAATAAAGCAAACGTGTTTCAAGTCCAACATTTCTACAGGTCAAAACAACAGAATACTAAAAGCGATCATAAAGTCAAAACTGTAGTTCCCTCTCCGTGCATTGGCTTGGCTAACGTCCAGAGGAATGTCTTCCAGCGAGCCATCTATTTCTCTAATGTTGCACAGATGAGGATGATACTGCTAATGGTGTCCTGTTTCCGTCATTGTCAGGCTGACAAGCATGCAGATTGATATGGATATTTAAGAAGCCTTTAAGCTTCCATATGTCAGGGCGGCACAGGGCTGCTCGTGCCTCATAAGCTATCAAAACATGTAATGTGGTGTGTGTGTGTGTGTGTGTGTGTGTGTGTGTGTGTGTGTGTGTGTGTGTGTGTGTGTGTGTGTGTGTGTGTGTGTGTGTGTGTGTGCCTAGTAGCCCCCGGGGCGGGTGTATATAGTGTTGTGTTTCATCCGCGTGTCTCTCAGTGGGAGTGAGGGCCTGAGTGATTCATGTGGGTTAAAAAAAATACTGGAGGAAACAGCTGCAATACCTGGGAACCTTCCCATAGAATGAATATGCTGTGAACTTGTATCCAAAAGTGCACTTAGGTACCTCAAATTCAACTGTTTTTTTTTCAATGGCAAAATACTCAAATTATTAATTGAATTATTAGAACGATTCCTTATTTAGTTTTTTCCAACTGATTCACCAATTATTATGCTGACATTCCCCCTTGTTTGATGTCATGTGATTCAAATGTATATTAATTTGGAGCATTTGAATATCCTTTGCATTTCACCACTGTCGTACACCTGTGTCTCCGATCACAAAACAAGCATCATAAAATTAGTGAAGTAATTATAAGGTATCAAGATGATTAAACAATGTTAAGTTTGTGTTTTGAGCTGCGTAATCATCTCAGCACTAATACTTTCTACAGTGTCTTCATTGACAATATCTGGGAGTGTTGTTCTGCAGCGTCTTTACTTTCCTCGAAGGCTGACTTGTGTTTGTGTATCGGCCTATATGCGAGTGTGTGTGTTTGTGTGTATGAGAAGGCGGTGCATGGAAAAACAAAACTGGTCTGACCCTTTGACACGGGCAGGCTAGAGTTGGAGTTGGAGACATGTAATTACATTGATCAGGCCGAAATGACAGCTCTGAGAATGAAGGCAAGGCCCTGCATTACCCGATAGGTAGAGAGAGGTAGAGAGAGAGAGGGAGAGAGAGAGAGGTGGAACCTGTGGCGTCTTTACTGGAAATCCACGTCAGCACCACCCATCACACACTATTAGCTGCCATCAAAGCACTAATTTTACTCTAGCATTACACCCCACTCGCTGCTTTGCCCCTCCCTCCCCTGCTGGTCTAGATGGCGCAGCCTGGTGGGAAAACGACATTCAATCCGCCGTCCGCCCCATTCAGGCCAAATTGGCAAATAACAGCCTCTCCGCCTCTCAGATTTCAGGGAAGTGAAAAGGTACCACCGCCTGAGCTTCCAAAAGCAGTTATTGGGGTAAAGGAGATAGGGTAAGTACAGGAGGGGACAGCAGTATAGGAGCAGCAAAGCATGAAGGAGTGGACCTATGTGGGTTAACAGCCTCCCTTGTTCCTACTCGGTGGTGACGGCGCTGGACAGAGTACACAGAGAAAAGAAGAGAGAAGAATGCCTACTCAGCAGATCAAAGGGACTTCCCTCAGACCAATGGGAAGAGTTGACCTCAATCCCCTAATCACCCCCCACTTTACCACCATGGGCCGAGGCCATGAGGTAGGGTTAGAATACAGCGTTTGCCCCGTTTATCGAGGTCAACAGTAGCAACAGTGTGTGTGCGTGTGTGTTCTTGATACGTTTTCTGACAACTGATACAATCGATTCGCCCTATTTTGCTGACATTTCCATGTGTCATGTATGTAAAACATATATTAATTTTGTTAACCAAAAGTATTTCACTGATAAAGATTAGACTGATGGTTGGGGTCCCTTAGACAACAGAAAGGGCTCAGAAAACTCTTATACACAGTAGTTCAATGTAGAAATCCAAATTGATTTACTCATGATTCGAAGGTTCTTTGTAAAAGGCTCTGTCAACAACAACAGCACAGATAGATGTAGATATATATATATATATATATATATATATATATATATATATATATATATATATATAAACGTGTTAATTTCGATTAATTAATCACAGAAAAATTAACATGATTAAAAAAATAGTGCCCTTTGACCCGGTGCAAAAGGGGTGAGACGATAGCGCAGCTACACCTGTAGAAGAAGCATAGAGAGGGCTCTATGGACGTTTTATGGGAAGCTTCGGGAAAATAAGCATGAAGGTAGGAAGTTATCTTGTGTTATTCTCCGCAGTGTCAGTGCATTATTGATTTAGTGGGTGCTTAATTAACAATGTAGGTTCAACACTCTCAGTATCTTCCGTCTCACTTTTGTTTGCTAGCTTAATGCATAAACGGTGTGTGTGTGTGTGTGTGTGTGTGTGTGTGTGTGTGTGTGTGTGTGTGTGTGTGTGTGTGTGTGTGTCTGTCTGTCAATATTTTTGGCTATAACCTGGCTGAGGGGAGGAGACAGAAGTTACGAGAGAGAGAGAGAGAGAGAGAGAGAGAGAGAGAGAGAGAGAGTGAAACAAACTGTTGGCTATACAGCTGTTTATAAACAGGCATACAAGTGTCATATAAGTATGCGATTAATTTAGATTAATTAATCACAGAGCCTGTAATTAATTAGATACATTTTTTTAATCGCTTGACAGCCCTAATATATATATATATATATATATATATATATATATATATATATATATATATATATATATATAGCCTATATATATATGTGTGTATATAGGGAAACGGCCCATGTGCTCAACACACATGCACAAACAACTAGGTCTTTCATCAGAATTGAACCATGACATACAGGGAAAAGACACAGAACATATTGTGTTAGAGACTAACTGGCCTCCCGACTGAATGGTACTCTTACTGCAAATTAAGTGCTAATGGAAGTTCCCCCTGCGGAGAATACTAATTAATGTTCCATTCTTCTGCGGGCTGAGCGCGTACTCCACAGCGGCCTAAAGAGGGTAGGCAGGTACGTCTTCTCCCAGGCTGGGTTAATAAGCCCAACACAGTGGGGTCTGAGTAGAGAGGGCCATGCCAGGGGGCTGCTTCCTGTTCCCTAATCTGAGCAGACCCCCCTCAGAATGCTCACAATGAGCCGCAGAGGTAATGAGAGGATTTGTCCCACAAACTCGGAAAAAATAGGCCGGCTCATGTGTGGATGGCACCTCCAAACTTTGGCTATCTCTGCTAATGAAACATTAACATGGAGAAGAAGAAAAAAACAACCAGTAAATTTAAAGAAGAGTTTATTTTATTTTATTTAGATAAAGATAGTAGTGAGAATTTGGGGGAAAATGTGTCCATATTTCACATTAGTTTTTCACGTATTTTAAGTGTAGGCATGTAACTCAGTATAAAACTATTATATTATGAAAATATACTATTTGTACCCAGCGTGGCAAAAGTATATAAAAGTACTTGGAAAACTGTTCCCTCTTTTGAAAAAAAGATTTTCTACACAGTGTACCATTTCATATTGGGATGTTTTTCTCATGTGTCTTTGCACAGAATTACGGCCTTAGAAACTGCTGATGTCTCATAGAAAATAACTTATTTTTCATATAGTTCCCAGCTTCCTGAGAGTACGCACTGCCGAAAAAATAAATAAACACATTACCTGTTTGGATGCAGAAAGCCTGGGAATCAGATTCAAAGTGCTGGAGAATGAATGGATGTGCGAGTATGCGGGCGGGCGGGCGGGCGCGTGCGTGCGTGAGCGTAAACATAGATTGAGGACGGTATTGGAATTACCTGAGTGAGATAATGGTGGTGCATTAGATTAACTTTCAGCCCTTAAATGCAACACATTTAGGCAATCTTGTCCCCCAAAAACATGTCAATGTCTGAAAGGCCTCCCTCTCCCTATCAGGAGCCTCTGGTCCCCCACACTGATGCAGCTGGCAAGGCGCTACTGTCGACTGTCAAAACGCAGCGCCAGATCTAGTTATAAAATAATTGAATTTTCATATCAGAGGGGACCAGAGTCCCAGCAGACAATAGGAGTGCTGAGTCCTCTCTGATATTGGCTCAGGCCCTTTGCCATGCGCATGAAATCAGTATGTTAATGTTCCAGGGTTTTCTTTTTTTAAGGGCACTTGTGCTCTCGCAATGTACTACCGATGTGGTTTCAAAAAAAATTGCAACTATTGATAAGTAGGCAGCCAGCAACCCCCCTCGACCCCTCCTCCCGCCCAACGTGCCCCCCCCCCCCCCACCACCACAACCCACCAAGGCTCTAGACGTTCTCGCACCCCCCCATCCTCCCCCATTATTAAAATTGTAATTTATTTTTCTAAATCAGAATGACAGCTTGCTTTCTTTTCTCTGCAGCAGGCAGTGAATCACCGAGCTTTAATTACTTTCGTAACTTCGCTGACCCTGTGAGCGCGCTGCTCTCCCGGAGAAAATGGGACCTCCAACAAAGGCCCCTCCACAGCCACGGCCGCCTTCGGTTCATTCAGAACGCAGAAATGTATCAAACTGCGGATTTTTATAAGATTTTGTTAACATTTCACCTCCTATCCTTTTTCACACTCCCCTAACCCCCCCTCCCCCCCCCCCCCCCCCCGCCCCCCTGCTCGCAACAGTTCTGCACTCCCAATCTCTCGGCCCAACCTCCTGAAGAGCACTGGATAACCAAACAGCAATCCAACTCTCCCTCTTTCCATCTGTGTGTGTGTGTGTGTGTGTGTGTGTGTGTGTGTGTGTGTGTGTGTGTGTGTGTGTGTGTGTGTGTGTGTGATTTAACTCGACAAGGCCCCTTCAGGTCAAGACAGCCAGAGGTCATACTAGTATCAGTAACCCCCTCATATCCAGGCCGCGGTCTCGGCACACAGGGAGACAGCCAGCGTACGGTCACCCGGCCCACAAAGCACAGATCAACAGGGATGAACGCTACATTTGATCACTTCACAGATCTCTTGGCCCTGCAGACATCAGGGTCAAGCTTTATTCAGAGCAGCAGTCAAAGTCTATCAAGGCCTTCCCTTTCTCTGACCACAGGTCATCATGGCCACAAAAGAGTGGCTTGGGTGTTTAAAAGCATCCCCTGGAACTGTCACGTGGATCATGGCCGTGACACTGACGCGTGAGATAGCCATGTGTGACTTTTAAGTTGAACCGGTGGGGAGAAAAAAAGGCTTAAGATACTGCCCTCGTGGGCTTTTGTTGCTACAAAGTTCAGGCATGTTCTTTCGGTTCGCCAACTGATCCCCGCTTGCGTCGTATTATTTCCCGTTGGCTGATTTATTAAAGTAGAGCTAATATGTTGTAATCCCCCTGCTATCGCTCTCACCTTCTCGCTGGCACACCTCTGTTTTGGGCTGTGCCACTGTGTGAACCAGGGGGCTGCGCAGGCACGGTTGGTCTTTTGCTGACTGCCTGATAATTGAATGAGCGATTATCCCTCCCATTAATAGACAATGATACAGAAAGCACTGCCATATGTACGGAATATTAATGAGTGGCTGCAGCGGCCTAGATAAGAGAAGCGCCATGCAGTTGCTGTAATAGGGGTTAAAACAATTTGCCCCCCCCCCCCCCAACCACAACCACCACCCTAACCCTCCTTGCACACACACACACACACACGCTTTACCACTATGCTAATCCCCTCCATTCCTCTCACCAACTATAGCAGGCCGCCACCAAACCGACCACCACCCACACCCCCCCTCTCCCCTCCCTCCCCCCATGGCCTGGACTTGTGCTTGGCGCTGACCTTACTGCTGCCAAGGCCAGCCCGCCATTGTGCGAGGGTACGAGCGGGGTCACCTGATAACAGAAATACATGCTAATGATGGGAAACAGCGGGTGTTTAGTATTTATGTTCTGAGGCATTCTGACTCAAAGGCGCTGGAAAAACACGGAGCCATTCAGATTTTCTCCTCTAACATCTACATCTTCTAGGGGGGGAGTGGTTATTGCCATTTTCTAACTTGATCTCAACATTTCAGTGTTGAATCTGTCTTAATTTTCTTGCCCACAAGTGAAAAGAGTTTTTTTTTCAAATATATTTATATATATTCAGGTAAAAGTAGACGTGACATCAGCTGAAGCCCGTCAGTGCAACAAAGGCCTAGGCTATATCCAGCGTTGCCTCAATCCAATTTGGACATGAGGTTGCAGAGAGCAAGGCAGTTAAAAACAGTTGGGTCACACTTTCTAAATGGATAGTGAGGCCAATCAATATCTAACATCTATTACCATTTGGAAAGCAATATTTCCCCTGTTACCTTGCAATAATTGTGCTTAATGCTGTGAAGTACCTTATCATAGGTCTGACGGGGGAAAGAAAAGGCCAGTTACCATGGCGACGGTGAAAGCCATTGGTTTCCTTTTCAGCCGAATAATGAACTTCTCTCCTCCGTGTGTCACTCTTCCACTCCACTCTCAGCCTCCTCGATTAAATTGAAGTCCACGCGTCCTTGAAATCCCTCGTCTCTGCCTGATGCCTTATAATTTGCCAGACAAGAGAAGAAGAAAAAAAAAATACATAAGAAAAATAGAAATGTATCAAGGCTCAACAAATACATCACTTTAGGCTGAGGTGTGTGGGTGAATCTCACAATCAATAGGCCTACACTGTGTATTTTTCTGAAATTCACTAACAGGATATTATGTCTTAATTCAAAAACAAATAGGCCTACTTCTATATTTGCAGATGCTTTTTGTTTCCTGAGAATGTAGCCTAATGGTTTATATTTCCTTGTCTGTTGAGCTGACATGGTTGACAAGATGAAGATCAGTCCAGAATAGGTTTAAAACCTTTTACAATCAGTTGCAGTTACTTTGTATTGTCTTTTTGTTTTTTCATGTGCATTTTTAGCATTTCAAATATCATAATGCATCAGCCAATTGCTTTCCAAATTTGCAAAGAAGATTCGACTGGCATATGAGGTTAGTAAAATGATGAGCTTTCTTGCTGCAGGCAAAGACTTTAAGCTGATGGAGAGCTTGTCAAAAGTATTCTCAAGGCAGTGCTATAGGACAGATCGACTTTAACCAATCTAACAAGGAGCTGAATGGATTTCTCCAAGTCTGAAACGTCCTCTCCAGTCAGAATAAATATATTTTTTCTATTTGTAGTGTACTATAGCATGCTACGAATAATAGAAGCGAAAACTTGTTCCCATCCCTCAAATATGATCATTGATTGCTCTCGCTATCCACAGTGTCCTTGAACACCGACATCCTCACTGCCCGAGGACTTCAAGTGTTGTTATTCAGCGGTGGTGTGTGCTGCGCAGGACGGTCGATTAAGGGGAGAGAAGAAGAAGAAAAAAAGCTCTGCAACTAATTCAAGTAAACCTTCTGGACACCCGACAATCACACAAATCCAAAGATGCCCAGCGGATAAAGGCAATTTATCAGCAGCCTTATTTACCTGGGACTCACAACTTTAGTGAAAAGTTTATCTGTCACTTTTGTTTACTACAACTATGCTTTTCTTTTTACCAAACGGCTGCGACTGGTCGAATTGTTTAATAAATAGGCTATTGCCTGCCAGATGGAGTTAACATTTAATTCCTTTGATAGGCTACATTTTAATAGGCTATAACTACGCAATTTTACGTGATTCAAAACAGAATAATTTTAATTAAGGGGTTTCCTGCTTTTCAGAAAACAACGTATGCCAAACACATTAGGCCTATTATTATTTTTATTTATTTTTAATAAATGCTTTCGGCTTTCGAGTTGGCGGCTTGGTTGTTAGGCCTATTTGTCACACAATTTGATAATTGTCGTCGCAACGAATTTGACAACAGCTAGGCTAAATGTAGCTAATTAGGCCTATGTTAAGATACTGATAAAATATCACCATCCGGAAATTAAAAATAGATTTAATGTTTTTACCTCCATTGACCGGTCTGAGTGTCACGTCCCATGTTTCCAGTCACTCTACGTCAATACTTCATGCGTTTTGCTTCAATAGGCTTTCAATGAAAAGGCAATTAGTCAATAGGCTACAAATCAATTTCTCGAAAGGGCGACAATATTACACGTGGTGTTGTCTTACAGGCGCGGGGAGGGGTCCTGGTAAACTATTGACTTATTTTCCAAAATGTTAATAGCCTACCTAAATTAAATGCCCTCCATTACTGCAGCCAATTAATAGCTATAGGCTACGTTTTCTGGGTCTCTTATAACTCCTGGTGGATGGCATGAGATCTCCGTTTAAAGTGAACTTGTCCTATTGCCTATTAATTAGTATGCTACATTAAGGCATCATGTATCAATATTAGGCTAACTATTTCAAGAGAACAATAAGTTTCTAGGTCTCCACAATGTCATCTTGGAAACTTATATGAAATGTGGCTAACATTGCAAACGCTATAGATTGTTGAAGATACGCCACATTATGTAACAAAATAAACAACAACAATAATAATAATAATACAAATAATAATAACAACAACAACAACAACAACAACAACAACAATAATAATAATAATAATAATAATAATAATAATAATAATAATAATAATAATAATAATAATAATAATAATAATAATAATAATAATAATAGACTGCTGTGCACAATGCACCGAGCAAACGTAGGTTTACCGCCAGTGTCAGCAATAAACTATAGCCTCGAATTTGTCGCAGTAATATAACGATGTTTTGCCAACGATACATTTTTTTTTTAAATTTATCAGCACCTTGGTAGTTGGGGCATCCTGACGTGATTCTGGGGCGTAGTAGCTAGGACATGGCTACCTTCCTTTTGGTGCCCTGCTTTATCTGTTAGACAGCGCTGAGGGCTAAATACACAGAGTAAGCTGCAATGAGACAGTGGAACATATGTTTTTTTTCTCGTCAACTTCATGCGTACAGTTGACTTGCCTATCACTTCGGACACCCAGCTTAGTAGCAAAGCCTTCCTGACCTTCCTGCTCTAGCAGCTTCAGAGCACAACTTTACTGACACAATCTGACCACAGGGAGGCGCTCGTGAGCTAACATCACATGAGTGAAATGTGCCACTCACAGCGAGGTTCCCTGTCTTCTTGGCAAACCATTTAAAACTTACATAAACCATGTGGTATTGTTGCAGATCTGTATAGTTTCTATTGGTGTGGTATGTTGCTCATGTTCACATAATGAGGTCGTTTAGGTGAATTATGAAGGTCCATTATAATGTTGTATGCTGCATCAATGTATCCATAGTTTATTTGTAATGGCATGAAGTTAACCTCTTTAAACAACTTGCCCATCGGTCAAATATTTCAATCAAACATCCATGCAAGCAGCATGTAGCTCCAATGAAGCACTGAACAAACAAATACAAAATGTGCATAAGATGGAATGTGGAAATACTTTTTTCTCACCACCTCTTAGTGGTATTTTTTGTTTGGCCTTGGTGTCCTACAGCTTTCGAAAGTGTCTCTCACTCTGGATAGTTGATGTTGAGACATCTAATGATAAAACATGTTGCTGTCCTTGAGTCCCACACTCCTTCGGGTCTCACGTGATGTTTGGTTCCCCAAACATCAGCTGTATGGTTTCTACAGTATTCAGGTCAGGAGTTTTTTGCGTTAAATATGCGTTGATACGTTGCATAATCATCAACTCATGCTATGTGACACACGGTAAACACAAGTAACTCAGGGAGTGACACTTTATGTTACATTTCAAAACTATGTTTACAAAAAACATCTATAAAGATAGTGCTCAAAGTTAATATTGCGAGAACATAATGTGACACAGGGCTGTTGCTCTGCTCCAGGATAGGTTAGTACATCATCATTATAAAAATAAACATGGGTGGAGGGACAAACGCTCTGTAGAATTAAGAAACTTTCAAACGCTTGCGTTCACAACCTAATGCTGTCGAGATTATAGATAGGTCAAATAAAGGTCTTTCAAAGTCCATGTAGCACTCCCAAAGGTAAAAGGGTAAAAAGGAAAATCCCTTACTCCCTCTAATGAGGTGTGGGCTGTCAGAAAAAGATATGTCTGGTCCAGGTCAGCCTCTCTGCTTTGCTCTATAGTTTAGCATAACACAGCTTGGAAAGTTGGGAGGACAAAAACAGCTGGGATGAGGGGCCGCACTGCCCGACGCTAACACTCAGACATTGTTGATGAAACAGGAAGATTGCCTCATAGCTGTTTAATTTGTCAGGCAACAGCCAGACAATATCTCATCTTTGGCCTGATATGAACTTTAATATTTAGAACAGTGAGTCTCCAAAAATGTCCATTACCTTACATGACACCAGCTCAATCATCGAAACATCTGTGATTTATTTCTATGCACCTGTGGCCACCGGTATCAAAGTCTTTTACCCAAGTTTTTTTTGTCCCACTCAATTTGAAAGTAAAACCTTTCTTCTTCAAAGGCGCAATCTTCTCCACAAAGAGGAACAGCAACAGTTTTCTGTAATAATCCCTTTTTCTTAAGAAGCCCACTTGATTCATTTTACAGTAAGCTCAAGAAAGGCAATACGGGCAACACGGTCTTCGTTCCAGTTAAACGCAGGAATTGTAGAGATTTGAAGTGTAAGTATAGAGTGCAAGTAAAATGTTACATACAGTAAACGGATTCTCTTTCAAACTTAAAAAATAAATAAAAAAGGAAAATAAAACTAGTGCAGGGTGGCATTAGATATGTTAGTTTATCCGAGAGCAGAAATCTTTAAAACACATTTAATACTTTAAAGAGATCCTATTATACTACTTTTCTGGTCTTAATTTCTTGTTAAAAACTGCTATAGAGCAACCTGACACGAATCACATCACAAAAAACTATGTAGATTTTCGGGACAGTCTTCCTCTTACCCTAGCGAGCAAAGCAGTCTCTCTCTACACACTGCTTTGAGCTTCTCCGCCCCTCCCCCCCCTGCTACAAACCCCACTCCGTTGTGATTGGTTACCTTCCTTCCAGCAGCGGGAAATTTCCAGGAAGGTGGGGGCATGCAGCCGGAGCTTGCCTGAGCGGCAGCATTACCATACATGGAAACATGACAGAAACGACCCGAGCGTGACAGAGAAAACCCAGAAATTTGAACAAGTTCGGCTCGACCGGCTGCCATTGTTTTTAGTGCTCTGCATAGCCACCCCAGACGGTCAGCAGGGAATACGTCGAAATGCATGTACGTAATTATTTGATACTCTAGTATGGTTAAACATGACTATAAATCATTATAACAACGTTTATAGGTCATAAAAGTCGAAAAGTATCATAGGTCCTCTTTAAGATTTTCTCTCACTATCTCTCAATGTCTCCGCTGGCTGTAAGGGCAGAGTTTTTAAAGACCAGAGCGATGCCATTGTTATTGCCCCTCTGTGTCCGTGCCCGCTCTGGTGTTTGTGCCTGCTGGTCTGTCGTATGGCCACTTATTGTCCGTCTATTTCCGGTCAGAACAGACAACATTTTGGAGCGGTAGTGATCCCCGGCCAGAAAGTATAGGATGGGGTCGATGCAGCTGTTGACGCTGGCCAGAGGCCTGGTGATCTTGTAGGTGAAGTTGACGATGTTGAGGAAGTCACAGTTGAGCTGATAGACGCGGGACATGTAGTAGAGGGTCCGCGTGATGTGAAACGGCACAAAGCTCACGGCGAACACCACCAGCACCACCACGATGAGCTTGATGGACTTCTGGCGTGAGGCCCCGCCCCCCTGGCTGGCAGACAGGCCTCGTCTGGGCCGACACAGGGCCCGCGCCATCAGGCAGTAGCACACCACAATGACCAGGAAAGGAATGCCAAACAGGAGCACCATGACCACCGAGCTGTAGTCCACGTACTCCTCAAAGGAATCCTGGCTGGTGGTGTCGTGGCACAGCGTGTCATTGTCCCTCCTGGAGGTGGTGACGAAGATGAGGTTAGGCACCAGGCAGACGCTCACCATGGCCCACACCATGCCACACACCAGGTGGGCATGGCGGGGCTTGACCCGGGTCAGAGCCTTGATGGGGTGGCAGATGCCCAGGTAGCGGTGCACACTGATGCAGGTGAGAAGGAGGATGCTGCAGTAGAGGTTGGCGTAGAAGAGGAAGCGCACGATCTTGCAGGCAGCCACGCCAAAGGGCCAGTGGCTGCGGTTGGCGTAGTAGTAGATGAGTGTGGGCAGGGAGAGCACGTACAGGAAGTCAGACAGGGCCAGGTGGAACATGAAGACCGTGCTCGGGTTCCACGGCCGCAGCTTCAGGAACATCCACAGAGCGGCAGCGTTGAGCACAAAGCCAACCACAAACACCAGACTGTAGGACACTGGGAGCAGGATGTATTTGAACTCCTCTTCAAAGCGGCAGCTGGAGTTGAAGACCGAGGTGAACACAGTGGACTGGTTGTGCATGCCAGAGCTGCCGATGACTGTCGCCATAATGATGGGGTCTTCTTGGGGTAGTAGTAGCACTCAGCAGATGACCAGACCTTCAAAAGAAAAATATACTTTAACATTATCTAAAAAATACATGAGGTATCTGGCCACATAACACATTTTGAGCCATGGTCTAAGCAGGAAGGATGCGTATTAAGATTTAATGCTATTTACAGCAGGATGTTATTAAAACATGTCAGATCTGTGTGTGTGTGTGTGTGTGTGTGTGTGTGTGTGTGTGTGTGTGTGTGTGTGTGTGTGTGTTTGTGTGTGTGTGTGTGTGTGTGTGTGTGTGTGTTAGCTATAAGAAGGCAGAGCTATAGGGACAGGAAACCTTAACTGGATTATATAGATTGACCAAGGGGTGACCAGATTTAGAGACGCCTGGAGTTTGAGTAATGTACCCATTTTTATACTAATATAACTAGATAGTATGAGGTAATGTAAGCTGTTTTCCAGCCAATTAGAATTGACTTCTTTGCGAAATGAAACCTGACCATTCAGGAGAAGGGGATAGGTCCTAACGATTGGACTTTAAAAAGACACAGAGAAAGGTTGGGTTTTTATTGGTGGGGTTTTAATGCAGATTTCGTAATCAAATGCTCAATAAGATTTCTTAGAACAATTGTAAACTAGACATTGGCCAGTCCAGACTGATGCAACGCGTGAAAAAAATGCTGTTTCAATAAAAGATCCTGTACAACCCACCTGGCCTTGTCTCAGTGGATACATTGTATCAATCAAACTTCGCCTTTTGATGGAAGAAGCCCAGAAAACTACTGCACACACAACATGAATATATTGAAACTGCAAACGCTAGACGACTGAGTAGTTGAATTAATCTGCAACAATGTTTTATCAAGCAACAATATTGTTGTGTTTTGGACTGTTTTTGAACAATAGACGATGTCCCCTTCGGCTCCAGGAATTTGAGAGTTTTGTGAAGCTGACAGGCTAAATCAACTTTGTGTCAACTCATTTGGCAATGGCCTTGACTGTTACCGACACTCATTTATATATAAAAAAGTTATGCACTATAGCTTTAATCATTAATTGGCAGATTAAGGGCCAGCCTAAGAGGAATTAATTGAGCAATAACATTTTGTTTGTAGTCTGTGTCTAACAGTGATGGAAGACGCATACAGGTCCTTTACTCCAGAGTAATGCCTCAGCAGTGTAAAAAGACCTGCATGTTACATGATGTCCTTACTTCTTTTACTTCTTACTTCGTATCATTAGAAAAAATATAATACATAAAGTAGCCTATTAAAAAGTAGACATTTTTATTAAAAAAGTATTCACCCTTCCAGAGTGTTATGTGAATAGGCCACATATTTATTATTAGATAAATATTAAATATGCCTCTCCGAAGCATTTAATTTGATAGGTGGTCAAGGTGGGGAAATTTAAATGCCGTAGGCCTATGTAGGTATGAGTAAAAAGTTGTAGGCTACTTGTATTACAAGTGTAGTGAAGAGTAGGCTACTTGAGTAAAGGCAGTTGTTGCCTACTTCACAACTCTGTTGGTTAATAGTTTAAAAGTTTTTAGATGGAAAAATAGCTATTTAACCACATCTGCTCTCCGTATGAGGTTCTACACGCGTTATAAAAACGTAAATCTCAGTCAGCACATAAGATCGGAATTCTCCTCGTACCACTGCCGCTGCCACTCACCCCAACAGGGACCCCAAAAGAAATGTTGGTCCTGAACCAAGGAACCAACACAGACAAGTAGGTTGTAAGTCGTCTTATTTCACCAGTTTCCAGTGGCTGTTTGCTCCTCTCCCTGCTCCGTCGTCCGGCATGAGATAACGCACTAAAAGTTTAGCATTCGGTGGAAATCGAGTGGGAGTCCATGGCAGCGCTGCATACAGTCGACACTGTGCGCAGGACAGCCTACATGGAGAGAGAGAGAGAATGGACCATCGGGGCTGAAAAGGGAAGTCACTCACAATGCTGAATGGACAAAAACGTGCCGCCCAAAAACAGTATCAAGTGTCAAATCAAAAAGTGTTAATCGCTTTCAATCCAGGGTGAAACTGGAACTACAGCTCGTGTTTACACGCGCATTAATCCATAGGCTAGTTTCATGATCTTTCATTTATCATCGGTTTGACTTCAGACATTCGATTTCCTAAGTAGCCTACAGCACGTCTAGAAAAGATCATAATACCTTTTTTAATATCCTTCATGAGTAAAATTGAAATAGTAGACTGTATAATATTATCCCTATTGTTATTATTTCTTGTTAGGATAAACACACCAACGTTGTAGTGGGGCATAGTCCTAAATGATCTTTGAGAGAGATTATTACAGCGTGAGTCTATACTTTGTATTTAAAAAGGTACACTATGCAACATTTTAGTGAAAAAATAAATTATAGGGTCACACAAAAATAATCCCTCTCAATGATCAGTTCTGCCTCAAAATGTGTGGTGGTGTGTTTATCTACACAGTCTACACAGAATACCCTGCAAAGTGTACCTTTAAAAAAAACATCTTGACTGGAGTATAATTTTAAATGCAGAAATCCATTGTGATATATTGCAAAGTAAAAGATGTGAATACTTCCTTCACCATTGGTTGTATGTGTCTTAGGACACATAAAATGTCACTCATTCCCATGGCAACACTAAATGGCAGTCTATACTAAAACAACTGTTGAAGTTAATATTTGCACAGCTGTACTGTACCAGGTTGGTTGTACAGTAGTTTGATAGCTGTTATAAAACGCAAAATTTGCTCTCTGGAGCAGAAGGGACCAATTGGTACGTCTCCTCAGTAATCCTTTGTCATCTCTTCTTTTAGATTCATGTGATAAGGTGTTGAATGATAAAAGTTGAATCATAAAGAAATAAAAGCAGGTGGGATGAGCAATTCTGTTGTCGGAAATAGATGATAAACTGAGGTCAGATGAGTTCACTTAATAAGTTACCACAAAAACTAAAGCTTGATTTCGACCACAGTCACGAACATGATCACATGATCCATCATCCTTGTTATAACTTCAGTTTTCTGGTTCTAGTCTGTAACTCCACAACTGCCAGTCCTGCTTTAAACCAACAACAAAAGTCAAGCAGAGTTAATCAATATACTTAAATGGTATATTCCAACCTTTAAAGGGGAGTTAGGATATATCTTTAAGACTGATAACTATCATCTAGAGTTATTTCAATTCTGTAATTTGTTTCAGTAAAAACAGTCCTTCACAAATGGAAAGTCCACCCCCTTTAAAGATATATTAGCAATGTGTGTGTGTGTGTGTGTGTGTGTGTGTGTGTGTGTGTGTGTGTGTGTGTGTGTGTGTGTGTGTGTGTGTGTGTGTGCGTGCATGCGTGCGTGCGTGTGTGTTTCTGTGGTTCAGGAGTGTGGAATGTGAGTGGGCCCCAGGCCTCATCAGATGCTTGTTCGAAGAACAGCACAGATGGAAAACATGTCAACATATAAACAAAGCTACGATTAGTATTTTTGTATAAATAACTGAGTTTTTCCCTTTTTCTGATCTTCATTGTGCTCTATGATGTGTGCATAAATTGCCCCTCGCAAACCTGTACTGTAATGTGTAGCGTGATTTTGCTAATCGTGATCCCATATGTACAGTCATATGAAAAAGTTTGGGAACCCCTCTCAGCCGGCATTATAATTGACTCTGCTTTCACAAAAAAAAGATAAAAGTGGTATGTCTTTAATTTACCAGGAACAGCTAACTACTGGGATGTTTTCCAAACAAAGATTTTTTGAAAAGCAGTATTTGGTTGTGTGAAATAAAATAAAATGTGAAAAACTGGCTGTGCAAAAATATGGGTACCCTTGTGGTTTTGTTGATTTTAATGCCTGTAACAGCATGTAAAACTGATGACTTTAAACACAAAGTTGGTTGGATTATGTTGTTAAGCCTTGAACCTCATAGAAATGTCTGTTTAATCATGAGAAAATGTATTTTAGGTGCCTAAATGCAAGTTGCACTTCTCTTGGACTCTCTGCTGAAGTGAGACAGAATGGGACCATCAAAACTGCTTCCAAAATATCTTAAAAACAAAGATTATTCATTGTCATGGTTTAGGGGAAGGCTACAAGAAGCTTTCCCAAAGGTTTCAATTGTCAATTTCTACTGTAAGGAACATTGTCAGGGAATGGAAGGACACAGGCACAGTTGCAGTTAAACCCAGGTCTAGCAGACCAAGAAAAGTACAAGAGCGGCATATGCGGCGGATTGTGAGAATGGTTGCACACAACCCAAAGATCACCTCCAAAGACCTGCAAGAACATCTGGCTGCAGATTGTGTATCTGTACATGGTTCAACAAATCAGTGCAATGTTGCCTGCTGAGAGGGGTTCCCAAACTTTTTCATATGACTGTAACTTTGACAAGGTTAAACATAAAGACACACTTAAACATGTCAGGAGGGGATTACACATGCACACATTTTCCAAGTCTCAATGATCATTTCACTGATCACCAAAACAGACTGCAGCATAATCCCAGACCAACATGTCAATCTAATCCCCTATTGAATAAACATGACTTTTAAAAAGTAAAACATTCAATACCCCTTTCCTTTGACTCGCATGTTGTCAAAGAATTCCTATAATGATGACATCATCACGGTCAGTATAGCAGTGACTCTGTTGGTCATTGACCTGCTTTACCTGCTCCCAGACAACATGAGGGATGTGTTTGGTCATGCCTTAATAAGTAACTACCTCTATCTGAAACGCTGCAAGCCCAAAACCCTGAGACTCACACACTGTGAAGAGCAGTTTTAGGATCAGATTCACAGTTGACTCATCTCTTTTGGCTGTGGTCTATTATTAAACTGAGCCTACAAATACGTCTCTCCCATGGTTGCATGTGGACACAGTCATCCTCTATTTACAAATGACATGGATGTAATCATAGGCAATTGATTATTGGTCAGTCACCCAGACTAAGGAAATATGCTCTTTTCACTTTTCAAGTAAAACCTCAGTAGAGTAAAACAATAAAATAAAAATAGACACGACTTAAGAGCAATTCATACACAATATGTAACTTGATAACTTGATGGTTGGTGGCTGTGAGTATTGTGATAGCGAATCACACCATGAAATCCTTTTTTTGAACAATATATATGGTTGTGGCTTTAGTCTTAGGACTTATGTTGCCTGTGTCACAAATCTGCCCCATGCATTAAGCAGGCTGCACCTCAGGAGTAGGTGACATTAACAATGTACAAGCAGTGTAGTGTAATGATGTGATTTGAGCACTGAAATGGAAGGGATTACTTGTTGTTTTCACCACTGCTCCACAGCATGAAATAACACTTGTGTATCCATGGTGACAGTCAAATTTGCTTTAGGCACTTTACTTTACATAGGTCGCATAAAACTTGCACAGTGGACATAGGTACTGATTAAGTGGCATGATAGCAACAGTATGAAACAGTAAACAAAATGAGATATGGCAGGCCCTTCTATATGCTCTTGACGGACAATATTCCGGTAGATATGTACAGCTACGGATGTTATGCTCCATAGGTTTAACAGAAGGCTTTTACAAGCTCAGATCCAGGCTCAATAATAGCAGCGTAATGGAAAGAACACAGTAGAATGGATGAAGGTGAATGGTAAACACTAGTCTTGAAAGAACACTGGAAATTGAAGGACTATATTTTTATAGTCAATTAAAATTAATTTAAAACAAAACGAATGACACCTTAATTCCTTGATCAACATTTGTATAGGTGTCGGTAACATTTCCATCGCCCACCTCTTTCAGCTGTCGAGATGGATAGATGAATAAATCACACCGTACAATGTGTACCTCCTGCATTATGTTCCCTTTGCTGTGTTGACACTGAAAACTATTGTTACAGTATTGATCAAGTTGGCAGGGCTGCGGTAAAAGTCCAGCTAATGTGATTATTATCCAATCAGTGTCCTCCTCTCAGAATTGGGTATTTAACACATATTCCAGTTGTAATTAAGCAGGCTAAGAGGTTTTGTACCATCAATGTTTTTCAACTGTCTATGTCAGTTCCAGTTCCTGGGCAGGTTCTCCAGGATCCTGCGTCGGTGTGAAGGGTTTGTCACTCCTGCCGCGCGTAGATCATCCTCAGTGATACCACTGTGGAAACAGACAAATGTAACTAAAAATATACACAATAATGTTTACTTCGTCTGGTAAATCTTTTTAAGTACATCTTTAAATCGGCACACCATGAATGGATCCAGTGTAGCGTGGTGCACATGTGAAGTTCTTAACTGCTAGTCAACTGACAATTGACGATCTGACACATTCACACTAGTAATTTGATCAGGCCTACAAGTAATTACTGCAACTTAACATTACATTTCATTTCCTTTTGATGACGCTTTTATCCAAAGCGACTTCCAATAAGTGCATTCAACCATGAAGGTACAAACTCAGAACCGCAAGAACTCAAAAAGTAGATGTGGCTTACCAATCAATGTTTCCAGTTCTCATACCCTGTGTGCTATATGTTCTGTACTGGTTCATTGTGATGTTATATTTTGTGGCTGTGTGATGACCTCTATACAGTATAAAGGAAAAACCAAGTGTTGTGTTGAAAGAGATGCAGGTCAATGGTTAAAAAATAACTTTGGGTTTTGGTGCTGTCAGCTTCCTGTTACAACAGTTATAACAGAGCTTACATTAAGGCTATAGTGCGTAACTTTTCATTATAAATGAATGTCCATAACATTCAAGCAATTGCCTAATAAGTTGACGCAAAGTTAATAAGCCTATCAGCTCCACAAAACTCTCTCTGTATTTTTCAGTATGACAATGTTTACAAACTGTTGTCGTCCAGCGACATTGGCGCGCAAGAGGTGAAAAAGCTCAGGTGCACAGGAAGTGATGCATTTCACGTCATGACAGAGAAAGGCCAACAGCAGCGTTCCGCTTTGGGGACAAAGAGGACGGCAGCAACAGATGAAGGCATGGCTGAAAACCCCAAGAACAGCTCACGCAATGTTTCAGTTGTTGATATTGCTTAGAAAAAACAACAATGTCGACAACATACAGCGGAAGGAACAAATTCCAAAAAAAGAAAGTGACCTACGATCACGGAATGCTGACATAATGTTGATGCAGCGACAGTGATGTGATAATAAATCAGAATTCCTCATTGAGGCGACAGAAGTTACGCACTATAGCTTTAAGGTGTTCTATTGATTTCCTAGAAGCAACATGGCTGCTAAAGGATTTTACCTGAAGTAATCCAGATCATCCCAGCCATTGAGGCTGAGTCCCAGCGTGTATTTCTGAAGACCGAGAGCACTGAGAAGCTCTCGCACCGTCTCTGGTGCACCTTGGAGGACCAACGCCTGAATAGAGATAAAGCAGACAGAATTGTTTAAAGAGGACAGAGAGCCACTTATTTTAGAAACCATCTCAGAGAGCAGTGTCTCTACCTCTTTCTCCCAGCTGTAGCCTCTATCTCCAAGCATGGACGGGCCATTTCTATAACTTGGCCTCTGGTTAGGTATAGATAGGCCCCTCTGCTCTGTAGGGAAGAAGTCAACTTCGCTGAGAGATTTGGCAATCTGCAGAGCAGTAAGAGAGTTGTCCCCTGGAGGTCCAGGTGGCTGCAGATCGGCCATCCAGGGAACAGAGGTCTGACAGTATTCTATGCGAGATGGGATGTAGGGGAAAGCTGGCGGCACATTGGCTGCCCGGATAGGATCAGTCCTTTCTGGGAGATGCTGGTGTTTATCCCGTCTAGCCTTTTCCCTGATAATTGCTGAATGGTTCATATACAAGTTCCTCATGTTCTTCTCGGGCAGTATGGAGTCTGGAGCAATATTTTGACCTTGTTTTTTGTCTCTGGGCTGTGAAGTCTGTTCCTGGTACTGTGACAGGGTGGTACCCGAGGGCGGAGGTATGGGAGATGGGTTTTTGTCCGGGAAAAGCTGATAGGAGTTGGTTTGGGGTGTAGGAGCATCGCCGGTTGGAGTGTACTGGGGCAGTACGGCTGGGATTTCAATCTCTGTGAAGTCTGATCTGCGACAGGGTCCTCTGTCAAAGCCGTGACGTCCTTGTGAGATTGTCGGCAGCTGCAGGGCCTCATTGCCAGACCAGATCACCTGAGGGTCCCTTCGTGGCGGGGGGGCCTCCTCCACCTTGCGTGCCACCGACACACCTTCAAAGATGACGTAGGCAGGATTGGTGTAGCTGCTCGAAGTTGGTTTTGGAGGAGCTGCGGAGGACCTGCAAACAACATATACAGTAAGTCTAGAATTTGGCCCAACTGAGCTACAATTGAGTATGTCCTCAATTCTCTCTCACTTCGTAAAGAGTTCGTAATGTCTTCTGTGGCATTTACCTTTAACATTGCAGGTGTTCACACCAAAAGCTATTGGTTGGTGTATGCATTCGGCTACAGGTACCAAGGAGAAGATAAACCACATGCATTGCAGTGCTGTAAAATTGTATCCATGTTTTTTGCCAAAAAATTCCAGTGACTGTTACATGTAAGTTTGAAATGGCTGATCTTATTGTTTAAATATTGTTTATAGTTCTTCAACATAATTCAGATAATATCGGCTGTATCACAATTCTTCTGCTCATTGCCAACATAATATGTGAACCAATTTCAGATATTTTTTTCAAAATTAAAGTAAGCAGTGGATAATGAATTTACCATTTAAATAGTTTTTGTTAAACATAGCTGGGAAAATGTGCACACTAGCTCTAAAAGATGTATACTCTTCAAAAAGACAGCATTGCTCCTTGAAAATAGGTTAGTTACTTGTATGTGTAATTGCTGATAATTGATTTGATATTCAAAGTTTACACTGTTGGTATGACGCATGAAAAGAGGACCTCACCTGTTTATTTGAACACGTGTAGATGCAGGAGACACGTGTCCCCTCCCAGGATCTTTCTCGAAATGGAACCACTCTGAAAAGGTCAAATGACAAGAAATTAACAACGAATTTTGTGATGAGCAAGACACATTCAATGTCCGTGTGGTGTGTGTGTGTGTGTGTGTGTGTATGTGTGTGTGTGTGTGTGTGTGTGTGTGTGTGTGTGTGTGTGTGTGTGTGTGTGTGTGTGTGTGTGTGTGTGTGTGTGCGTGTCTGTGTGTGTGTGTGTCTGCGACTCTGCGTGTGCATGTGCATGTGTAGGACGAAGGCAATGTCAGTTTGCAATCACATAGCGTAGTGGTGTTTATGAGTCGTTGTAGTTCCTGACCTGCTGACAGTAATACTCATCTGTTCTGTTTTAGTGTCTCAGGATGCATCTGGTCAGGGTCAGGGTCAATCGGGGGCCAAAAGAGGAAGCAGGTCGATAGATACCAGCAAGTGTAAAGCCAAGCCCAGGGACCATTGAGGAACCAAATAGAGGAAGCAATGTGAGACTCACAGAAGAGTCAAAGAATGCACAGCGAGTGGAGATGAAAGTTAAGTGGGGAAGTGATAGTGCAAGCAAGGCAAAGGGTAGGGGCAAGGATCAGTTCAGGCCGACCCACCATAGACCTTCTCCCGCGTTCCTCGTCTGTCCTTGGGCACATGGATCCTGACCCGTCCTCTAATGGAGCCCATCTCTTCGCCTCTGTGACTCAGAAAGGTCTCAAACTGCTCTGAGGCACCAGCGAGTGAGCGCAGAGCCACACAGCATTCACCTACATTAGATTAAGATTTCCATTCATTAGATCAATGAAACATTCAACACTGAAGCACAACCGAAGTGCGCAAACAAAAGAGCCAACTTTTCAATTCAGATAGTTTTCCTTAGGTTTGGACATACTAACTGTAGTTCAGCAACACTGGAGGTCAATCACATTTGATTTGGAGCACTGAGAAGAACATGTATGATTAAAACACTCAATCCAGTGCCTCAGGATACAGTAATCTACATTTAGTGATTTTAGTCAACATGTTCCTCCTTTTGTATAATTTGGTAGAAGTAGTATATGTGGCAGTGAAAATCAAAGTTTTCTAATACAAATATTTGGAGCTCAAGCTTAAGCTGAAAGCAGCAAACCATTTCAAAACCTAATGACACGTTCTGGATAAGTAAAGAGCACTTGAGGTAAGAGTTTCGAAACACTTTAAGGGCACTTATTGGCGAGGTAAACAATCTAGGGGGACATTATGAATGGAGTAGTTAATTAGAAAATAATCATTATTCCTACGACCCACCATATGACTCAAACCCATCGCATGACTTGACAGACAACAGCAGGTGCTGATCCTGAAGGTACTCCATGTCAGACATGATTGGAAGAAGCTACAGGAGACATAAACAAATGAGTTATTAATAGTTTGACTTGAAAAAAAAATGCTTTCAAACTACTTTCAAATGGCTCGCCTCTAACCTTGGGCAGTTGTTTGAAGGACCAGCCCAGTTTGAGAAACCTGGGAACATCACAGCTCTGCGAGTCATTCTCACTTGAGCGCCGTGTCTCTGCAAAAATAGACATGAATTCATTTTCTGCTCCCTGTGCTGCATTCTGCTTCATACAAAATGTATATTTAATGCAATCACCATACCGTCAAGACAAGACGAGTGAAATTCAATGAAGAACTTTGCCTTGCTTGCCGTCTTCACAATTGCCTCGATGCCTTCAAGCTCTATCCAGGCCTTCTCCATGCTTGAATTTTGATCTGTGCAAGACAAATGCATTACAATGCTGTTCACTTATTGAAGGGACTGAGCCATGTGCCATCAGTTTCTGTCCAAAAAGGCCACAACAATGACAGCACCTGTTTTGGAGCTGAGCTGTGATGTAACTCCCACTTGGAACGTGGCAAAAACAGGGGAGTGATCACTTGTGAAGATGTCATCTGTGCAACCTGGTAAGAGGAAAATCCATCATATTACTTGATTATTCAATTGCAATAAAACAGCTAGTATGTATTCAATAATATATACTGTAAGGCAGAGGAGCTTTCAGTGACATTTCACAAAGATGTGACAAAAGAGGGATAAAGAAGACCATAAAAATTGGTTTTGCTAGTACCCAGTATTTGCTATGTTTTGATAGTTTGCTGAGGTGAGTCAGGAACAGATGCTTGGGTTGAACAAAAGGAAATGACTCAGTTACTTTATGGACCACAGACCAGGATGTAGGGGATTAATGTTATTTGCTTTGATTGGTAGCTCTCATTTCATAGTGGTACAAATTAAAATGTCAAATAAAATAAAAAAGATCTTATTTGAGAATTAAACCTTTAGCAATGTCAACATGATAGCTCTTAAATATTTCAATACATTTATACCATTTTTATTTTTTATACTGTATATACATTTTTTAAATCATTTGATCTCACCATATGCAGTGCAGATGATGTGCGTCTCTGGGTAGGACTTCCAAAGAATCCTATCACACCATGATGGAACATTGACTCGCACCTACAGAAAGATTTAGATATGAGCATATTATATCAACAACATATTGTTTGTTGCTGCCTTCATTCCTGTTGTGTCAGACATTTCTCTCTTAGCCTGAGGGTTATTAACCTTCTATTTCTAGCGACCATGGCAGCTGCTGTGAATGTCAACTATGCCCACTGACACTTTAAATAGGATAAGCTTACAAATAAAATGATCTTAAACAGCATACTAAGAATGCTTCTCAAATCTTTCATTTGTCTTTGTGATTTGCTGGTACAGCATTTTTTTACAGACTTAGAATTATACATAACATAAACAGTAAACTTACAGGGCGATAGTATGACAAGACTGGGCTATACAATTTAATTTAGAAAAATGACTAAAGCACAAAATAAAATGAACAGGTGCCCTTAGGTATGTGAAGAATATAAACACAGCAATTAATACAACACTGTGTGGCCCCAAAACAAGTTATTACATCTAGGAACACACTTGAGCAACCTGTGGAGCAATTGATTTTCCTCTGTTATCAGATATAAATGGGAGTAAGAGTCTAAAGCCGTGCTGCTGGCTCTGTGAGGAAGTACTTAGCTCACCAAAGTCCTTAAGATACATTGTTTGGGAACCATGAATGTCTGTACCAAGGTTTCATGGCAACCATCCAATTGTTCCTCCTTTCCTCCTAACATTTTTCTGCAGCTATGTCAGAGGGGCAGAATGTGTTTAAACTGTGGGCATGCATCCTCTTTTCACGCGCCTGAAAGAAAAACAGGGTGATGCGCACGGCTAAAATTCGGCAGTGCTGTGTGTGTAACAAGAAATGACTCACTCCTGAAGTCTTGTATTTCTGCCAAAGGTAGCAGTCCCTAGAGCCCCGTTCATACCGATAGGTGGGTGGAAATGCAATCTTCTCTTCCTCTTAACCAGGATAAATGGGGGAAGAATACAGCGGGAGGTAAGCAAAGGTTGAGCCCAAACATAATGAAATGGTACTGAGTTATTTTGTAATAGTAAAATAGCAATAAATTACTTATGCAATAACTGCCTGATATAGTATGCATAGCTTTCAATACAGAAAAAAAGGCCATGAGCAAAACGGAAACTCACTGAAGTTGAGAAATGCCTTTCTCTTTTGTTTTTCTCGGGTGAGTTGGTCTGCACACATGAGTTCCTCAAACTCTCTCTTAGATACATGTTTCAGGATGTCCTGGAATCATTGAGGGCCACAATGAAGCAAAAGCATCAGTGTCCGGGATTTGATCAAGATCAAATAAGTCACAAGTACTATCAATCCAGTTCACATTGGTGCAAAATGGGAACACTTTGTTAAAAAGTAAAGCAGTGAACGAAGAATGAAATAATAACTATTGCTCTGACCTGTACATCCAAGTCTAGTCTGTAGTTGAGGTCTCCACACCAGAAGAGATGGCTGAAGCGCAGGCTGATGTCAAAGGCACCGAGCTGTTTGTCGCCCAGAGAGAGCAGTCGGAGGATGTCCACAAAATTCTGGTTCCTCCTGAAAATGATGTAAAGTACAGATGACAATTATACATACAAGAGCAGGTAGGACTGCAGCACACACACACACTTGGCATTAAACATACGGTATGAATACACACATATAATCTTAATGTACCTGAGGACTTTCTCACTTCCAGAGGTCAGGTGGCAGTTGACAAACCCAAAGGATGTTCCATTGAAGAGGAGGGAGACCCCAACAGCCCCCTTGCTCCCTGAAACAACACAAATGCTCAATCTCAAACCTCCAGGGTTAATGATAATAATTTAAAAAAATGATATAAATGTTTTCCTGCAATGACATTTCTGCAAGTCAGCCTTGATATTGTATATTTTACTGTGTTATAATTGTGCTTTGTGTGTGTTGGTGATGGTGATGGTGCGATCATGCAGGGCAGCCTACCCAACGTGTTCCCCAAGCCGGTCCTCACACTGGCTGTGCTCACATGGCTGATGCGACTCTCATGCTCTGGCTTCACAAACACAGCCAGCCTCATGTTCCAGAGGGACAGTACTGCCACCTACAGGACAATGTTTCACATTACAATAGGTGACAAAACGGTCCCCAACCAGTCAAAGATCACTCAAGTTCAGATTTAAAGTCAGGCACCAACCCAGCCACTTTTAAGATAAAATGTACATTGTGTCCTGTCAGTAAACCTTTGCTCAACTAGCTTGATTACAAAGGTACTATGGAAATTGAGCTTAGCACTCCTATAAAACTGTGGGACTCACGCTGAGAAGAAAAAAATAAAAATAAACTCAAAATCAGCTATAAATGTCCCTTCAGCCACAGAAGGCTTTATACAGCCTTTTCACATATGCTGTGGTACTGCCCAAGACTTGTCAACAGACTTTGATGTGTTAAATCGTCGGGGTTCCCCTCTAGCTATTTTAGGCAAATGCAAAAACGATTCACATGACATTAAAATGTCTTTCTTCTATGGTGTTTATGGATAATGCACGCTATTTAGACAAAAAGAATCACCAATTGAAGTTTAAAAAAATAAATAAAAAGGAGAATTACTTGTTTGAAGTCGATGTTAGTATAGCTGCGTAGAGTTGCTTTGATATGTTCGGTCCATTCTCTCTCGCCCTGAGGGTTTTCCTGAGTCCCCAAGGCATAGATGTCGTGAGGGAATAAGGCGGTCGACTCATCAGGGGCGTGTCCCAAACCACAGCAGGTCACCCACGACTGGAGGCTGCGAGGAGGAGGGGAACTGCCTGTTTACACAAAAACAACACAATGAATATTCATAAAAAACCTTCTCCATCTAATTCAGCACATAACTAAGTCTTCTGATTCTTGACAGTACTCAAAACTGGAATCATGTGTATGGTGGTTACCCATATTCCAAGTGCCCACAAACACAGAGATCATGTCCGGTTCAATTAGCTGGGAATGCCTGGTTTTCATCAGCTGGAGGAGTTGACAGAACGCATCCCGTTTCTTAAAAAGAGATGAGAGTCACTCAGTGAATATCCTTCAAAGAAACAAGTTAAGTTACATGTGTTAATATCGCCAAATATAACAAATTACTATTTTTCTCAGGAGGCTTTATAATATCCAAACAGAATTGGGCACCCTCTCTCTTTAAACCCTTGATTAAGATTTTTTTTTACATTAAATTGGAAATAAAAATAAAACTCAGGATGAGCAGTAGAGGAGTGATCTGTCCCGGAGGATAATGTTGTATACAGAATCTTCTTACAAATTAGGATAACAAAATAGTAGACATACACGTGAGGTAATGGATCATGGAGGGCATTGAACAACTTCAGGTGTCGCCAAACGGGTAATTAATATTAAGTAACAATGGATTCCAGTCAATAAATACAAACCTATTATCTGCCCTTACCCGCACACTCTCAAACGTCATCTCCCGTGGTGTGTTGTGGTGGCTGTCGACCACCATGCGTACCTTTGCTGGACTGCTCTGGAACTTGACAATCTGAAGGACTTGACGCACAAGAAACACACCAGCAGACCATTATGCCATTTATTTGCAAGCATGTGAAACATTATAGGCACAAACAAACAAAAAAGTTAATATGTTCTTACTTCTTTCATGTGAGACCCTCTCTATACCAAATGAAGCAGCCTTTCTGTCAAAGAGCAGCACCCCTGAGTCCACATCCACAGAGACAGTTTGTCTGCCGTACCTCACCATCTTCACCTGGACACACAAATAAAACAAATAAAAAAATGATCAAGTTTAAATGCAACAAAGTAAAATAGGCTATTTAAAAGAATGTTGTTGGTTGTAAGATAAAGCGCCCTTTTCAACATGATTTACCTGAAAGGAGTGAACTGGCAGCTGTCTGGCATGTTTCTTGACAGGTGTTACATTGGTGGGTGCTGGTTCTGGAGGGGTTGGGTTAGGCTGCACTGCCAGGTTGTGATTGGTCACCGCATCTTGTAATGCTTTTAATACCTGTATGAGCAGAGAATTTGCAGAGTTTACACTTTAACTAGGTTTGTCCTTTCCTATTTTTTCAACTCTTCAGTAGCAGCTCTACTCAACATAAACATACCCTTTTCTCCAGTGAAGAAAGAAGACTGACCAACGCTGAAATCTTACACAACAGGCTGTCTATGTCCATCTCTGGGCCCTTGTTCCAAAAATACGAGAAATTAGGTGCATCGTGTTAATTAGGTGAGATGTATAAAAATGATCCTTTATCCTCCTACAGGAAACTAGCAGTTTAAAAATTATATTGATCAACTGTTCTTCCCAAAGCATACTGCATGGTTTTTATTGTACCTGTGCCTTGGTGTGTGTTAAAGTGCAGCTAGGATGGTCGAAGACCTTGGCCAGGGTTTCCAGACTTGAGAGAGTCAGATCAATCTCACTGTAGATCAGATCAATTTAACACTTATGATTAATGACCACACATCTATTTATTTTCATGCAGAACGTCTACTGAATATATTTAGTAATCAATACAAATATGCCATGCCATGCATCATAACAGTCCGTGTTTTGCAAATTGCTCCTAGTTTACACTTTCAGTTCATAATTAAAAAATAAAATAAAAAACATGCTAACCTGTTTAGTCCTTGGCAGGCAGTACCCAGAGTACGCTTGAGGTGGCATAGAGTTGTTGCCCCTTTATGCACATTCTCAATGTCGAGAGGCAGGTCGCTGAAGAGGTAGTCATTGAGTAGACCAATCACCTCACCCGCAGTACTGTAAACAGGCATAATGCAGACTGTAATATTTGATCAACTTTCTGCTCCATGGACATTACTTTTGCTTAAGTTGATTCAACGTTCTTTGAGAGATTGTAGAGATACACCAGACCAAGAGCAATTGTTCAGCATAAAAGCACCAGCACTGTTTATTAATGGGCCAAAAAGAAATCAAAGGTAGAGTGTATGTTGCCTTCCATATGCTTGATTACCAACAGATGCAGACTTTAAATGAGAAAAAGTTTATTATTGGTGAACATAACAGACCGCTAAGTTAATGTGACACCACAAAACACACTCAGATGTAAAAAGCTATCTGATACTGTAATAATGTAATAAACAGATCTTAAATAGAACAGAGATATGTGAAGCTTTACATGCAGCATAGATAGGCACTATGCAAGGAACATCTTTGAAAATGAGACTTTTGGCACTTAAGAAATGTTTTTGCATTTAATAAGAAAGATACCTAGATGTGTTCAGGTCCTGCAACTTATCCAGGAATAGGGAATGAGGGGCAGGTTTTACTGGTTGTCCTGTGAGAGGCACTGTGTTGACAGTGGCTGGAACTGGAGGCAGCTTCTCATCATCTGTGCACACGCAAAAAAACATAAACCAAACATTAATAATAAGCAAAGTATGGCAAAGAATAAAAAGCCCTGGGGAGTCGGGACTAACATTTTTCTGTAGGCATGTAATATCTCATAATGCTCAAATGCACATTATAGTGTATAATATCTGTACATGTACTTAACTGTTGGGTGAGTCGTTATGATAGCAGGACCCACCTGAGCTCTCATCCCCAGTGTCTGTAACACGTGGAACAGCATAGAGCAGAGGAGTGACCAGGCCCTTGTGGGGATGCTGGTACCCCAACACCAGGTCCTCTAGTGTCCGGAAACAGTTCACCTGCACCCCCTGTGTTGTCTGTGAGACACACACACACACACACACACACACACACACGATAGAAGCCTCTGAATATGTATAGTGTATGAGAAGTCACATGAACATGTATGCGTGCTAAAAGTCTGTCATTGTTGTAAACATAAACTGGAAAGTTCACAGTGGCTGAAAACAAACGCACCGCAGGTGATAAAAACTTGCTATACAAGCATGCAATGCACTAATAACAAAATAATAGTAGCAGATCTATTAAGCTCTTCTCTTTCTTTTCCCAAGCTTGCTCCAGTGTAATACAAAGCGTAAAAATACAAATGTCACACACAAGAGCTATGAGGTTATATGTGTGTTGAAACAAGTGGTCTTCAGTGTCAATGCCTTACAATGTTCTATTTTATGCAACTTCACTACTTTGTCCTTTCTGAAACTCTTAGGAAACATAAATTATAAAACACCTCTTTTATATAAGGTCTTTCAACATAACCTGGGGAGACATATCATGCTATAACTTAATGTCTAAATCTTGTATCATGTGCATTAAAGAGAACACAAAGTGAAAAAACAAATTGTATCTTGAATACTTTATGTGTGGTTGTCAGTGGATGTTTCCACACAACCCCCCACTTCCAAAATCTTGCTTGGTAGAACAAAAAATAAGTATTTATTTGCATGACAGAAAAAAGCGCATGCAGATGACTTTCTGTGATAAGGAGTGTCCCAGGGGGGGATTAAGAAAGCTCTGCCCTACACCACACAGGAAAGGTGACATCTTTGACAGCTACTTCCTGGCTATAGCAGCAGTTAGCTGTCATGTTTCACTGGGGTTCAACATTCACAGTCAGTCTAAAAAGGGCCCGCAAAAAAAACATGCCAAGGAAGATTTGACATGCATATGTTCACATGTTGAAGCCACAAGTGCAAGTGAGGCTACTCTAAAACTGTCCATAAAAAACTACACAGCTACACTTTAGGAGCACTCAAAGCTAGTAGAGGCAGAATAAATAGAACCACATGCTGTCGTGCACAGGTGCTACACATGCATACTCACAACGCCACCGGTCGCATGCACAAAATCACCATGGTACAAATTAGAACACAATACAGAGCAAGCCATTTTCCCGTGCCCTCTTTCTAGAAGCCTTTGTTTTCATTTTGCGGTGGAAGGAAAAAACTTTTTTTTTTTTGGCTCGAGCTACCTTACTGTTGCCAGGAACTCTTCAAATAGTATTTTTGTACCACAAGGCCCTCTTGAAAAGCATTTAAAAGAAAATGAAAAGGAATGAGAGACAGTGAGAGACAAAATAGGTCCAAAAATATCTCAATGGCCATCTTGGAAAAACAAAAAGGCAAGCATGGGACTTGTAAATTACTGGACAAAATCCAGTGAGGGAAAATACGTACTGGAGGTTTATTCTGATGGCAGTGGAAAAACAACTCAAATAGCAACAGAGTTTAAGGTCTTCATTTAAAAGCAGAGGCTTTTTCAAAGTCAAGAGCTTGAAAGCCACTGCAAGGCAAGCATTATTAAACTTGTTATTGGACTTTAATATGCAGACATAGTTTAAAAGCCACAGCTGATTTGCGATTTTCGGTCCTGAAAATGTTATTTGTGTGTGTTTGTGGGTGGGGGGGGGGGTGTTTATTTTTATCACCTAATAATTAGGTATTTTGCTGACTAAATGGCCCCCTGTGCAGAATCAAAAACAGACCGTACAAACATGGGCTTAAACTCTGCCACATTCAACAGACCCATTATGTGTAATACAAACACCCCCAAACATACACATAACAAATCAGCACACCCACTGGTCAATGACCTACTGTGTGGGTAGAGTAGGAATCTCTGAGACATAAAAAAAACAATTTCTCCTCTGTGCTGCTGAGCTTATGCTGCAAGTATTCGGCCACATGGCAGAGATGCCATTCAACAACAAGGCTACTGCATTTGCTAGAGAGCCTGTACAGAGAGGAAACACAAACATGTTCCTGTTCTCCTCACAGGCAATAACAAACCATTGTTTGATCCCTCTATATATCCATCTGACCGGCTCATGTTTCTCTGTGTGTGTACAATTTGTGCTAAGGTTTCAGAAAAATTGTGTTTGCTTTTTCCTGTAGTCTTCAACATCACACAGAGCTAAAGTGTTGTGTGGCGATGGCGATGAACACTCACCTGTACTGCCAGCAGGCCGTCTGCATCAGGTAGAATACGATAGGTGTGAACATGCCTTTGAAACCTTTGGGAGGAAATTATTGATGTGTTTCAGATTGCTACAACATGATTCAGAGCAAACATTCCAACACATTCATAAAAATGTATTGTTTAAATAAGAACCGAATGTCCAGACATTGTTGAATATATACTTTCCTAACAAGGCGCCAGTTCTTTTTAGGAAACTAATTACATGGCTTTTTCAGTTATACAATGTGTGAGAGACACTTCATGATCATCATCCCCATCATTAACTGCAGAGGAGTTAGCAGCACATAATGATGAATGGCATTGTTAGTCAGTCAGCTACTGTATATCCAATGAAAAAATGGGTGGACCATGATAGTCCAATTCCACATTTAAGGAACTAAAAGAGGGAATGACATATTGAGTAAAGAACGAAGGGAAAGAGGGAGCACTGCGAGTGGCTGGGCTCAGCTTTCAGGAATGTATCTGGCTCAGGCTGATGAGCAGTCAGCGTAGTGCGGTCGCTGGTGCTCCCGCCCTCTTTCAGGGGGCCCCAGGGAAGAAAGAGGGGTAAGAAAGGGGAAACAGGGAGTCCAGGGCCAGGGTTTGACTGGCTGAGATGGACTGTGTACGGACATGACAGTCAGACTAGTCTGGAGCGAGGCTGGCCCACAACAGACAGTGCTTTGGGCCATTTACTGCTGCCTGCTGGTGGATCACGTTGAAAGTGATGGATATGACAAGGGGATTAAAGCTGCTAAATCAATTGACAGACATCATGCAGAATTGTTGAGCTAATGAATAGTTTCCAAACCTAAATGCCAATATCTAAAACGTTCACAAGATTAGGTAATGAGCTATTGACTACTTAAAGGTGGAGTCAGCGATTCTGGAGAAGACTTTTGGTCATAATCACTTTTTGTCAAAATCATTGAATATCTCCTCACAATTCGCTACCTCTCTGTACTGTGTGAACTGCATGCTGAGAAACAATCTGGTGTTCATTCACAGCCTAGGCTCTGTAAACTGGCATGTATACAAGGCCGGGGTATGTAAACAAAGACCCACTGTAATAAAACCCTAAAGCGCTTTTCTCAAAGCGCTTTAGGGTTCCAGGTTCCATTCATTCACACAGTCATACCGGTGGTGGTAAACTACGATAGTAGCCACAGCTGCCCTGGGGCAGACTGACGGAAGCGTGGCTGCCATTCAGCGCCTACGGCCCCTCCGACCACCACCTCAAAAATACACCAGTCATACACATTTAAACGAGGCCGGGTGGGTGAAGTGTCTAGCCCAAGGACACAACAACGATGACACAAGTGTCACAATCGAACCGTCAACCCTTTGATCATTGACCAATTCACTCTACCACCTGAGCCACAGTCGCCCCAACATGCTAGCAACATGCCCGTTTACAGAGCCTAGGCCCTAGGCTGTGTATTAAAACTGTAATTTTATTCAGTGCCCACACAATACGGACAAGTAGCTGATTGTAAGGGGATATTCATTTTGACAGAAAGGGAATTTGAAAACAAGCTTTCTCCAAAACAGTGTCTTCACCTTTAAAGTATGCTTTTTTATTTCCTCACACATAGGACATCATTTATTACTTCAAGACAATCTGAGTAAATAATTCATTAAATATTTTAAGAGGTGAACCATATAATATTACACAAATAAATGATTTGCCATTACTTTTATGATGTCTTTTAAGTTGTGATCTACACAGAAATACTGCCAAGAGCCGTACCACCTAATCTATCATAATAGCTTAAATACCTAATTATTTTGAATTGTGATAGGCATGGTGAACTGGCTATCCTCTCAGTAGGTGAATGTGTGTGTGCGGGTTTATGTGTATACTCACAGCAGGCACAAAGCATAGGCTCCTGGCACAGACTCACTGTCTCTCACTAGGTAGCTGCCATCCCTCCCTGCCCGTGCCAGCAAGTCCTCTGCGTGCACACGGCTGATGTCACGATGATACCATGCTGCCGTAGCCATGGCAGTCAATGTTGCGATTTATATTCATAAAAGTAATCCGCATGAGTTGATGAACTTGACATAGCACAAATTTAACACACACACGTTTACTGTCACTTGCTCAGATGGTATCACGCTGGCAGTATGTCATTCCAAGTTGTAAGCGCCAGAGGCTGTTGACAGCTGTAGTTTAGAGCGTTTAGAGCTTTCCCATGATCCTTTTCTTCATGATCAAAGTGTCAATCAGACCACCAAACACCTTGTCTATATCAGCATGAACTTCCGGTGTCCCTGTTGGTTCCTTGGGGGTCACACATCCTGTTGCATTACAGGAAGAAAGGAGAAACCTTCAGCTGATTGTGAGGTTAGTGCCCTCTAACAACAGAAGCTCCAGTCCACTTTTGTGATCATTCCCTCGCGTGGAGAGATTCCCTTTTCAGTTTTTGGTCGCGAGTTGTTGCACCCAGGTGGTAGTGTTGCTCTTACAAACACAGGCCATCACAGCAGCACCAGGGGTGGGAGAGGGAAAGAGGTAGAGGAAAAATAGCGAGAGGTGCTTCCCAGTGTGAATGAAGGAGCCAACCCTGAGGCAATGACGGAGCCTCTAGTTAACCACAAACACAAGCCCTCCTCTTGTCCCAAAACAAAAACCCCACATGCAAACAACAGGAAAAGAAGAACCAAGAATGGCAAAACAAACAAATGGAGCCGCACACAAGGCGCCCACACACTCACACAGGCAAACAGCGACAGAGATAGAAACATACCAGATGGAACTCAGTCAGCACTAAAACCAGACAGGCATGCAACAGAAACCAGACTAATTCAAATGATTTCCCAGCTCTGTTGCCATATAAGGGAAAAGGAACAGCCTCCAAAAAGTTCAGCTGATGACTGCAGTTGTCTTTGCTTCTTCCAGGCCCAGATTCCATTTAGAGTGTGTCTGGTTGGACGTGGGCTACTCCCGGGGTCTCACTTTCATGCTGGATGACTGTGTGTGCGCCGGCGTGTGTCTTGTCAGTAGAGTCCCGTCCTCACTGGTGTGGTCTCCAGCGGTTTCTTCAGAGTGCTGTCAGCGCAGAGGGAGGGAGTATAGAGAGGCAGAGCACAGCCCCGTTAGGAGAGCAGGGGCAGACAGAGGAAGTGACTCGGCATTCCAGATGGCGGACATAGCCAGGAGAATTCTTGTGAGGGGCTCAACTTCACCACCAATGTGTGAAACAGCAGACTGCTTCCTTTCTCTCTATCTCTCTTTCTCTTTCTCGCTCTCTGTCCTCTTTTTTTCTTCTTCCTTGCTCAGCCCCTGCCCTGTCTCTTTCGTCAACTCCCAAAAACACCGCTCACCACACTTGGGAGGGTGAGCTGCATGAATGTATTATCCTCAGATTTTTCCTCGTTTTTTATCATCTTTATCTTCAGACGCATCATCCTCAGACAGGCATATTTACTCTCGTTCACCCTGCCTTTCGTCCGTCCCAACCTTTCTCTTGTTGTCGCACTCCCTAAACTTCCCTTCCTATTCAGCTTACACCTTCCCCCTCAGCAGTAAAGGCAGACTCCATATGGTTATGATCATCCTTAACTTTCTTATTTTTGCCCTCCTAGAACATCGCCTATTATTTGGCCCTCCTACTTCCCTCCTTCTCCATTAGCCGGAGCATATAACTCTGGGAAGCTGTGGTCCCATATTTGCTGTTCCGCGTCTCACAACTCAGCAAAAAAAAAAATGTGCAGAACATCAACCGCAGCCCCCATAAAACAAATAGACCATCCCAATCTGACGACATATCAATTTAACCCTCAATCTGTAATCAGTTCTTCCTAATATCTCTAAAAACTCTTACAGTGCAAATTTGAAACATTCCGCATCGTGCAATTGCGGCTGTACAGCAGTGCTTTGAGCTACTGTAAATGCTAACCTGAACTTGCCAACATAATCGCAATGACAAGTAAAACATCCTGATGTTAAGCAGTTAATGTTTAGCAGGGAAGTATATCACAGTGATACCTCAGTATCGAAGGTATTGCACTCAGCCACTGTCACACAAGTTGTTCTATAAGGTTCAGTACTCTGCCCCCTGCTCTTACTTATCTACATCCTCCCTTTGGTCGGTTACTCCGTCACTTCATCCTGGACTTCCATTGCTATGCTGACGACACCCAGATTTATCTCAGAACCAAATCCACCCATAGACACATTTTAGGAAACCAAACCAAAAATTAAACAGAAATGCCCTTAATGTTTAAAAAGAACAACACAGACCCCTAGTAAACCATGCCATACAAAAGAAATGTGTAGTCAATAAGTGCTCTAGTTGTAGATGACCATGTGATCATAACAGCTATAGATAAAGCCCTTTAAAGTTACAGCATCAGCTGCTAACCTACTCTTGGCTAATGGTCACACGGTTTCAGAAGATAATCAACAGAAAGCTAACAGCTCACTGTACAACAGCAAATCTTCATTAAAGGTTATAGGGCAGCACTGATTTGCTTAGCATCTAGAGTTAGTTCCAAACACTGCAGCACAGCCTTCATTTAGAAATACACTGAAGACGTATTTTAAGAAGTGGTAATACCCTGGTTCTGTAATACCCTGGTATTGTCAAGCATCATCCTCTGAGGGACAAAGTTGTCTTATTATATTAGGTGTTTCCAAAAATGGCAAGAGATTAACTTTAAGGGGTTTATGTGACTGTCGACTAGAAAATAGAAAACCCAAGACAGACAATTTCGCATTAAGAAAACAGTAAGTAACCCCTAGGTGTCTTCAATGTCTTTACCCTGGATAGAATTAAGTGGTAAAAACAACTCCATATAAATCATGTAATCTAACAGATCCTGTGACTTGTAAACTCATTAGATTGAAAGAATATGAAAGGGAGGTATAAAAGGTTTTACCTTTCATTCATTCACTTCCCATAGTTTATAAATGGCTACAGTTGCTCTTTAACCTGGCGTTACCCTCCAAGTCCTCCTATGTTTATGAATACACAGTAATTGTTTCTTTAGTATTGACTGTGTGCTAGTTCATTCATCAACGCAACACATCAGTTGTACTCCATGGGTTGTTAGGCTTTCAGGCAGTGCCATTTCCCTTAGTCTACTACAACCCAGGTGCTGTTTTGTTTGCCCAGTGAAGCGCAAAGAGCCTGTTTTAGAATGACGGTTAATGTCAATAATAGATTACAGAAAATAGGGGCATTTAGTTTACCTATTTGAAATAAAAGAGTTGGAACAAGGATTACTTTTTGGTATTCAAGTGACACATCTGTTATTTAGAATTTCTTTGGTACTTTAATGGAGCTTTTCCACCGCATGTAGTTCTACTCGACTGAACTCGACTTAGCTCGACTTGGTTTTGGTATCAGCACGGGTGGTTTTCAACTGCAAATAGTACCTCCTGAACGTGGGCGGGGTCGTCATACAAAGGGGCAGAAAGCCGACTCCGGAGCCAAGTAGCAAAGCCGAAATTACGAGCAGTTGTTGTACTATTAACTGAACCAACCACCAAAAATACGGATGGAAAATGTTTAAGAAATACCACCCTTCCATCCGTTTGCTAAAAGTAGTAGAATAATATTGCGACGGGCCATTAAAAGGCAGAATTGGTGTCCCGATGTGTGACTCAGCCACTCAGTCAGCTGTGGATGCGTAACGAACATCCCTATGCATATAAACACGGGCATCATAAAGTTGACTGTTTTGTGCTTGTTTCAGGATACGTGTTTGCAAATGCAAGCCATGTCTCAGCCTGAATATTTTATTGAGATAATCAGTGCAGTCCGAGGCTTGTAGTGTGATCGCTCGCTATCATTTCTGTCCCAGCTGGTTACTATAGGCTATATAGCTGCTAGCTGCCCTACATGTCTCCTCTTGTGTCGTGTACAGTATGTTTAGTCTGCCGTCGTCACCTTTTAGCATCGGCTCAGCTCGCTTGGACTATAGATCAAGGCGATACCAAATAAACATATGCTACCAGGCACAAGGTACCATGTTTTTGCGATGGAAACGCCAAAATACCAAAAATGCGAGTTGAGTCGAGTCGAGTTGAGCTGATACCACGTAGTGGAAAAGCACCACAAGTGGTAGTCTTTTAAAACCCAAAAGTTACAGAGAATTCATGTTTTGCATGCTCCCACGCATAACCACCTTTACAAAGGTAATTGGTTTGAACTTCTTACAAGGACTTGTGATTCCAAGATTGATTAAGAGAGCAGCTTTAATGCATTAAACAGATTAACCCTGCCTGTGAACCCATGGCTGAAATGTACAGCCACACTGCCTTGTCTGGGCAGCTTTAAAGAGATCTCAAACCCTGTCGCCGTATGATAGTTGAATCACCTCCAAAGGGAACATCCCTTAATCTTATTGATTATCCTTAAAGGTGGAGTCAGCGGTTCTAGAGGATGCTGTCCATACAGGTGCGGACACATGTACATGCAATCCCCTTAATATATCAACAATAACATGCTCAGAAAGTGAGAAGATCCCTTAAGCAATTGAGAGACTGGATCTTGATGTGACATAATTTCAGTCCTTTGGAAACCCCAAAGGCCAGATTAAACCTCTTCAAATAAATTGACCTAGTTTCACAGAGACTAAACTAACAGACTCTGGTAGTCCTTGTCAGCTGATATGGGGCAAATATCTCAAAAGTTATAACCAGGAAGAAAAATATAGCCTACAAGTGTAAATATCTTTAATACTGTCCAATCAATTCTGATAGATATAATACTATTAACTTTCTGACCTTAGTCACCACCATACACTGTGGAATTTATTGCAATGCTGTTTTAGTTATCTTGGGCCATATTCACAAAACATTTTAAGGCTAAGAGTAAGTCCTAACGTGCTGATTTAGGAGTAACTCTCAAAAATAAGGGGCGTTTCACTCCTAATTTTTGGACTCCTAACTTTTTAAGATAAGTGTAATTCATAAAGCATTTTAGCGCTAAAACTAGCTCCTAAATCTATGAAAAGCTAGGAGTCCTCGAGAGGACTCCTAAGTCGCTAAGAGTAAATCACAGACAACCATTTGATGGCATTTTGGAGAGATTTAATGCTAGTGAGCTTTACAAAAGGTACCTTAATAGGGTTTAATGATCTTAGTAAATCTATGTTTAGAAAGTATAAACACATTCATATTTATTATATTTATATAAAAAAATATTTATTAAGTTCCTTTTCCTGCAGTTGCTTTGGGTTCTCCTCCGTTCCACAGTTTCGGTACTGTATAGTTGCACGTCTCGCCTTTTTCCTTCCGCATGCACTTTACGATTTCGCCGGCGGTTGTTTCTAAATTGTGAATTTCCCGGTTTGTCGCTGTCTGACTATTGCTGCATAGTCGCCGTTGAGAGAAATACAGTGAGAGTGCATGGCGTGCAGCTGTTCAATGAGGATATTTTTTACGATTCAAATCATTGTAAAATTTAAAATTAATAGGCCTATGTGGCGCTATTGTAGGCTAATTGTGAACGAAGGTGTGGGAAACCCTGCAGTATCTTGGTTTCATGTTAAATCAGTGTCACTTGTCATTAGTTGTAGGCCTATACAAAAACTATTTACTTTAATACAGAGACACGATATGGATATCTCCCACAGTGTTTCTATCATAAATTCACTCTTAGGGACTCATTCCCTCTCAGCCAATCACTGTGGGCATAGAAGGTATGAACATGACGTCATCCATAGCAACAGGGTCAACCACGCCCTCTAGTCTCAGTTTAGGAGTCCCTCCCATTCCTTAGTAAAAGTTGGTTTTATCAGCTTTGTGAATAGGTTTTAAGAAATAACTCCTTACTAAGAACTTTTAGTGCTCCTTAGGAGTACTCTTAGCGCTAAGATAAAATGTTTTGTGAATACGGCCCCTGATTGCTATAGATGTAAAGCCCTGTTGCTTTCACACCAGTAAGTCAGCAGGTGACTTAGAATGCTGTAAGCCTGCCATGAGCACAGATTGTACAAGGCTTGGAAGAGGAACCATCTGTCGCCCTGGCTACCATAACAACCAAAATCCAACTAATACCACTCTACTTCCGTCTAAGCTATAAGAAAGGAAGTCCTTGGATAGTCATACACAGTCCATTCAGACAATCGATTTAACTTATTGAGACTCTAAAATTATCTACCATCTTGGAGCAAAGAAGTTAAATAATCCCTTTATTGAAAATATATTCATCATTGTGAACAATACATTTATAATGAAGTTGTTATAATCATAGACTTTAAGAAGCCAACTCCTCCAGGTCTTCTCAATGTCAGTGTAAGACTGCCATGATTTGTCCCACTAATTTATAAATCAAGCATTTATAAGACAAATCTGTTAGGTTGTTCAGTCATGATGTTCAATCCAAACACAGATCAAATATCAAGACAGGCATTAGTAGGCTGATTCCAGTCATGATCATACATATTTCTGCACTATAACATATTGAGGACTGAAAAATTTATTGTACACAATAATATTCTAATCTTGCAAAAGTTCTTCATGTACTCTAGAACAAAAGACACTGATCCCCAAATCACCAAAGACCAACATACTGTAGTTTCACTCATGGCGTGTTTATCGAATTCCATTTAAAACTGCCTCAAGCTTATTTTTTTTTAAGTCATATACACAATATTATTTTTGGTGCAAAACAACACGGTGGTGCAAAACAGTAGCGTTTCAATGCATTAATCAGATTTTCTCTTAAAGGGGCTTCCTTCAGAGGCTGGGTAAGCCGAGGTGTGGCTACAGGTTAGCAGGTGTATAAAAGCTATCAGCAGGAGGTGATTTGCACTCACAACCACTACTCGTTGTCCACAGTGCGGATTCGGTAAGCAGCAGAGAAGATTCACTGAGGACGAGGTAAGGGAGCGCTTTCTCTTGCTGACCAACAGCATATTAGATTAATATAAAAATTATAATAACTCAGGATAATGATTTAATATGTATTGCACAGAGAAGCAACTGCACCGTTTAAAGAAAAGTTCTCACTGTTGTTACAGTGAGTTTACTAACTCAGTCTTTTCATGTTTTTTTATTTCCAGACTGGATCTATAACTCTAGCATCAAAATGGCAAAGTGAGTTTGGACTTTTTTATATATTAATTCAGCTGCGATCCTGCCGTAGTATCTGGTTTATATCTGGTTAAATGTCATGCTTTCTCAACTCAATAAATTAGGGCATGATGAAGCTGAATACTAGTAAACGCTGATATTATTAGTATTAACAATAATATGTTGTGTAAAAAATCCTTGAACTATCGTGTAACTTTATTCAAGGCATGCGATATTATCTTAAAAACGTTACTTTTTTTATTGAAACAGGAAAGGCTCAGGACCAGTTTGCACAGATGAAAGCGATAATAACATCACAAGAAAAAATACCAGTGGCTTAGATGTAACAATTTAACATCTCAGAAGTGGCACGTAGGAGAGTCTTTCCGACTACTCTAAAAGGATTATTTGGCACACGTGCACAAAAGAGGAAAACATCACCAGGGATTGTCTTTTGTTTAAGGCTATATGCACAGAGCAGAGGGATTCGGATTGCAAGACTGTTTAATACTAAAAACATTTGTTTTAAACATGAGATATTGATTGAGAATTTAACACATTTACCAAGAAATATTCAACAATCATTGTTACAAGTCCACTATAGACACAGGCCATCATATGCTTTTCCATCCTAAGCACTAATCCATAGGAGTGTGCAAAGGAAGGGGTGTTATCTTATAACTATGGTTTGTGGAAGGATCAGCGCTATTGCCTGAGACACAAAGTTATTTATGCAGTAAGGATTTAAGAAATTAAGTGGGGTGGGGAAGAATTTGCACTTGGTCGTTTTATGTTGGTTTTTTCTTTGTCTGATTCACTGTCTTTTCCTTTTTTCCACACTTTTCAGGGTATTTAAGAAGACCGCCGGCAATGGACATGTAAGTTGCCTCTATAATAAAGTCATAACATTGGGTATAGGGAGGTGTGCACTTTTTATGTAGCTCTTCCAACTCCCAGAAATAACTTAAAAACTCTTGGCAGAGGAGTAACTGTTTTCCTCTACACTTCTCTCCATTTTTTCTCAGATTTCCCTGTGCTTGGGGAAAAGGGACTTTGTGGACAATGTGGATTCAGTGGAAGTAGTTGGTGTGTGGCACAATGTATGCAACCTCAAATGTGCACACATCCAGTTCATGTGTTTCGGTTTGATCTATTACTTATTATTTCTTCTCATTCACAGACGGTGTTGTTAAAGTTGACCCTGCTGGTCTTAACGGAAAAAAAGGTATTTGTATGTCAATCACTGCCAATGATAAAACTCATAGGAACCCAAAATGTATGCAACAAACTACATACTATGTTTTCCATTTCAGTATTTGTCTACCTTGCTTGTGCCTTCCGCTATGGAAGTGAGGACTTGGATGTTATGGGTCTGAGCGGCAGGAAGGACATCTGGATCAACCGCGTTCAGGTGTATCCACCTACAGGTGTTTTGGGTACAAGCGTACCCAAAACACCATTGCTGGAAGCCCTACTGAAGAAGGTTGGAGAACAAGGATGTCCTTTTTCCTTCCAGGTGAGGCAGCATAACTCACTCACTATTTACATTACATATCAAATCACCTCCGACCTGCAGTCAAATGTTAAATTGAACAGCTATCATTCAGATCATGATATTATCATTACTTCACCATAATATTCCTGTCATCATCTTATTAATAAAATGTATTAATGTGCCCCTTTTCAACTCATTTCAGATGCCAAAAAATCTCCCGTGCTCAGTCTCCTTACAGCCTGGGCCAAATGATTCTGGCAAGGTACTTCTAACATCCATTTAGAATCCCAATTCACTCTTGGTTGTACTTATAGAAAAACTTGTCCATGCATTTATCTTTAGTAGACTTGACTACTGTAACAGTGTCCTTGCAGGCCTTCCAAAAAAATCTATCAGACAGCTTCAGCTAATTCAGAACGCTGCTGCTCGAGTCCTCACTAGGACCAAAAAAGTGGATCACATTACCCCATTGATTTAAAAATACTGATGTTGGTTTATAAAGCACTAAATGGTTTAGGGCCAAAATACATTACTGATCTGCTGATACGTTATGAACCGTCCAGAGCCCTTAGGTCGTCTGGGACAGGTCTACTTACAGTCCCCAGAGTTAGGACTAAACAAGGAGAAGCAGCTTTTAGTTATTATGCACCAAAAATCTGGAACAAACTCCCAGAAAACTTGAGGTCTGCTGCAACTCTCAGTTCTTTTAAATTGAGTCTGAAGACTTTTTTGTTTCCATTTTAACCTGCAATTTTTATTTTATTTGATTCTTTTATTCGCTTTTAAATGTTTTATAATGTGTTTTATGTATTCTAATCTTGCCCCTGTAAAGCACTTTGAGTGGCCTTGTGTCTGAATTGTGCTATATAAATAAACTTGCCTTGCCTTATAATGTTTGAGAAAAAGCCATTGATTTAGTTCTTGTTCTGTTGTAGGCTTGTGGCGTGGACTTTGAGGTTAAAGCATACGTTGCCGACGCAGCCGAAAATTTAGATGAAGTCATCCATAAGAAGTATGTATGCCCACACCAAACCGTCCTGTCAGCCCAATGTTGTATTGTATCCTTAAGCTGTAGCAGAATTAAGGGCATATAGTGCGCTAACCCGGACTCTTTTTGCGTGCCTTTTGTCTGGTCATAGGGACACATGTCGTCTGATGATCCGCAAAATACAATTTGCTCCAGCCAACAACAAGGCCGGTCCCAAGGCTGACTTATGCAAGGTGTTCATGATGTCTGACAAACCTGTTCACTTGTCGGCCTCCCTTGAAAAAGAGGTACACCTAAATCTACATAACCTTTACTTTGGACATAATATAAATATTAATAAATTATTAAAGGCAATTTATTCTTATGTTTAGATTTATTACCATGGAGATCCAATCGTTGTCAGTGTCAAAATCAACAATGAAACCAACAAAGTTGTGAAGAAAATCAATGTCTCAGGTGAGTGGCTAGCAAAGGTTAGAGCTCAAATGAAGATACATTCCTCATACATTCTGTTTGTGTGTATTGAGTCATTGATATGGATTTTTTATTTTCATCCTTTTAGTCGAGCAGCTAACACATGTGGTGCTCTACTGCTCTGACACCTACACCAAGTCGGTCTGCACTGAGGAGTTTGGGTAAGGCGTTCACTGTATCAAATGAGGTTTATAAGCAAGATTAGGGTTATTTCAGGTTCAATTTAAAGCTGGGGCGGAGAATTTTGGGAGAAAATAGCAGTTGGGATAGAGATTTGAACAGTTGACTTTCCCAACAGCCAATAAGAACAGAGAATCGTATTTTTTTAGAATCTGAGCCTCGCTCTGATTGGTCAAAGTGTACCGCTCATGTTAATTTTGACCAATCAGAAATCACATACCCCACCTTTAATGAATTAAGAAAGTCCAAGGTCCAATACTTAAATATGCTCACATCCCAATATCCTGTACATTTAAGCTATAAAACTAAAGGAGTGGGGAAGCTTTTTCATTGTAATATTTAATTTTAAATGGATATGAATTGTACATGATGAATTAGCTGTAGTTTTATTATGTTTGCATTTTGTTGCAAAACACAGGGAAACAATAAACGCCAACTCTACACTTGACAAGACCTTCCAGATAACCCCTCTGCTGGCCAACAACACCGAGAAGCGTGGTATTTCAGTGGACGGACGGCTAAAAGATAGTGACACCAACCTTGCATCCACTACCCTGTAAGCCACTCTTATGTTCCTCATCAAGGGGCTTATAGTGAGCCCAGGACAGGTTCTCATCCTCTTATTGAGAGGTGGTGATATTACGATTGTACTTTGTCATCCACTTATCGTGTCTTAGACCAAATCTTCCAGGACTTGAAGCTAAACTATTTCTGTCTCCTCGCAGGAGTCAAGGAGAAAGGGAGATGATGGGAATCATCGTCTCCTATAAAGTCAAGATCAATCTAGTAGTGTCCAGCGGAGGGTAAAGCTGAATAAATAATACATTCACGCATAATAATTTATACATTTTGTGTCAAAGTGTGCAGACTAAAGCTTTATGTTGTTGTTTCTTTGTCACTAAAAGCCTGCTGGGTGGCCTAACAGCAAGGTGAACGATTATTTCCTTCATTTTGGCCATGTGTTATTAGTGTGAGTAATATATACAAATGACTGTTAAATGTATTTTTAATGATAAAAGTTTTAATTTTTTTTCAGCAATGTTACTTTGGAGCTTCCACTGACTCTGATGTCCCCAAAACCTGCAGGTGAGTGCAGTGTCTTTGCATATTATTAACTTAACTATTTTACAATTATTTATATGCTTTTTGAGACAACTGATTAACATGTTCGACATTGACATGTCTTGTCCTCTCCTTTTGTCCGTGTATTGCATATCCTTGCTGTGTCCTGAGCAGAAGTGTAAGTATAAAAGAGTCTTTGAGAATAGACATGTATTTGTATAAATTAAGTCTGTTACATTCTGCTGACATTTTTCTCTTGTATGTTTTATGAACAACAGCACATGGGATTAAAAGCCTCTTTAGTTCAGGTGATGTCAATTGCAATTCTGTGCACTTTACAGTGTTAACTTCCTAAAGGAATACACAGCATGTATTTTCTATGAATTAAATACCAAATATGACCACTATGTTAGATCTACCTCATAACAAATATTAACAATACAATCAAAGGATTGTTTAATTTGTGGGACAAGCATATGCATTAAAAAATGTTATGTTGTCTTCTGAAAGAAGCATGTGATGAGCCTTGAATGGGTGCAAGGTTTCACACTACATCAACTTTTGTGTGAAATATTAAATTTGAACCATTGTTCAAATTGGTTTAAGGTATTTTCTTTGTCAAAATATCAAAAAGTTTCTCATAGTGGCATTTACGCTGATTTGAAAAGTTAAAAGAAAGACAGTCTGAATTATGTTGCAGAAAATTCAGAGTTGCATGTTTTACCCCCTTGGTTGTATATAAAATTCCATGAAATGCATTCCCTGAATTACCGTGGTGTAAATTTAGACTTAAATAATCTGCTTCTTTATCCATTTCATGCCAACAGGACAGACATCACAATGGAGTAAATGGAACGTTGAGACGACAGGGAACACAGAACAGGAAGAAACTACATACCATTGAAGAAAAGCACAAAGTGTCATTGATTCACTCTAGTGACTACAATGGTCTTATTTACCCTGTCTATTTACATTTCACATGCATTACAGTGAGAGCACTATCACTGAAAATGAGTCTAAACTCTGTGTGAATTTTCTCTGATGCCGTTATGCATTGAATAAGATTTTTCCTTGACAATGTCCCATAGTGAAGACTTTTCTTTGCCTGTGTTGTGAAAACTAAACGTGAGGTCGTTTATTTATCCTTGATGTTTATTGCTGTGTCATTTGAGCCATGATACATTATGATTGAATGCAACCTACAGCTGTGGGATGAGTATACCCAAAATACTCCTACTTGTGTGACTCTCACATCTATCATAAAGAGAAGTAAAAATAAATAAAATGAAATAAAAGGTTTAAAAAAATAAGCAACATTGTTTCCTGAGTTGTTATTTCCACGTGTTGGTTTATTTTGATGATGTCACAGAAAGAGAAATGTAGGGTTAGACAGTGAGACCATAAAACACTCTTTCTGCCTTTTCTCAGGCTAGGATGAACCAATTTCAATTTTTTTTGCACATTTATACTACATAGGATCTCAGAATTCAATACACCTTCATATTCCTACCAGTGAAATAGGCCTTTAATTAGTAGAATTAGCTAAATGCTTAATTTCAAAATGCCAAATTGAAAGAAAATATAGGATATCGTTTAACAATCCCACAAATAAACGCAAACTGTAAACTTTTTTATGTAGCTAATTTAAATGTTTCTAAACAAGCCGCAATAATACATTTCACCTAGTTTTAGTCAAATGCCAGCACCTGAATTGGGCTTGAGGGAATTTTTCAGTGCAGGCCTTGCTAGTAATGTTTAAGTGTTAGCTGTCGAGAAAAAAAAATGCAAACCCTTACTTTGTTCAATAGATAAAAGAAATAGCTAAAGTTCCTAATTATCATGGACATGTGATGAGGCTTTACGTTACCCTTTGCAATTTCTGTTTTCTGTCAGCGTTTGCCTCCTGGTTGCGCTGTTTCTCTTGTGAAGGTTTGGAAATAACAATAGCACTGCCAGTGCAGGAGAAAGACACACTGCTCGCTCCTCTCCGGTCTAGACATCACATCATTAGCCAAGTCAGCTAGTTAGCTGTTTATTTCTGGACAACATGTCAACCACAACCGGCGGCGGAGAATTTGGCAACCCTTTACGAAAGTTTAAGCTCGTCTTTCTGGGCGAACAGAGTGGTAAGTAGGGAGCAGTACACTTGAATCGAGTGTTAATTTGGTCGGGGGCGAGGAAAATGTAATAAGAAGTGGCTAAGATTAACGTTGCTAGCTAGCTTCTTCTGCTAGTTTGCCGCTGGCTAACACGATTCCCACGGGACATCAGTAGCCAGTTGTTTTATACAAAGTGAAATATTGATATTTCAGTGCCATCGAGGTGCTTCAGTGAAAGGATGAAAATAGAGGGACATTTTTCCTCACTCGTAATGATGTCATTTCATAGCTAGCCATAGCTAGCCTGACATCTCGCTCTTAGTCTTAAATACATTTAATATTTATATATATAATAAATTTAGTTACTGTTTCATATCAGCGTGTTTGGTTTAGTTATAGGTTGGTTTGTTGTCGGTTTTAAAGCAACGGGCATGGTCCTTACTGTGGCCATTAGTTTGTGATTCATCAGCATCATCTCACTGTAGCGTAGCCACGGCTATCGGTGACTGGCTAACTTCTTTAGCTAGCGGTGAGCTGTGCTAGGCTGAAATCCCTTAGCAGAAGCGTTAGCTATGTTCACGGCCACCACCTTTCGGAACCATGGAGTTTTTTTTATAAACGTTGCCACCAAATTGAAGCCCTCACCTACCTGCATTACGTTCAGCCTTATTTATCAGTGTTACTTATCGCTATTCAACTCACTAGCTGTTAGGTTCCTACGGCATCAACTTGGACAGCCACGTCGGCCAGTGGGTCGGCCCATCCTTCGACCTTTTACTGTCAGCTTAGAGGGTCCGACACTCAAATTATTTTACGTGTCTTTTATTTTAGAAGGAGTGTCATATATGCCTTCGACAGTCTTTCCTCACAAACATATCTGAAAAGTTAAGCCATTTTAATATTTCTTATTTTGTGGCTCCACCCATATTGCCAGCTCAGCGTGTGGGTTCAGCAGTCCACATTGAATCAATGAGAACAGCCATTCACTCCCCGTGCACTGCCACTGAGTCATACTTATTCTATTCTGCTTGTATTACAAAATAAGAATTAACACTATTGGACATTCAGCCTTAACATTGGATGTTTTTGCTTTGTAGAGTATGGCATTTAATTACCAAATGTTAAAGGATCTGTTGTTGTGTTTGTACAGTTGGGAAGACCTCACTCATCACCAGGTTTATGTATGACAGTTTCGACAACACTTATCAGGTAATATCACATGTTCATCACACTCAAATGACCCAGTTAGTGTGTCAATGCACTATTCTTAACTTATGTATGGTTTCTTGCAAAAGACTGTTCTTCACAACAGACATGACATGTTGTGCACAAGTAATGACATTACTTAATGATGATGGTATTTCCTTTGTTAGTGTACACGCTGTGTGGTATATGGGAACACCTACAATGAAGAACAATAATATAAATAACTTTTATTTGTATAGCACCTTTCATACAAGAAATGCTGCTCCAAGCGCTTTATAACGATACAATTGAATGCATTACAACCTTCACATCATTAAAATAGACATGAATTGAACTAAGACTGATGATAATAAAAGTTAAATTGAGATAAAATAGCGTAGAAATGTAAAGTGCTGCTTAGCGCGCTGGAAAGACAGTAAGCCATTTAAAAGATCAACCGAAAAGAAGCATTTAAAAGTATTACATTTAAAAGTATTAAATGCATCAGTTTTTTATGTTGTGTAAAATCCCAGCAGAAGAAGATCCAAGGTCTTGTTGAGGAACAAAGGGCGACATGGAATCTGTGATGTAGGATGTTCCTAAGCTTATGATAGCTTTGTATACGAGTAAAAGGATAGGCAGCTACAACTGGAGTGATGTTTTCTCTCTTCTTTGTTTTTGTTAGCAACAGAGAGAATAGAGCCATTATTAATCTTTTTAGTTCCACCTATGCTGTTCCTACTATGACAAGTTAAAATGTTGTGAAACGGGTCTTTATGTAATGTTTGATGTACTATGTGGTCAAACACTTTGTCTAATGATGTTGTTGTTGTATATAGATGATATGCAGGTGTTGTGCCTATATCAATGTTTCAATGCATCAATTGTCTTACAGGCAACAATTGGCATTGACTTTTTGTCAAAAACCATGTACCTAGAAGATCGCACGGTAAGCCCTGTATATTTTATCGTATATCTCATCATTCGCATTGTCGTAGTTTTAAAACTGATAGAAAAGCTTAAGGCATGCAAAGCTTATTATATAGTAGCCATCATTTGTTTCCCTGTCACCATTTCATATAGTTTTTTTCTACATTGTCCTAGATGTTACCATTCATTTTGTTAGACATGTTATCATGTTTTTAGTTCCCATCGTTATTTGAAGTTTTTGTTTTCCTTCCATGCCATTGCTGGGTCATGAAATGCCCTCCTCCCCCCCTTCCCCCTCCCACATTCATTTCATGGCTGGCCACAGATTCGGCTGCAGCTCTGGGATACAGCCGGACAGGAGCGTTTCCGCAGCCTCATCCCCAGTTACATCCGCGACTCAGCCGCTGCTGTGGTGGTTTATGACATAGCCAGTAGGTATCATGGCCTTGCCTCACCTCCTTGTCCTTCACTTAGTATGTGGAAGGGCAATAGTAAAAAATAAAAATAAACATTTCATAGCCTGGCAAACCTCACTGGACAGCATGATGATGAGGGTATATTCCAGACTGCCTTAGCCATGGTGCTACTAAAGCATTTTGACCAGCAGTGTCCAGGGGGGTCTGTGCTTCCTAAATGCTGTTGCATATGAGGCTGATGGAAGCTATAAAGAAATATATCTTCAAATGTCACTTAATGGGGCAGATCTCCTCTAGAACAGGACTGTATAATGATTCAGCAGGGCCTCATTTTCCATGTCTTATTTGCACGCCCGTCATCTCTGACCCCGCTGCATTTGAATTATTCTCACCATTTCCTCCATAAAAGGCTATTTTCACCTTTGCTGCTTGGCTTGCAGTTCCTTAATGGCTGTCCTATTCTCAAATTTCTTGTCCTACGTTTCCCTCCTCTTTTTTTTATCTCCACCTACTTGTCCTTTTCTTCTCCCTCCGCTCCAATCCCTCAGGTCCGGCTCCAGCTTTGGGACACTGCTGGACAGGAGCGTTTTCGTAGCCTAATTCCCAGCTACATCCGTGACTCTACCATTGCCGTGGTTGTTTATGACATCACCAGTGAGTCAGGGCTGTACTCTAACCTTTCTATAGAGGTCCAGAGTAGTTTGAAGGAAACCATTTGAGCATAGTTGTTACTTTTATATGATTATGCTAATAACCTTCAAAAACTCTTATACATATTTTCCTTCTTCAAACTTTTTCTTCTAAATACTTTTTCCAATTTAACAGGACTACTCTATTTGCTTTTCTTACATAATAATCCCCCTTTTTAAATAAGAATGATAGCTGCTTGTGCACATGTTTAACTATAGCTAGAATGCCAGTTGTATGTCTTTTTAAAGCTACATGTGGTTGATGTACACTGTAATTTTATGTTTTTTCTTTTTCTTAATCCACAGATCTTAATTCATTCCAGCAAACCTCAAAGTGGATTGATGATGTTAGAACAGAGAGAGGAAGTGATGTCATTATCATGCTTGTTGGGAACAAAACAGACTTGGCGGATAAAAGGTACTTGGTTGTGTGAGATGTTTGAAAGATTGTAAAATAATTTTCCCAATCTGTTAAGAATGATTAATACATAGTCTGTAATTTTATAATTCTACTTCCATTAGAAAAGTGTTAGCATTAAGTATTATAGTATCTAAACTCTGCCAAAGCCTGGAATCCCACTTTTTTTCCCCATCAGTGCATCCCATCCAATTTGACTTTCATCATCCTTTGGTATTTTCCCTATTCCAGCATTTATTTTATTAGTGATCCAAGTACTTTTATTTATATATTTGTATTTCTTATTATTTGATCATTTTTTCTGTTCTGCCTTCTTCTTACTTTTCCTCTGTTTGTTCCCTTTCGTGCTTTGTTCTCTCCATGTCATTTTGATTTTTTTTTTTGTTTTATTTGTGTTTCCCTCGACACCACACTACACACCACTCCCTCCCCCTACCCTTCCCTGGGACCATGGCAGGCAAGTTTCTGTTGAGGCGGCAGAGAGGAAAGCTCGTGAGCTCAATGTGATGTACATAGAGACCAGTGCCAAGGCTGGCTATAACGTCAAACAGGTTGGTGTCCTGCAATACAGCAGGTGTAATATACTGACCAATAGTCCTGACAGTCTTGATGTCCTTTAGTTTCAGGGAGGCCAAAACATGTGTGCGGCTGTTGAATGAATGAGTGATCTCCCTTTTTAGAGTTCATTTTTCCTGCTGCTTCATCGTTACTCAACGCAGCAGCTTCCTCTCCCTTTGTCTTCCTGTCTTGTCTAACTAAACTAACCACTCTCTCTTCTTCACCCAGACAATCTGTGTTGAGCTCTTTGTTTTCTCTCTCTCCATCTCCTCCCTCTCTCCGTCTGGCCTGTCCTCTTTCTTTGCAATGTTTCTTTCCATATCCGTCCGTCCGTCCATCTTCCCCCCTCTGCTTCTACCTGAGCAGACAGATCACCACGGAGGAGGGCGAGCAGAGAGCTAAGGAACTGAATGTCATGTTCATTGAAACCAGCGCAAAGACTGGCTACAATGTCAAACAGGTAGAGATTCTGCTCTCCCAGGGTAGTTGAGCTAAGTCTACCCTCAAAGTTCACACTTCCGCTCCACTCCTTCCCGCCTCCTTTTCCCCTCCCGTGGCTCAACACGTCTAAGCCTTCTCAGCCTTCACGTGTGTGCCGAATAAGCTTTTTTTCCCTCACAGGCTGCACTCGTAAAGGTTTCAGTATAAATTCACGTATCCCTCGTTTCCACTGAGCAGAAAAATTCGGTTCAGCCCAGTTCGCCTCGGCACGGTAATCCTAGATCTGGCTTGCGTTTCCACTGCCGACAGTACCCTTACTTGGTAGGTGGGTAATATGCCGGGTGCGCAGTTTATTGGTAAAAGCCATTGAGCAGCGCTGGCCGCAGCAGCATACGTAACTATTCACTCTTGCCGAGGTGACTACACACGGCAGTTTATCTCTCACAGAAATCATTCTGTCGACCAATCAACAGACTGCAGTGTGTAACTCCACCATTTGTGGTACCCCAACGAAAGGTTCCCAAAAATAGGTGCAGCTCTACTTCCTTATTTTGGTGCCTTTCCCAACTTTAGATTTTTCAAATAAATGCGTGTCGAAGGCGCACCAAACCGCACCGTTGAAAACATTTCATTTTCATTTCATTTAACTTTTATTTATCCTCGAGAGATCAATTGAGGGGTGACCCTCATTTCCAATGATGTCGAGTCAAACAAATGCAAAGCAAAAACAACAATAGATGCACAATATTCAATGCAAATATATCAAATACACAACAACCGATAAGAAAAAAACTATTGACATTTAGACAGTGGTGAAGAAAGGCAGCAATTAAAATTAAATGGGTGAAAGTACAATATAGCCTAATTAAAACAGTTACAGGTAGAATTCGGCAGATTTAAGATAATATGTTTAAATTTGTTAAATAATATTAATTGAAGCTATTGAATATTAAGTAAAGCTAAAAGCTGTCTTTCCAACCTCAGATCGGGCTTGTGGGACATGAAGCATAAGCATGTCAGTGGAGCGGGTCTGATAAAGCCCGTCTGAAATTTGCGGCATTGTTGTTAAATAATGGGGAAGCTTCCCAATCGAGGCTTTATAAATGAAAATGTGCCAATGTGCGTCACAAGGCTCTAGTCTGCACAGGTTTACCGCCACTGTGTTTGCTCAAGTACTTCTTTGCCTGATTCACTGAAACAACTGCAGCTTACAAGAATGTTTCTGAATATAATGGGTTCGCTCAGTGTAGAGGATGGCAACCTTCACTTCTTGCTGTTGTCTAAGCCAGCAATTACAATAACATTTCCTATGACTGCTTTAACTGCTTTCACTGTTTTCCTGTTTTTTGATCAACCGTATTATAGTGACAAGTCATAACTTGGATCATTTCTTGGCAGTATGTGTGCCAATGTTTGAGAGTGGGGGTGGGTGATATGAATATAAATATACCATGAGGTGATATTAATGCATGAATCCTCCATCAAGTGTGTACCCTTCTTGTATTTGGTCTTTTTGGGTTATGAATGAGCAGGATTGTGTTATGGCAATAATGGATTTACAGGAGTTTTGCAATCCGATTAAATATCCAGATTAAAATCAAGAAAACATTCATGGCTGATTATTTTATGTACCAACACGTTCTCAATTTAATTTCCAGAAAATCTACTTGATCATAATGCAGTACAACTACATACACTGCACTTTAATGTATCCAAATCACCCACCTTTGTCTGAAAGCATTTAGCTTTTATATGAAATTCTTGTACCATCAAATGTGCACCACATTAAATGCCTCTGACTTTGTTTTTTAGCTGTTCCGTCGTGTTGCCGCTGCATTGCCTGGGATGGATAGCACACCAGAGAAAAGCAAAGAGGAGCGTATCCTTTTTAAAGTGGCTTCCAACAGAAATTTGTCATACTTTTGTCAAATTAATATTGCCAGGGCCTTAATGCATCATAGTAGGAAAACTGGTAAGCGGGTAAAAAGTGCCTCTTACTTTACTCTGTAGTAAAGATAGGCTGTTAACTTTGGTGAGATAAGCAGTAAGATAGTACTGCAAAAAATACTGACGTAAAGAGGGGGGCTTGTGGTGTAGTGGTTAAAGCCCCCCCACCCCCCATAGAGGCTCAGTCTTAATTTGCAGCAGACTATGGGTTCGAATCTGGCCCGTATTCTTTCTTTGCATGTCCTTCCCCTCTCTGCCCCATTTTCTCTCTGTCTCCAACCTGTCTAATAAAGCATACAAATGTCAAAAAATAATCTATAAAAAAAGAGAAAATATGCAAATTCATTGCTGATGTTACTTAACCAAGTCAGTGATAGACATCCAACTGGTGAAACAGCCAGAGATGACGGTCACCGAGAGCAGCTGCTCCTGCTAGTACACCTCGCTCTCACCCAGCCTGTCTCTTCCCCACCAACAGCTTGTCTCTCAGTGGCCACTCTCTCCACCCATGGCACACTGCCATTGTGATGGAGGACCTGTCTCCCCCCCACCCCCTTTCAACTCAGTGACTTTTCAGAGTAACCATGTGGATGTGCATTACTGTATTAAAACAGAATATCTGGGGAAAAAATGGTTCAAAAGTAAACGGGAATAAGTTAAATGATATGTTCAGATGTTCATCCAGTTGCATGGCATTATATAGGATTGCAGACTGTGATAGCTTACCGCTCATGAGTTATTTGCACAGTTTTGTAATCTCAGTGCTTTTACTCTGGTCATTGTTGTACTGCTTTGGGGTTATTTAAATCACTCTGCAAGGTTTAGTTCCCAGCCTATTATATTTTACTTGTTTTATTTTTAATTGAAAATTTGCCTGAAAGTTCTGTCTCTCAGATAAGTCATTTTTTACTCATCTTATTTTTGAGGAAGAAGAGACAGGATCTTAACAGTTTACGCCATTGTTATACCATTATATTACAACTTTAGGTTCAAATGGTCCATGGTCCCAGCATAAGGTATTATTTATACCTAACACACCTGTAAGGCTTAAAGTGCCAAATACAACAGTGTGTTAATAGACCAAACCTAGATCATTTCAGACCTTATTTAAAACAGTATAAGGGATGTGTAACAAAATAATGAGGAAATAAATATCCATTTTCATCTTAGGGAGGACATCCCAGGTTTATTAGAATGGCTACTATCCCGAAGCTCTGTCTGCATTAAAACTATAGCGACTGTCTTTTAAAATGTGGTTAAATTAGCTGCACGCATACTAACACGTCTGAGAAGGCATTTTCAGTTATTAGATGCCCCTGATAGTAGTTTTTTCTTTTTTTTGTAAGCCCATGTTTAGTTTTTCCACACTGATGGAAAGTTGTCACTTTTGTCACTATGACGTACCAGCCATCTCATCAATAAATTGTGTTTTGTGGATTACACTATTGCAAGAACATGCAGCATGCTCACCATGCAGGATTTATATGGATAAGAACACAGATGCCTTGCTTGTTTGTTCACCAACGTTGTGCACTGAATCAAGCCACAATATTGTAAAATAATCCGAAGCCTGCTGACTGGTTCATGGCTTCTCTAGTTGTTAAGTATAGCTGGTAGATAAGAGTTTGTCCTCATGCAGCTAACGCTTACTAACACCCTTGCTGTAAAAAAATAAAAAGTGCAGAGAAGTTAGTTACAGTATCCTTTGCTGTATTGCTATTGCCTGTGTAGGACTGTTGGTTTTATTTGTTTATTTATTTTTTAACTTGGACATACAGATAACATTGTATGCTTGACCAAAAGTACATTTGCTGACACGCATGTTGGGAGTAAATTTTATTTATTGTTTGCGTGTCTGCTAACCCCCCTCCCCCCACAGTAATGTTTTTTCCTGTCACACTGCTAGAAAAGAGTTTCTTATTTTCCTTTGTGTGTTGTCAGTAACTTAGTTTACAGTCACAGGTTAAGCCTGCACCGTCTCTACACACATTCACAGTGTAACACAAATTAACTAGCCATAGCACAACAAATGACACTGGTCTGTTTCTGCAGCTTGTTTTCAAAATGTCAGCGTTTTTAAATGGATTTAAAAATTTAAGTATGTAATCAAACATAAAACAACCATTTTAACATGAGCAGCTCTTCTATTGTCACTGACTAAATACTCAGCTTTGTGCTATTCTGAATTGTGTCTGTTCATTTGAAATATGCTGTCTACTCGTGTTTAGCAACGTTTGTGTGAATAATGTACTATTACTATCTGATGTATAAAAAGGAGAGTTAATTAAACACAAGTGTAGGCCTATCACATGGAATAAAATAAAGATATTTCACCAAAATCTAACAATCTGTAATCCCTTTCTTTGTAAAGCACCGCTAGAAAGCTTCAAATGGAGAGTATTTAGTGGCACATTCATAATCCACTCATTTCAAATGCTATGGCTCAACAAACATATCTTCTGTTTGTCAATGGAGCATATGATCAATGCTATAGGAGCGCCTGAGTGGAATGTATGGAACCTGCTGTGACGGACTGTATGTGTGTGACTTGTCGCCAAACTCGACTGAAACCACCATTGTGCAACACATCACAGGCCCGATATGTCACAACAGAAAGGTGTGGTTAAGCGTGGCTAAAACATGAGATTGCACTAAAAACTGCCACATTGCTGATAAACATCCTTGGCCAAAAGCCATTAAAAACATGTTATTTAAAACTGCTGACCATTAAAACTTGCCAATTTTCAGCATACTGTTCATAACCAATTTGTTTTTCTTTTTGTTTATTATATTTTCTTTATTTGATGATCTAAGCTAAAACCGACACATGCTCAAATAAGCAGCAACATTTTGCCACATTTAGCAACAAACCATCTTTAAAAACCGTAGGCTATGTGAATTTATGTTACTTTTTACCAGATTTACATCAATATTTGTGAAATTCATTATAATTAGCCTACTATTCTTGTAAAAATAGGCATATAATGTCAATGTTAAATATAAATAAAAAATCTAGAAAAAGAATCCAATAATATCCAGCTGCATCCCCGGAGAACAAGCCATATATTACTAAGGTAACACTGTAGGCTATCAGTAGCATACTCTAGTTTGAATTTGAATACATTTTTTAGCAGTTGTTGGTGAAACATTAATCTGTAGACCAAGTAAGGAGGATAAGTGAATGCTGGTGAATACATGGTTTACTGTTATATTTGCTAATTTTAGCAATCGTGAATATAGGTAACTGGATTAATCAACAACACTGAGCAATTCACCTGCCCACTTCCCTGAGCAGCCCACAGCGGAGGCCTAAAGCCTACCACTGTATGTCGCCCTGTTCGTGCCTTTCACACTCTGTGAATGCATCACACAACCTGGTATCAGTTCCGGCCATCATTAGTTGTAGGCCTACCATAGGCGTACTGTGTACTTCTGTACATTTTGATAAACCTTTCGTCGTTTCCCTGAGGGCGGGCACGGTAGACGCACCTGTGTCGCACACACCTGTATGCGGCGCAGTGACGTCAGCGGGGGAGGCGTCTGAAGGAATGGCTGTAGGAATTCATCGCAGAAAATCCAGCTCGACTTGATTGGTGATCAGTCCGCGTATATTAGCCGTTTAAACAGAGGTGCACAACTAGAAACGTCACACTTCTTCAGTCGACCAGGGTCCACACACAGCTCGCTCTGTGTATCAGTTAGATTGGCTATTTTAAAGAAGAAATATAGGCCGTAGAGAAATTACTTTTTACTTTTTAAAGTAACACTAAGATGACGAGTATTTTACCTGACGAAGCGGCGTTTGTTCAGTTCAAAAAGCAGTGTTTATCTACGGATAATTGGCTGAACAAGTATGACAAAAATGGGATGCAGGTGTGGATCGAAGTTCCTGCAAACACAGGAAAACAAGTGCATAAAACCCACAAGATCAAGGTAAGTTCATTTTACTTTAACTTCTACTTGACATAACTCTTTTAGGACTTGATTTGAAATCGCCATGTAACACTTCATATGTGTGTGTTTGTGTATTTCAGTGTAAAATGACAATCAAAGATGTCTCGGCTCAGACAATGTACGACGTCCTTCACGACGGCCAGTACCGTAAGAAGTGGGACCCTGCCATGCTGGACAGTTTTGACATTGCCCGGCTCTCTGCCAACGCCGATATGGGTTACTACTCATGTGAGTGCTCTTGATCTGTTCATGTACATTCCTCTGTGCGTGTCTTTGCTTTGAAACGTGACCCAGGTGAAAACCTGTTCAGAATAGGCCTGACTCAGTTTACACCTGTTACAGATGCAGATAGCCTACAAAGTAAATAGAAAAGGGTGAAGAGGAAAGTGTGATTCATATAATGGGGATATTAAGATAATCCTTTGCACTGCTCTTTTATGTAGGCCTAAGAATAGTAGTTTAGTTTTATGATGACACACAAGGCTGCTTGAAGAAGATATTCATTTACCAAGCTCTTGATGCAATAACATCAAGGGATACTTTCTTGACACTGATGTTTTTTTTATTTAAGCATTATTTTTATGAAAGTGAACTGTACTTTTTATTGTGTGGAACGTAAACCATGCTATCATTAGCATCCCAGAGAGCTCTTGCGACCATATTCATAGGCTCAAAGCAGATTTGTGTTCTTGTTCTTGATCCATCTGTAGAGTGTTGTCGCTTTTACCTTCCATTTCTATTAGCCTAGTGTTTGTTTCATCTGTTGATTCTTTCCTAAGGTGCAACAGCGGCCCTCTTTTTCCACCAGTTTATTTACCCTCATAATAAGGGCACACTGGTTGAGCCTTAAGGTTATGTACAGTAGTTAATGAAGGACGTTTTGCAAATTATAACCAGTATTTATTTGTTTGTTTGTGCAGGGCTGTGTCCGACCCCAATAAAGAACAGAGATGTAGTAACTCTGCGTTCGTGGCAAGTGATGGATGACGAGTACCTTATCATTAACTTCTCAGTCAAACACCCGGTACGTGCCATTTCTCATTTCTTCTCGTATCAATTCTTTTTTTTCCCCTTTTGCTTTTGTATTTAAACACTCTTGTCTTAACTATGGTGATAGTGTCACATATCCACCATCTTAAAAGAGCAGTTTTTTTTTGGTGAAATTCGAGCTTCTCCTCATCGTTTTGTGATCTGTTTTGCTTCCATTACAGAAATACCCACCTCACAGCAACCTTGTGAGGGCCATTTCCATGCTCACTGGCTATTATATCAAGCCCACAGGGCCAAATAGCTGTACTTTCATATACCTTTCACAAGCAGACCCAAAAGGTATGTCCATTAGCAACAGCTCCTTTAAAAAAATAAAATGTATTGCTCAAATTTTTAAAATGTTTTTTTTAACCCTTATCTTTGCTTCAGGTTCTCTTCCAAAGTGGGCGGTAAACAAGGCATCTCAAGCTCTCGCTCCCAGGGTAAGTGACCAAACACAGATTATGTTTGTTTACTGCTATTTTACCGCAGAGTTGAAATTGATTTAGGTTAGAAAGGCACAAACAGTGTATCAATGTCTCTGACCGTGTGTGTGTCCATGAGGTGATTAAAAAGTGTGTAATAGTTGTGTGCACATTAGGGAGTGAGGGTTTCATGCGTCTTACAAAGGACAATGGTAGCCATAGAAACCCAATTTGAGGGCCCGTCCTGGTAAGATTGCTGACAAAGGAGTATCTCAGCTCGTGCTGTTGCTCTCGCTCTCTCCTGGCAGAACTCGTTCCCCGGGTTCAATGTTCTCTGCTGTTTGAAACTATTTAGAGCAAAGTGTAACTGCCATTCAACTACTATTGCCTTTGCCAAACTAAATACAAACAATGAACTCCTTAAAAGGTCACCATGCTTTCTATGAACTAAAAACATTGAAAGGTAGTAACACATTTCTTTTGCGTTATAGTGAACATTTCAAATCAATTGAAATGAATGTAATGCTTAGTGATTGAGCGAGTTATAGGATTAAATAATGAAATCTAAAACCAACATTAAGCTAGTGAGCAGAAAAATCAAAATAACTTTTTTAAGAGTATAACTACCAAAATGTCAAACAAACAAAGTATGACACTATTTCAGCCTACAAAGGAGTATCCATAAACAAGTCCGTTTCAGCAGCTTGAGCAGGCAGAGATTTTGTTGTGGCGTGTGGGACCTCCCGAGGAATGCTTGCTTACCTAAGTCTTTAGAACTCAAGTAACGTCGCAACTAACAATCATTTTCATTGTCTACTTAATGTGCAGGTTATATCTTCAAATTGCTTTTCTTGTCCGACCAACAGTCCAGAACCTTGAGATGTTCAGTTTACCATCACAGAAAAAGAGCAAATATTATACATTTGATAGGATCAAAGCAGTGAAAATACTTGACGGATTATCTGTCTAATACTAACGAGACTAATACGGTTCAAAGAATAGAAAAGACCAACAATGTTAAAACTATAAGTGTAGTGACTCTTATGGAACAAAATTTGTCAGTGCAATTGCATCATGCTTTGGAAGAGGAGAGATCCTTTTTTGCTTCAGACTTGTCGTTTTACAGTCTAAGTTAACTGTAATGTTTGAAGTTGATTTGTGAAGCAAAACTGAGTTCAGTGTCCTTTTTTGGTTGTAATTTACACTTGATAATGTCGAGGCCTTTGTCAAAAGGTTAATGGTCCAAATATTACTTGACTGTTAACCTAATATCTTTTTTAAATTTGTTTTGCTAATGCGTTCCACTGAACATTTCTATAGACAGTCAGACATGTGTAGCCACTTGCCACATAATCTGACCATCTTTTATCTTCACGTGTTGACTGAAAAATGAAGGTGCGGTATGATGGTGTGATAAAGCTTTACCCTCTCTTGACCCAACTCCTTACAGGTTTTGAAGAGTGTGCACAAGGCGGGGCAGAACTACATGGAGTGGAAACGGCAGAACTCCCCAGACCAGAAGCCCTGGCTGTACCCAGAGCAGAACATCCTGCCCATGATGGACCCCAGTGAACTGTCCATACAGAGGGCCGACTCACTGGAGAACGTGGATGAAAGTATGAAGATGGATGGCCAGGACAGCGAAGATAGCAGTTAAATGGCATCAGAGGAAAGGGAAGCCAGGAGTGGAGAGATTTGATTGGGGGGGAGACGGACTGTTTGTAGGACTCAAGGCCTCTGACTCTCTGTGATATCCCCCTAATGCATATTTATCCAGTTTTCCCAAATCAGTGTGCACTTTTTCGGTTAAGAGCGTGAAGTGTGTTTACCAGACAGAAAGGAGCTCAGATCAAGTTACCATTCAACCTCAGTCCATGTTGAGCTAAGCTAAACATCTCTCCAGTGTTTTTAGTTATTTTATTATGTTGTGTACAAAGTACTAGCTTAGAGGTGTTGGGGTTTGAATGTGTCGGTTACATATTGCACTACATTTACAATGGGTCCTCTGTAAGGCCCTTTTTGAAATGAAAAACCTAAGAAGAGGTTCTCCACTAGTCGCTCTCTGCCTTATTTTATTACAAGTGACTGTGAATGGAAATTAGATTAGGTATACATTGTCAAACCACTCAATAGTTTTAGCTAAACCTATTTTGTTTATTCCAAATCAAAACTATCTGAGCCTGAACTGGGCATACTTAGAACAGTCACGTTTTATTACGTTAAATTACATTAATATATTGCTGGTTACACATAGGTTTCATGTTGAAAGGTTTACATGAGACCTATTAGGGTGAAAGGTTCTGGGTTTATAAGCAGCTCTGGGATATGATCTTGTATCTGTTTCTGGGTTTTTATAATTTATCTTTCTGATGGACACAAAACTAAAAACACTACATTCACTACTTATTTTTTTAATTTGAACATTGTATCGCTTTTGTTGCGAACCATTGAATGATAAGTGTGAACAATTCTGTGTTTCTATCTTGAATGTGTGCTACTACAGGAAGACCGTATGAAGGTTTATTGTATTTATTCAGATGTACTTCATGCAAACTAATTCTTATAGTCATAGACCTTTGACTTGCATTGATTGGCACTGGAGGAGATATGTTTTCAATCTCTGAGAATGTAAATCTATTGAGGTTGTATCAACATGTAAAATATGCATTGCAAGTTTGCATTTAGTGAGTAGAATATCACTATTACCCGAAGGATTGGAATGGGCATAAAATATATGTATTTTATTTATTTGAATTTACTGTATGATATAAGTCAATATGGAGAAAAAAATGTCTTGGAAGGAAGCTCAGCAGACTTAGATAGTTTTTCTTCTTAAATATTTAGAAAAAAAGACTTGTAACTTTTTTTTTTTAAATAAACCCCCCATGGTTAACATGTTTTGTCGCTGTCATCTGAAGAGGAATGCAGTCAATCATTCTCAGTAGAAACCAACTGACAAAGTGGAACACGTTTTGCTACGTGCCCTAGCAAATGGTCCATTTCTAGTTCTACAAGTTTACCATCACCGGTGTACCTAGAGTTCAAACTTGTCATTGTCACGTTCTTGCTTAACACTTTCATTTAGTTCCTTCAATGGAAAACCAAGTTATTTCTTCTTCTAAAAAGATTAGTTTGCAAAAGAATAAGACTGTTGAGATGCAATGGGCAGGTATTTACCACTCAGTTGTTTCAGATTTACTTGGAACTTTACTGGCAAATACTTTTAGCTGGTGATCTAACCGATTAGCATACCTTGCACCTAGCTAAAATGATGAAAGCGCCTGACAGTCTTCCCCTGCGTTCCGAATCTCATACTTTCTTTTTTATTCTACATACATACTACTACATATGACGATAAAAATAATCTAGTTAGTATACAGTAGGCATAGAATTGGGACATACTTTTACTTATATATTTCATCATAATATTTTGCCTTGATCTTGCCTCTTACTTCTTATGAAGGCTCTGTCGATGTGACGTCACTTCAGCTGCGCACTGGATTGATACTAAAGCACAGAAGAGTTTTAGGGCCATGGGAGAGAAAGACAATTATATAATGAAGAGTTTTCTTTTCATTATGTCAAGAATAAAAAAGACGAATATTCCAAAATGCTATTGGAGTTAGTGGGGCATTTATGTATTTTCAGCATACTACAATCGACGTGCATGTTGGGACATCCTAAATCTTTTTCTGGCATACTAAATAGTATGGAAGTATGGGTATTGGAACGCAGGGACTATCTATGGTTGCGTTCCGAATCGCATACTCTTTCTTTTTTCTATTCTTCATACTACATCTGACGATAAAAAGAATCTAGTTAGGATGCAGTAGGCATACTATTGGGACATACTTTACTCTCTTATTTCATCATAACATTGTGCCTTGATCTTGCCTCTTGCTTTTATATCCGTCGCATCCCCATTTGTTTTCATATGGAGGCTTCGTCGATGTGACGTCACTTCACGTGCGCACTGGATTGTGGGTCAGAATTGCCCAAATAGGATGCACTTTTCAACACTAACAATCTTGGCCACATGAAGTAGGACATCCGGGTACTTCTAACCATCCTAAATCTGGCCACAAGAATCGGGACATCCTAAATCTTTTTTCTACATACTATATAGTAGAAAGTATGCGATTCGGAACGCAACCTATGTTTTCAACACTAAAAACCTTGGCCGGATGTAGTAAACATCCGGGTACTTCTAACCAACCTAAATCTGGCCACAAGAATCAGGACATCCTAAAAAAAAAAGTCTACCATACTAAATAGTAGAAAGTATGCGATTCAGAATGCAGTTTAAGATTAGAATGCAATCCTGCTCTGATCAGGGTCTCCAGTGCACCCAGATAAACTCCCCATTACAGGCTTAGCTTCTACCTCAACAGGGCACAATATGCTGTTATCATGCACTTTATTTTTAGTATTACTTGTCATTAGTTTGGCCCCTCAAATATACAGTTTGTACATGAAATAACATGAACACGAGGAGCAGTTTATGTAAAGTTATTAGGTATAAAACATGAACAAAAATAATACATGATAGTGAAAATAAAAAAACTCATATTTTAGTCGACAGTAGCAGTCACTGAAATATATTTACACAAATGAATATTTCCAACATAATTGCAAATTTGGTTAATTACCTAAAAGCTGGATCTGAAGTTTATTCAGTGATATTTAAAATGACCAGAAGTGTTGCACAAGTCATTTGCTCTTACAGTATATAAAAAGGCCCTGCTGTCTTTGTACCATATTTCATCAGCCATATGTACATATTTTACACTCAGTCAATAAAATTTACACCAAGCTAAAACTAATGCAGTCTTATACAACAGTCCTGCAATAAAGACGGTTACAACATTTGCCTTCTTGGTTTAGTGCATACACTAGGATGGCCATTCTGGAGGCTGTAGTTTGTGGTGCCTTTTAGTTGTATAGCATTTTTTCTATTAATTAGTTAACCCTTATCAATATAAATGGAGTGGACCAAATATAAAAAACATTCTAATTGATATGCAGTTAAAAGCTCAGGGAGAATATAGTTAGTGGATCTTTCTAGAACTATGAGAAAATTCATGACTAGGATTTATCGCTGAGCTCATGTATTGGACTGCTTTAGTTTCAGCTATGTCTACCTAATAAACTTGCAACTGTACCTGTATAAATATGTGTCTCTTATATCAGTGTTATTGAGGCAAATGTACAGTACACACAAGTGCTAATCTCAATTTGATTAAAATATATTTCTACAACTACAAGGGGAAAATTGAATGAGGCAATGCTGTATTAAATAATGCAGTTCTATAAATGTAAACCATGGTTAGAAAATATGTACCAGTTACTGTATAATGTGAAAATGTCTACTAAGCTTCTGCTTTTAAATTCCCTAAATTTGAGCTAACTATCATAATGAATTGTTGTGGACGCATTCTGTTGGAGCAGACATCGTCTTGTATCACACAGTAGATTAGTGGATACTCATATCTGGGTGAGAGAGTATATAACAGAGTATGTGTTGTCCTCACATGGAGGACTTTGAGTGAGCGTGTTAGTCATACATCAATCATCTTGCAGCTGAGACAGAATGGAGGCCATGGAGTCTGTGGGAGGAGAGTAATGACGTCCAGTGACGTATCTGTCCATATCACTCTCTTTCTCCTGTGTGCTTTGCTGCCACCTAATGTACAGTCCTTTCCTTCTGACGCTGGTAGTCTGAGAACAGAAAGAAAAATAAGGACAACGTTACAATACTTAGAAGGATGTTATTATATGGAAAAAATTAATCCAGAGCCAGTTTTTTATTGTCCCTCAAAAACAGCTTTCCTCACACATTAAATAATTTACTGTCATTTTGATACAACATATACCATTGGCATACAGAGCACAAAAGGAACACGGCATGTTACAAATTGAAAAAAGATTTTTTGAATGCTGCCCTCACAGGCAGATTTCCTTTAGGATAAATAGAATCCTACTTCATTTTATGTTTTAAGATTAACCATTGACAACAACTAAATCATGTCATGTTTTCTGATGCTCTTAAAAGGTCTGTTTGCATTAGTAGTGTTTGTAAACAAAGCAAGAAAGCAGAACTGTATGTTAAACCGGCCTCTTTGACAAATCAGAAAGAACATAAATTGTAGTATATGTTGGATACTAAAAAAAACAATGGAACCATTAACACAATTAGTACACACACATAATCACACAAATTATCTGACGTGTATCTTCCTTATCTTCAACTAAATTATGCATGTTTTAACATATTCTATTGTCATTTATTTAATGTTAATTCCCTTCCCCGTTTAGGTAATAGAATTCCATACTTCAGTTTTTTGTTTCTGTAAGCTTTTACCAAAAACAAAAACACCCAACCAAAATCTAATTATATTTTTTTAAAGGTAAGTATACAGCATTGTTTACAAAAGCGTTTGTATGTATTTTGCCCATACATATTCAAACAAAGTCATTCTAACGAATATTTTTCATTCCAGTATACACCCTCCCAAAACATTAAAAGCAAAGGTAAAGAAACAGATTTCAAATCTGGAGAATGGAGTGGTTCCATTACATACAGTATAACACACACGTGCATGAATTGGGTGGGACTTACTGTAAGGAAAGAAACGGACCCTCATCAATATTTCTCGTGCAGTCTTCAGAATCTCTACGGCCTAAAGAGGAAGAAGAGATTAACTTAATGCAATATAATAAAAAGACCTATTTAAAAAGCTACGTGGGGAAAATCTTACACATTTAATGTGTGTGATACCTGCTCCTAAGCAGGAAGGTAAGGTCAGGAGAACCGAGACTCATTTGACTGTGGATGGCAGGGTGGATACTTTCTATATTTTCTGTATTTAATATTGTTTGCCTAATGATACTACAATTTTATGACAGAGTAAAAAATCAAAATGGATAGATATATGGCGGGAGCAATGAGCCACAACTAAGAAAACAATTTACCTAAATCATATACTATCACACACAATCAACACTACTAAGTTAGATGAAATGCCTAATCAGTAACGATTGCCATTTTTAATTTGAAATACATTTGGTAACGCTTTATATTAAGGTTCTTGTTATAAGCCTTAGTAAATAGGTAATAAGGACCTTATTAGATGCTTATTAACATTAATTTGTGTTAATAAGACTATATATAAGTGTTAATAATAACATAATAAACATGTTGACAGTGTGATTATAAGACTTTTATAAGCACTTATAAGACACTTCTTAACTATTAATTGATCGCTTAATATCATTAATAAAAGTCTAATGAGTTTCTGATAGCTGTTAATAAAAGCGTTACAAACCTATTTATTGAGTCTTACTAACTTACCTATTATGTCATTGTTAAACCTTTACTAAGCGTTGTTTGTTGCTTTATGAAGGTAACCACATCTTTATTAATCAATTAATAACAGTTAACTATGCTCTATGAACAATGCTTATTAAGGTTAATAAGTCCTTTATTAAACAATTGATAACAGTTAATAAGTACTATATCTTGTCAAGGAGGATACAATGAGAATTAGAAAAACGACATGTAAATACAATGTTAGAGCGGTGAAGGTATTTGATTAGCTTTAATGTTTTTCTTGTTGAAGTACCTTCAAAAATGAGTTTTCTGAGTTTGGTTTGCAGCGCCATATCTTAGTTGGCTAAAGTCACTGATTTTCATCCCTCTTTCCAAAATGTTGTCTTTTGGCATCTAGCATAATGAGTGCATAATATATTTGTTTTTGCTCTGAAGTGATTCTTTCACCTCTATGTGTGCGCACACATGTTGAGTGAGTGTTAAAATGAGATGCCCCGAGAACGTAGTATATTTTTCACAATCTATAATGAATATGACTCGTATGATCGGTTTTGTGCCTCAAATCAGATCCTTAAAGGGCTTTTATTTTGAAGGTAGTTGTAAAACCGGAAGTTCCGTGTATGCAAGTCGCTGATGGCTTGACGCCAGCTTGACGGCCATGCTTGACAAAGTGTTTCACGAAAGTAAGGAGAACATGTCGGAGTCGTCAGCACGGTCAGCACCCCAAACCAGGTCTCTGAAAAATAAGAGGGTGAGGTCCGAACTGGAGGATGACTCTTCTGGTAAGTTTAAGAATGTAATGCTATAGTAACGTTAGCTGGTTCTAGCTTGCTAGTTGTTTGCCTAGCTTACATTACTTTCTTTCAGAAGCTTTGGTGAGCTTCTTTTTTGAGCTAACGTTTAGCTTACACTATCATAAAAACTGCAACCAAACGTATCTATTAACAGTTGTGTCATGCTAGCTTGTCAGGAAGGGGCAAAGTAATGCTGAATGGTTATTTCTGTGCTGACCCAGATGCTGCCCAAATTGTCCTAACTGCCAAACTGGGTCTACAGAAATATAAACATGAGCTGGCCAGGTATAAATTAGAATGCCAGGATGTAAAAATAAAAGACCTGACAACGGAGAGAGATTTCTTGAAGGGACAACTATCTGAATGAAAGAAAATATTTACTTTTTTCCAACAATTGTCACCATTACAGACTAAATGTACTTTGATACTGCACCCCTTTTTGCAGATTCCATGTCCAAATCGCTTAAATGCTTAGTATAACCTGTCTCTAATTGTGATCAATGTTTCTTTGTGTTGTCTTTATACAGTAACAAGAAAGACCAGCCTGACTCAACCTTCCCCTGGGGCTCAAGTCCGTTGTCGTCTGACTCCTCCTCAGACGATGGGAAGAGGAAGAGGAAGTATAACAGAAGTCAGCATTATACTGTTGCAGAGGGGGCCAGCAGAAGAAGGCTTTTTTTTTAAATGATCTATTTTTGAATTGTATTACTTGATTTTATTTCAATACATTTTAAACTTTTAAGACTGACCAATTTTCTTACTATTTTGTTGACACAATCGGGGAACGGTGGGACTTGAAAATATTCCCACCTCCAAAGTGGGGAATGACAAAACAAGTTTGAGAACCACTGGGTTAGCATCTATATAGTTGTATGTGGTTTTCTGCTTGTCCTATCTGCAACAGTATAATGCTGACTTCTGATACAGCAACGTCTCGCCCAAATTCCTCTAGTGAGGATTGCCATCTCCATAAGGTTACAGATTCAATATGCAGAAGCAACTCATACAACCCCATGTCGTTTTATATTGTTTTACCTACAACAGAGTTTTTTTTTTATTATTGTTTGATGGAAGTTTTTTTTGCTCTACTCGTTTAATTGTTTTGTTGTTCTTATTCATTTAATATTTTAAATTAATAGTCTTAATCATTGGACACTTGAATTGATGTCAGGCAGCATTTTTATTTTACAAAGGTATTTATTTTTTTACATTTAGTAAAATGTTGTTCATGAAAGTTCTGGGAAACAAACAAACATGTTTACAATTGCACAGTTGTTAAGTGTTTTTTTTCTTTAAAAGTAAGTTTTTGTGCTTCACCTCTGTAACATTGTATTTACATGTATTTTTTTTTAATTCACATTGTATCCACCTTGACAAGATATAGTACTTATTAACTGTTAAAAAGTGTATCTTAAAGGATTTATTAACCTTAATAAGCATTGTTCTCGCTTTAGATCCAGTACCTTCAAAATGCATTATTACCTGTTTAATAAAGGACTTATTAACCTTAATAAACATTGTTCTCGCTTTAGATCAGGTACCTTCAAAATGCATTATTACCTGTTTAATAAAGGACTTATTGGCCTTAATAAGCATTGTTCTCGCTTTAGATCCAGTACCTTCAAAATGCATTATTACCTGTTTAATAAAGGACTTATTGGCCTTAATAAGCATTGTTCTCGCTTTAGATCAGGTACCTTCAAAATGCATTATTACCTGTTTAATAAAGGACTTATTAACCTTAATAAGCATTGTTCTTAGAGCATAGAAATGCATTATTACCTGTTTAATAAAGGACTTATTAACCTTAATAAGCATCGTTCTTAGAACATAGTTAACTGCTAATAAACAAATAATAAAGGTGTGTTCACCTTCATAAAGCAACAAACAATCCTTAGTAAAGGTTTAACTATGACATAATAGGTAAGTTAGTAAGACTCAATACATGGGTTTGTAATGCTTTTATTAACAGCTATCAGAAACTCATGAGACTTTCATTAATGCTATTAAGCGATCAATTAATAGTTAAGAAGTGTCTTATAAGTGCTTATAAAAGTCTTATAATCACACAGTAAACATGTTTATTGTGTTATTATTAACACTTAAATATAGTCTTATTAACACAAACTGATGTTAATAAGCATCTTATAAGGTCCTTATTACCTATTAACTAAGACTTATAACAAGAACCTTAATATAAAGCGTTACCATACATTTTATTAAATGTGAATTAAAATATTCTAATATGTGATTGGTACGTTTTAAAATAAAAAAAGGTAAATTTTACGTAGATGTCTCGAAAAAACAAGCTCATTGGACCATCATTTATGATATAGTCTTTGAGTTGTTAAAGGCAGACTATGCAACATTTTAATGAAAATATAAATTATAGAGTCACACAAAAATAATCCCTCTAATCGATCACTTCTGCCCAATTAGAATATGTGGTGGTGTGTTTATCTGCACAGTCCTCCTCTCTCTGGCTGTATTTTACATAGTAACATTAGTTTGTATATATATATATATATATATATATATATATATATATATATATATATATATATATATATATATATATATATATATATATAATATTTGTATATCATTTTGTTTGTCTTATTTGGATAAATAACTTGATTTAATTTTTCTCCTTGTTGTCCTAATCCTAAATGCTTGTTGCACAATTCATGTTAAATAGAGCTTTCCTGCGTCCTCTGTCTCATCCCTGCCATTTCAAGTTGGGCAAGCACAAATGGAAACATAACCCAGACAATTTGACAGTATTGTTTTGTAAACAGAAGACTTGGGTCTAAACTCCACCCAAGCTCCTCCCTACTACTTTGCGGGGCCCCTACACATAGCACAGAGCAGAAGCCTCTCCACTTCCTTGACCGGGGTTAGCTATGGTTAGCTCAGTGGCTAACACACACTGATATGTACTGTAGGCCTATGTCTAACTGGACGCAGCTCGTCGCTGTTAAAGCTGCACTCGCAACATATATGGATCACCATTAGCATTATCACTGATACTGTACTAGAATTATTATGGTATAAAAGTGTGTTGAATAAAATTTGAATTAAAATCAAACTTACTCTTGAGTGCTCTATGTCTTGGAAATCCACCTCATTCACAGAAAGAACCTGGTCTCCCTCTTGTAACCCTGCTCTGTGGGCATCGGAGTCTGGGACCACCTGTCAACATGTCACACACACACAATTTTCAAACGCAATTATTCGTAAGCGCAAGAAGTAGAAATTCTAGTAAATAGCCATACCAAACACCAGGGCGACATAAGCAAGCAAACACACACACACACACACACACACCTTAGATATAAAGATTCCCAACTGTGACGCTTTGCCCCCGCGGATGTTGAAGCCCAGTTGTGCTCCTGGAGGTTTCTTCAACACGATGGTACGAGGCAGGAACTGGGTGAGCTCATTGTTGTAGTCAGGTTGATGAATCCGCTACACAAAAAAAAAAAGTACAGAGAAAAAATTATTTCCGACAATGTACTACCAGAAAGGTAGGCGTGATATCCATTGTGACTCTGAGCTGGATTCTTCTTACACACCCTTAATCTTCTGAGAGCAATCTGATAAGAGTTAACAACCTGCACAAAATGGTTGTATGGGATATACCATACCACAGGACTGGGAACAGGCTCCAGGTCACACATTCTAACATCAAAGTAACGTGGGGAATCAGAGGAAAAGTTATATGCACCGAGTGTGGAGATTTATTCATATTGAAAATATTGGATATCATCCCGTTTGGGATCTAAACTGCTGTGATTGGCTTAATAAGAACCAATCCATAGCCCGCCTCCTCTAAACCAAATTTCTGTAAAGTTTATCAGCTGCAGCTTTAATAATTCATTCTAATTTGGATTTATTTATGCCTTAATCTTTTTCAGACTCTCAATTACTATTGTGCAACTTACTCCCCAATTAACATAGTTAGAATGATTTTGTGGATTTGGGTTTACAGGTGCTTCAACCTTACACTAATTAGTGACATACCTCCTGTGGGGGTATCCACGCCGGTGGATTTTCATAAGAAGGCAGGAACACTACTGGAAGCTGGTAGTCATCATAAGGGATTTTCTGATCCATTGTTGCTGAAAACAACAAACGAAAGAAAAGGTATAGTTAAAAGGTTATGAAAAGTCGTCACTTCGAATAATGCTTGTTTGAAAATAACAGGAAACAGCTGCTGATGAGTCTTCTTCATTATGACAAACCTATTATTTACTATCTATGTGACAAACTTGCGCTAAATGGTAAAATATTCCGATAACATTTTCTAGGCCTACTAGTTACAACAACTGTACAAAGAGCGAACCAACTGACAATGAAAACTATCAAATTAATGTTAACATACTGATAAAATAACTAAAAGACTTTACCCTACATTGAATAATAAACAAATATTCAAACAAGATGCTGGCTAACGCTACAGCTAACATACTTGGTTACCTCACTGCTAAACGAGCTCACTTTTCGCCTTGAACACAAATTACTTCCAACTGGCATTCACTATTATCGTCATAATATCTATAATGGTTTAGAAACCGCATAAACCGAGGGTTTTAATGCAGAGGGACAGCAAAAAAATAACAAATTAACTCACCTGCTAGTCTAGGAAGCTAGCAACAACGATGACTGACATCCGGCACATTACCGCCCCTGCTGCACGGAGTGAGTATTCCTGCGCGTCTTCCTCCGTCATCCGCTATGTTGCACTGCTGCCATCTCTTGGAACAAGTCCGTAACTGCTCCTATATCTTTTCCATAAACTTTGCTAAGATTTCTGTCAATCCCATTTTCCTAATTTCAGTCAACATCACTTCTATTTCTGCCCTATACCTCCTACAATATCAGATACAGTACCGCATGTGACTGACACATCTTGGATCTACAAACTGCTGGCAATGCTCGCATTCATTAACCCTGTTGCATGTTTCACTTTTCAGATTTCTGTCTCCCCCTCTCATTCTAGTCAATTTTACCTGATCCTTCCTTTGATTCTAATTGCTTTCTATTTTGCCCACTTTGGCTTTGTACAGAATAGCCTCCCAGTCCTGTGTTGCCTGTTTTCCTTTTCTTTTCTTTTTTCAAAACAATACTTTTCCTTTCATATTTGAATTACGGGATTCCATTGCTAAAATGTTTACCTATTCTTTGTTCGTAAAACCAATATGCGCTAGGACCTTTTGTAATAGGTCTATGGCTGGCCTGGAACCCATACAAAAGTAACCTCACCGCCCCTCCTTGGTTGACTCTGCTGCACCGGACCCCACTGTATCTGAATGTTTTCCCACGATGAAAACCGTACCGTTAAGTTTGCTACATGTGTCCACTTCAATTCTCTCCTTATGTTAGGCCTACTTGTTCTCTCCGTTTAGATCCCCCACAATTCTCAGTATCCCTATTGATTATGGATGGAGTATAGATGTCATCCTTTTGTTGCCTTATCCCAACACTTTTTCCACTGTTGATTTGAGTTTTCTACTCGTGATGCTTGGGTATTAAACGTCCCCAAACACCCTTGCACTTATTTATAGTTATGTTGGTAATTAGACCTACTCAGGTTGGAGTTCTGTGAAGCTGTGTGGGGATTTAGGCGAGGTCATGATGTACTTAAATGATAAAGTTGTAAAGTGCCCCATAACAAAAGCAACAAGTGAATTGTGAAGCCAGGGTGTACTAATTTGTATCTCTAGTGTTCATAAGAATGGGAAAAAAACAATGTGACAGCTGGGCCATTTTGAGTGTTTTTACTTTTAAAACTTAAAGTACATTTTGCTAGTAATACTAATAGGTAATGGTAAGGCTATGTACTCAAACATTATAATTTTAAATGCAATGCAGGATATATATATTTTTTTTTACCTATGACAGAGTATTTTGGCAGTGTCAGTGCTTTTTCTTTTACTTAAGAAAGCATCTGATTGAGATGATGATAATTTGATCTTTGTTTCCTAATGTTCATTTGATAACTGGGATCACAACTGTGGACCGTTGTGCATCTGTTTGTGGATCCTCTGATCCATCAATAAAAAATAAGTAAAATCAGTCAATAATCTTACTTAAGGCCCAAAAATATACTATTATCCCTTGTTTTGTGTGAGGGCAAATTTATTTGTAACCATTGTATTGATCTGTTTTTCTATATGTATATCACATCAGTTTAACACATGTGCATTTCCTCTAAGAAATGTGCTGACAACAGTTGCTTAAACTAATTTAAGGTTTATTGTGGCTGACCACAATAAACCACAATGACCACAATAAACCCCTGAGACCTGTTTGACCATCTGTTAGTTGACACCCCCGTTGTTGAAGGGGGACTTTAAAATCCCTGTCTGACCAAAAGATAGTGTCAGTCCCGTCGGGGGCTGACCATGCAAGTTGGAACTTTACTCTGTAACTCTGTTGTTTTATCTACTTTTATTAAATTGTTTATATTGAGAAGGTTCAGTTCATTTATTCCCACAAGGTTTAACTGATTAAAAAACTTCCACGACATTTTGTAACTGTGCTTAATCTTAAGCACTTCCAGATATGAACAAGGTTTAAACATGGACCTGGGTTTAAATCATCATGCTTCCATGTCTCCTATCATATGACACATTTTTGTTTCCTTTTTTCTATGACTGTCTCTGTTCATACTCAGATTTACCAGTAGTTGACGAGCAGTTTTTTCTTTTTACAAAAACACAATGGTAAAGTTATTTCTGTCCCTAAACAAAGACACAGAGCCAAAGCCTGTATCACATGCAGTTCGGCAAGCACAGATTTGTTCACTTCCATGATCTAGTCTTAATCTGATTGGGTCTACTACATATGTATGTATGTATGTATGTATGTATGTATGTATGTATGTATGTATGTATGTATGTATGTATGTATGTATGTATGTATGTATGTATGTATGTATGTATGTATGTATGTATGTATGTATGTATGTATGTATGTATGTATGTATGTATGTATATTCACTGACGGAGCCTGCATTTTTTTCAATGCCGTTCTTTTCCTAAGTGACTCCATGTTTTCATCTTTAGTTTTCTCCCAGTCTCTTCTTGCTTCGTCAGGCAAATGATTGGAACTCTGTATTAGAACAAGCCTTAAAAATTTGCCATTTCCTTATTAGTTAAGCCTACGACATTTCCATTATTCAACACAGGATAACATGTCTCAACCCATCTTGGTAAACAGCCCAACACACCTATTCTGCCTGTGTAAGTGTTCCTTAAGTCACAGCATGTTTGTCTTCTTGTCCTCCTTACTTTCTTACTTACTATCTTATTATACCTTGTATTATCATGTAATACATTCACTTCTTTGTATTGCCAAAAGCCAAAGTGCAATCTTTGTTTTTCTTTCATTCTTTTTTTTACTGCAGTACTAGTGAGTGTCATTTCTGAAGTGTGTTTTTTTTTTATAAATATATACTGCAAACTCTGGAGTCACTAAAAGGCCTATTTTGCAAGGCTGAATGTTAATTCCACTGAACTGCCATCAAAATAGCAAACGACTCTACTAATGTGAAATAACACGCAACACATGTATTATGTCTATGAAATGAATTGAAAGTTTGCACTATCAGCATTGGGAGAAGTACTCCAAACGTTAAAAAAATTAGTAGCCATAGCACATTCTGTTTTCAGATTGTTACTTGAAAGTACAAACGTTTTTAACATCAGAATATTTTTTAAAGTACCAGGTAAGTTAAAATACCTCATATTGGCAGAATTTCAGAAACAAATATAGGCCTATCACTACATTATAATTATGGATTGATTAATGAAGATAATGTTACAGCTGGTGAAAGGTTGGGCTAATTTGATAGCTCAATAAATTGCTGGATAGCTTTAGAATTTTACCCCATGGGATCAATTAATTTAGCAAAAAAACGTAATAATGTATTGTATTGTATTATATGTTTTGGTATTAACTAACTGTGAAATGGCAGCATAAAGTAGGCTTTGTAAGTAAATTGGCCTACTCAAATAAAGTAGCCTACAACAGGGCCTACTTACAAAAGTGTGATTAAGTAAGCTATAGTAGCCTACTTGAGTAAATGTATTTAGTTCCACCTATAGCCTATTGACTCTAAATGAGTAATGGAGCAAGTGTTTATACAAGTAGCCTGAGATGAACAGATCGTAAACACCAGCAGGTTCTCTTAACTCACGCACAAGCACAGTTTTTAAAAAAAGGGTGCATGCAACACATTAGAGGCGCGAGGCGGTGTAGCGCACACGAGACACTCCTCGGTTATGTATTCGGAATTTTGGATACACTACAAAGCAATAATTTGCCTATACGCTATATTTATCCTGTTTTATTTCAGCTGCCTAATTAATTCCTCGCTCGTTGAATCTGCTCACTTACCCGACTTGAACTACCCATTGCAGAAGGTAAGGAGAAAACACTATGACTAATACAATATTTTCTCTAGGAATATTCACAAAAAAAATCAGCATAGGACTACTACTTAAAATAAACGTTGGCCTACTAGGCCTATGCTTTACATCTAAGGGCTCAGTGGGTCATTTAGGCTTTGTGAAAAGTGATATATATTCTCCTGCACATAAGCGCTCTATTTGCTGTCTATGCTCACTGCATGCGGGTGCGACTTTGTGTAGTCTACTTGTCAAATGGATGTTTCAGCCTACCTGTTTAGGATTCTTTGGCCCCTCCCATTCTTTTTGGGCTACACCCCTTGACCCAGCACCCATTCATGTAGGACCATTTATATTCAATTCACGGACTCGTTCAGCACAGAGGGAGACGGGAGCATTCCGAGAGGCTGCCCTGTGAAGTTTGCATGGAGAGAGTTCATGCAGCTCACGGAAAATGAACGGCACGGTGAGTCAGTTTGTTTTTAGATAGATAGATAGATAGATAGATAGATAGATAGGCTCAGTTTTTTTGCACACACTGATGTGATTAAATACTTGGTGTGATATAATACTTTCCTTTTTCCCCAAATGCTAAGGATTAAAGGATTAAGAGATCACTGTGACAGGATGGAGCTAATTGGTCTTCTTGTATCACACTGGTCAGTGGTCACATTGGAATAACACTATAGATCAATTTATCTTCTTCTTTTTCTTAGCTGTCTGAAGATTTTATTCCATTTAATTTAATTTTCATTTATTTGTGCAAAAATAAACACGATTAAGATAACGCAGAAATAAAACATATAAGTAAATGCACAGGTGGGACAAAAGAATCACACACATTACAATTGTAAGATGCAAGCAGATGAAAGTTTTATGTAGTCTACAGTAAGAAGAAAATGATTTACAAACAAGAAGATCATTTAGAAACGGTATGAGCAGCATTGCACATAATTAACACAGCAAAGGAAAAAGGAAAAAAAGAAGAGTAAAAAAGGAGGGAAGAAAACATGAATGCAGCGTGAGAACTCATCCAATGCCATTCTCAATAATAGCCTATACTGGGAAGAAGACAAAAAAACAGGATTATGTTAAGCAATGTTAAAATACTACGAGTCAGTTAGTTTGTGTTGTGTGTAATATCAAGATGAAATCACAAGATGGGTTAAATTAAAAACAAAGCTCTTATACAAGATAATGTAGCTGACAGATGGATGAGAGGATTTCAGTTACTCAGTTGATAGGGGATCTTGGATCACATCACTGTTTTTAAAAACCCTTAAGGGGTTCAGAGCCTTTGAGGTAGGCCTGGTTTATAAGGTGTTAAGGTTTTATTAGTTTTTTTTTCTGTTCATTCACTGTAAAATAACTGTCACATACCACCATGCAAAACATTTTGCATGACAGTGTCAGGGAATTAATTTTCTGCATGTTTTTGAGAACAAAATCATAAATCAGGCAATTAACATTTGAACAAATCTTTCCGTAATAACATTCAGAATAGTGCTTATAATGATTATAAGCACTATTCTGTTCAGTTGATGTTTGTGCTTTAGAAGTTGAAATGTTTAGTTCAGAGTGTTAAATAAAATTAATGTTGAGAGATAATGGCTGTTAAAGATGGTTGTATAAGAGCAATATACAGATGCAAGCAGACTAGGTTGTCAAATAAACTCTTGAATTTGCCTGGTTTGTAAGGTGTCGTTAGTTTTTTCTTTGTAATAGGGTTTAAAAATATGGAAATATGAAAAGGGGTTGTTTTTGAGTGGCACTTTAAGCTTGTTGGCAAAACAATTTGCATAACAGAATGTGTCAGTCAAAGTTTAACTAAGGTATGATAGCATTCACTATTTCCTCAGATTATTTGTCTCTACATTAATATCATTAAGGACAGTTTGATTGGATATTTCATCTACTTTTCTCTTTTTATTGCAATAGTAAACCCATCTTGTTGCAGTTTACATTGCCAACTGCTAAAGGTTGAAACATTGGAAAAAGAGACCTGTGTTGTCTTTTAATCTGCTCAACAATGCAGGTGCCCATGCTGTGCATATGCTATGGACAGTCAACCATTGTGTAAAGTTATATTATTACACTTTGAAGCATGTATTAAATATGCTCATGTATGAGGTCATAAATGAGAATGAAAATTAAAGTGTTGTGAAAATAAATAAATGAGGATGTCTTTCAGCTATGTTAGACTGAGACATAAAAAGGACACTGTTGCGAGGCACTCAACCGTTAAGAGGAATTTAGTTGTTGTTGGAATTGTAATGGGGGCATTTCTGCTGTCATTTTGTCACTTGTTGACAGTCTGGTTGCTTACGATCATTACTCAACATCCAGCATGTTTAATCATTCCTAGTAAATGTTCAGTTTTTGCTTCAAAACAAGATGCCTTATGTTTCATCACTGACATTAATACCTGTCGACCTGCCCAAACGTGCTCTTATTGGATCACACTGTCGTAAATCATTTTAAGAAACTCGTTACTTAATGGTATAGGCTGTCATTTGATTCCATTCTGTCAAATAATTTAGAGTTGTAAACGATAGTAAAGTTCCATCTTACATTGACCTGCTTGGTAAATTCAAAACTTAAATTGAAATTGAAACAAACAATTCAGGTTAGCAGACTGCGGGCAAATCCCCAAGTCAAATCAAGTCCAACGAGAAACAGTTGGTCTTATGGAAGTTTTTCACAACAGAACTCCATTGCTCAATATGTCTCTCCCATGACGGAAAAAAAGTTGACTGAAACCTGGCATGACTTTTTAAAACTGACGAAATGACTGCAGATATGCCTTAACACGTTAACTAAAATATTTGTTGTGACCCATCTTCGGTCTACTTGCTATGTCGACACAGGAATCTAAGAATCTAACCAATAAAAAAAAACTAAAAGCCATTTCCCATATCCTAAGAGTGTGCTTCTCTCCGGTGAGACACTGCAGATGGGGTCAAATGTTTAACTTATTGATATCATAATGAAACTTTGACAGTTAATGACTTACATTAAAACAACTACTTTTCGTATTACAATTTTTATTATATTTTGAGTGAATATGACAATTTGGTGATATGTTTCTTATTATGCGTAAATGTGCATCTCTTTAAAAACCAAAAATCTATACGTATTATTTATTTATTGTATTATTATTATTATTGTTATTATTCATTACAACATATTATTGTGCAAATGTTTTACATTAAATCTTTTGGATACAGCTTTTTTTTATTCATGCTGCGTTCATTCCCCCCCCCCCCCCCCCCCCCCCCTCCCCTCTCAGTGTGTGGATGTGCCTGTCACTGTGGCTGTTAGTGCTGCAAAGGCTCAATAGTGTGACTTCACTCTCTGCTACTACTCTCAATACTCCCATGGTGTTGGCCATTGTTAGCGTTGCTACTGGCTTTACCTCCCTTTGCACACAGGCTCTATTGAGGGGGTCGGGTATTGAGCGAGGGATTGCCTTGATACTCATGGTCTCATGGTCATGATACTCAAAGTAACACATTTTTTCCTGCTATTCTTGCTCTTCTTGTCTTTTCTTCTCCCTTCTTTAGATTTAAAGGGCTGAATAAGGTCCATTCTCTCCTCAGTAACCAGAGATATCTTTACCTGGACTCCCCACGTCCTTCATCCGCTGTCCAGATTGCACTGAGCACGATCTGTAAATCCTGCACTGTGAATGTGGAGGCCAAGTCATGCCTCCAGCCAAAAGTTGTTACAGAGATTGCAGCAGGGGCTTCTACAGCTGTAGCTGGAAGAACTCCAGTACAAGTCAAGTGAGTATATTTATAGATATTGTGTGTGTAAATTTGATTTTACAAATATTATTATACATGTTAATGACCATAAAGGAGTTCAGATTAGTTTTAGATATTTGAAGATGTTCCAAAGGACTTCATCAATTTCATTATTCCACTGAGCAAAGCCTTTACCAATCCCTGCTGTAACCATGGATTAACATTCCATCGGACTGAAATGCCGAAATAAAAGGGATTGCCAACGAACTGCTTTGCTACACGAATCCTGTGATTCTAGTGCATTTTGAATTAAAAGTAGGTTCCCTTTGTTGGGAGAAGAAAGCTATTCACATACTTGGAGCGGTGATTAAATAGAATTTTCATTTCTGTGCCAAGAAAAAGAGGTAAGCTAACAGGCCCCGACAGGCTGGTTTCGAAAAGGATTATACAGGGAGAGGGGATGGGTGGAGGTGTGTTGATGGGAGTACAGATCATGAAGGGCCTGTTTTGCGCCGAGTTGCACGGTTGGGGCACAAAAACCATGCAACCAAAACATTAAGGATTTGTTTCATCGTCTCTCCAGATCAAATCGTCTTCGGAATCAAGATACACGCAGACACACCAAACTCACATACAGACTTTCAAATACACACAACATTCTTAATGTCAGTTTAGCACTCGTGACTTAAAAGCTTTTGTCAAAAAAGTGAAAATTATTATTCCTTCGGATTTTTAGCATGCAGGCTGTTGGTTGTCAGTTGTTGCTGTGGTCTCCCTGCTTTCCCTGTGCTGGATGTACATTTGTCTGGCTGCTTCGAATGATCAAGATGATGTTAACTGGTGAGTGATCTCACACACACGCGCACACACACACACACTGGCACACAAGCCTAGAATCCTCTCTTTTCTTGCCTTTCTTCATTGGTGACCATCTGCTAACCCTGTGTTGTCTCCCTATGTTTCTATTATCAGGGAAATTTTCAGAAAATTGAAAAAAACGTGGGTGAACTGGTTCATGGTGCTGACCATAGTTTCTGCAGTGTTAACCAGCTACTGCGTTCTGCTGCTGGTGAGAATACACTGTTGACACTGAGGTGTTGAAGTTTAGTTTATTTACTCATGGAGTTCAGTTTTAATGGCTTTGGATTGGATGTTTTAGAATTCTAGCTAAATAAAAAGTGTTATATTGCCATGCTTAGCCATGTACCCTGAAACCAGATATTATGACATGTTCAAAAATGTGTACAATTAGTATAATTCTTCTGCCTTAGAGTAAGAAGCCATATTTGCAGTGCTCTATAATCCAACACCCTTCTTTACAGCTCTTTGCACTGTTCCAAGTTGCCTTAGGGGAAACACTCAACTTACACTGGCTACACAAGGTATCGTTAACATTTAACTGTAAAACCTTTTCCAAATATGCATAATCTAATTGAGGTTGTTCAAATAGTTGAATGTCACATTTGCCTTATTCTCTACTCAGATCCTCTTATTTTTTGGTGTGGTAATCATCGCTTCTGGGATAACCGGAATTACTCTGCAGTGGCGACAAGAGTGGCCAACTATTCAACTCTCACTCCAGGTAGAGTGAAGGTTTCATTGTCAGGAGTGAAAGTGTGTTTGTGGGAATGATGCCTAGAGTGTAAATGTCTGCTCTTAGTCGTCAGTTTACATCATGTGTTTTTGATGTGCATGTCTCGCTCTTGTCAGGCTACAGGTCCTTTCTTGCAGTTTGGTGCTGTTGGGGCGTTGACCCTGCTGAGCCCATTTGTCTTCAGGAGCTTCCTCGAGGCCAAGGCAAAATGTAAGTCTCAGACATCATTAATATGTGCTGTGCAAAAGAAAAGTAGATTTAGACTGAAGGAAATAATGAAGATAAAATAAAGGATACATGACATAGATATACATATGAATAATATTTTAAAAGAAAGCATTCTTCTGCCTACGGCGTCGCTGTTTCTCATTCCTCCCGTTTCTGTGCGTATGCCTGGGTCAGAGTGTCCGTGGAGGACCGCACATACTCCTGTCAAGTTTGTTTTTTATAAATCGCAAAGTTTGCGTAGAAAGTAGCGTGCGCCGTCTTCTGTGTGTACGCCATGTTTATAAATGAGGCCCCAGGTAGCAGGTGTGGAGAAAATGAGGGACACCTCATTGTTTGACTTTTGTTCTGACCAGGGTCTAGGTTCCTCCTGACAGTGGCCTTTTTAGCAGTGTCAGCAGTCATCTTCCTGTGTCCCCTGAACATCCAATCTCCTTGTTTGATGGATCCGGAAAAATTACCTGAAAAACCAAAGCTCTTTGGTCACCGGGGCGCACCGATGGTGAGCATCCTGTTTTTCTTGACTACACCCTAAAGATACACATGCTCCACCTCTCAACTCTGTCATTAGGACATCTTGGGAAGGAGCCCTCACAGTTAGAGCAGATCAGTAATAACTAAGGTATGCAGTTTATGTAGTCAAAGAAGGGTAGATTAATGATCATTTAAACATAGTTCCACAGGAAGTTAATGCTCCAAAGAAATAGTCCAATACAAAAATCACCATAGAATCTCCTGTTGTTTTTACACCACATATTTAACAAGCTATACCATGTTAATTAATGAGCTTACAGGTGCTATTAAATAAAGTTAAGGGGAGTGGTATTTTGTTTACCATTTAATGCATAAGTCCTAGTTGCAGCGGACCTGGGCTTGACCCTGGCCTGGGCATTTTACTGTATGTTTTCCCCCCCGCTCTTTCCCCATTTCATCTTTGTGCTTAAAAATGTACAAATTAAAGCAAATACTGGCTCAGGTGTAAACAAATTTCCTGTCATGTGAGGACCCCAAGTGCCACGCTGCTCTGTCCTTGTTAGTTTGGTTAGCTCCTGGGTCGGCAATAAGCTCAATTTACTGTAAGTGTGTGTGTGTGTGTGTGTGGGTGTGTGAGGGTGTGTGTGCGTGTGTGCGTGCACGTGTGTTAAGCACATGACTGGGTCTCACCCACCTGTTGTTGCTGTGTTCAGTTGGCCCCAGAAAACACCATGATGTCGTTCAACAGGAGCATCACGTGCGGCGTGACAGCCTTTGAGACAGACGTACAGCTCAGGTACAGTATTCATTCATATTTAAAAAGGCTTTTTATTGGCTGAATGAAACTGCAAATATTATTTCTAAAGTTATTTTTAAAGTGTTAGAAAGCAGAATTTCTAAATCCCCATTGCACCTGACAATCTTTTTTGTTGCACAGCACATGATGCTGGCAATAATTTTACATTTTAAAGTAAGAAAGTATTGGCCTTAGTTAATGTATGTTAAAAGTTACTTTTTCTCTATCCAAGTGAGGACAGAATTCCCTTTTTGATGCATGATTCTCAGTTCTTGTGGAGGACGACAAATGTTAAAAAGAAGTTCCAGGAGAAAGACTCCAGCGCCGGCTCCAACTTTACCTGGGAACAATTACAGAGTCTGAATGCAGGTGAATGGTTCTTTGAGGTGAGGGCTGTGCTTTGGTAGATGTTTGACCACACACTCTTTCATAAAAGTGTTACGCGTTATAATGCTGCACCCACAGGATGTATTGTCTGACTTTGCAGAAAGATCCTTTCCATTCAGCATCCGAGCTCTCGAAAGAAGAAGTGGAAAGAGCCAGAAATCAGTCTATACCCTCCTTACTTCAGCTCCTCAACCTAGCCAAGCAGCACAACATCTCAGTGATGTTTGACTTGTATAGTCTAGACAAGGAAAATGACACAGAGGATGTAGTCAGTACCATCTTGAGCTCTGACATTGACCCAAGCCTGGTAATTCTATTTAATCCTTCTGATGGAATTTGATTGATAAATGGCATGGCATATTTTGTTAAGGTGCTGTTTTTTTTCTTTCTTTTTCATAGATCCTCTGGCTTCCTCCTGCTAAAAGAGAATATGTAATAAATACTGCGCCAGGCTTCATCCAGATCTACAATAACCAAGGCGATATGGTTAAAAAAGGGGGAAAACATCTGAATGTGAAGTACAGCAATCTGAGTATGAAAGAAATCAGGTAAAACATGTAAATATTAAACAAAATACACCCATGCTATCTATGTGGTAGTGCCAGGGGGCACGCACAGTAGAGTGATAATTAAAAGTGTGTCTGTGTAGCATGCAGAGACACAGCGCTGGCACTGACTACATAGAGCAACTGGATCGGCCTCCAGAGAAAGAGATCAAAATAATGTCTCAACCCATGAGTTTCTCATGCATGAACTAACCTTGATTTATTTTTTCATCACAACAGAATGAAATGCAGTGTAAGTGTAACTGTAACTATAATGAAGCTTTGAATGCATACGCAAATGCACCTACTTGCATACACACACAAAGATACATATTCATGCATATGCATACATTAAAGATACATACCTGTGGGGGCGCCCTTATCTCAGTTGGTAGGGCGTCCCCCCCATGGGCCTCGGCCAGCAGCGGACCCGGGTTCGATTCCAGCCCGCGGTCGTTCTCTGCATGTCACTCCCCTCTCTGCCCCATTTCAACTCTCTACACTATCAATAAAGCATAAAAATGCCAAAAATCTATCTAAAAAAATATATATATATACATACCTGCTTTCACGAATATTTGTTGTCCTGATTTCCACAGATTCCTGTCTTCCAATGACACAAAGTTCTACTTGTGTTTGTATCTCATAGAAATCTTCGGAGTGAGAATGTTACAGTGAATATGTGGGTGGTTAATCAGCCTTGGCTCTTCTCTCTGCTCTGGTGTGCAGGGGCCAGCTCTGTTACCACCAACACCTGCCACCTCCTAAAAAACATGGACCATCCTAATTGGGTCATGGTGAGCAACATGTTCAGTATATTGTGCTTTAACCTTAACCCTTTCTGTTCATTTCCTTACAATATGAATTAGTAGCAGTTCAAGCACTTGTTCTGGAGCTGACAAGTTTGTGCGACTGTTTTACAAAATATGTGACACGCCTTGGTCCCTATGGACATGTTCCTGTTTTTCAGGAGCGTCGCACATACAAAATAATCTGGATCACACTGGACATCGTATCCATCATGATAATGATTGGACTCTACATGCTACAATGGTAAATTGTTTGCACATTTTTGTTTGCTGCATGAAAATATCTATGAAAGTGATCAGAATTACTAATCCTCCTCACTGACTCTTCCAGGAAAACACACTGTTTCTCTCAAAGACAAGGTACCGTATATTATATTATTATTGACTACAAAACCTATTTCAGATTAATGTTCTGTTGGCTAACTAACCTAATAACCACTTGATTGTTTCAGCTGTAGTATATATATTGACAATCGTCATGATACTAGAAAGAACTAGCTACAATATTAACATGTCGGTGTCACTCAGTGTTCTAGCTTCTTGGGTAAAGTGGGTTCACCTATCTTCATTTAACATTTCTATCGGTAAATCCATGAAACTAAATACAGGTTACTGAGAATTGTTTAAATTGGTGATATTAATCTAAACTATCACTTGGGTTTGAAATGAAGTTAATAACTGTGTTATCTAACTCAAATTACAACACTTTTGCTGGGAATAAAAAGTTAGGATTAGGATGCTCTTCAATTTATTTACAAAATAACATTTTAGAGAATGTTGTAATGCGAGAAAATAATTGATTGAATAATTGTCAGGTTGTGAAAAAAAATCCTTTTTACTTGGACCGTTCATCCACTTCCATTTTAACATTTAAAACTACAGACTTGATAGATTAAAAATCCTTAATTAATGATAACGTATTACCATGGTTTTGAAGAGACTGAGAAACAAATGAAAAACAACATCACCCAATAGAAAGGATAAGAACCAGCAAATTTTTTCCCAACCTGGTAACCTACCAATGTTTATGTTGAAACTCTGAACTTGAATTTATAAATAATTTAAAAAATAACTGATTTAGATATAAACAACAAGTTACAGGCTATAAAAGCATAGATAAATGGTGCCGTATTAGAAAGTTTTGCTTATATCAATGTGGTAGTGTTTACAAATCTACTAATTTGTCTGTTTTTGTAAAATTTTCTGTGACTCGACACAGGGACAGAGAGCCAAAGAGATGCTACGTCAGTGTGGAATGAGAAAGAACTGTCTCCCTTCTTACCGGTTAGGTAGTTTGGACGACCCCAGCAGGACATTGTTCCGCTCCAGAGCTAACATACATCCTTTTCTGCAGTGCCAGAATGGTTTGGACCTAGATCAGGAAGAAAGCCAGATAATGTGAATTATCATTGTTACACACTTTACACTGGAGCCATCAAAATAAGAATGTTTATTTTTTGAGATTATAAAATGTAAAGCATATATCAGGAACTATGCCACGGGATGAAGGTTTTAGTTTTGATTCGTATAAATACAGCTGGGTATCTGGGTTTATCTTAACAGGGTTTTGTCCTTTTGCTACTGAAAATATAAAGCTATTATCTCTAACATAAAATGCACTGATTTTATCTTGATTTTTTTTCAATGGTAAAAGATGTGTCTGTACTTTAACATGAGCCAAAAGCACTACAACTGTTTTCTACAATTGTTTCACTGTCCCGTGTCAGTGTGTTTAACTGCATAAATTATGTTTTTGTAAAAGGGGGCGGGGGGTACTGATTTCTGTAGAACAGTTATCAGTTGTTTTGTAAGAGTACTCAGTAACTAAACAATGTTTCGCACATAGTTTAACACTCCAGTATTAATTGTTTTGCTTTATTTTGTTACTTTTGTTTGTGTCACTATGTCTTTGCTTAAGGAATAAAGAACCTTTGTATATCTTTTGACAACAAGAAATTTTAATTCTCACTTTTGGAATGGGTACTACAGACTACAATGTGTTACAGTGGTGGAAAGAGACTACTGTAAGTACATTAACTCTAGCAGTGTGCTTGAATACAATTTTGTGCTTGTACTTTAGTCAAGTTCTTTATTGTCACATGCATAAAAAACTAAAGTGGAAAGTACTTTGGTAAGGAAATTCTTAGTTTTTAGGCTCCTTCCAAAAATGCTCATATAATATGTATAAAGAGAATCACATTATATTTATTTAAAAGCTATAGTGAGAAGAACATTTGCAAAGGAAGTGTTGATATCCCTATAATGAGCATATTAAATACAATGTTTTGTTATACATTTGTTTACGTTATACAACCACCCAACATTATATAAATGGGTACAATTTGTGGCACAGTGCATCACATAAAAGCGCAATATAATATAATTATTTAACACTTGACAGAACCCATTTAGCCGCCCAAGAACCATTACCTTTACAGTTTTACTTGTAATGGAATAATTTTACATTGCTACTTTTACTTAAGTGAAGGGTTGAACACTTTTCCACCACTTAGCTGTTAAACAGGCTATTAAAATATGTATCTTCTTCATAGTGTGATTCCACCCCAAAATGCAACGTGTCATCAGAAGCATGTCATCATATGTGTAATAATAATATTTATATTAGGAACTTGAGGCAATGCATCATTTGAGACCTCACTGAGCCACAATACTACTCCACCACTACCAATCCAGTAGTTCTCCCTCAAGACCCGATGGTACGGTTTCCTGTACCACCTTAACGCACCACTAGATGACGCACAATGCAAACCAATGGGAAAAATAGGCGACTGGGGCAGATCAGATGAAACCATAACCGTGGATTAAATGCTTCAAAATCTGATAGACCACTGTTTATAATGTCAGGCAACAGATAACCTAAGCTAACTGCAGGTAGCGTAGTTGAGCTGTAACCTATTATTATTGGTGAGTGTTCCAGTTGGGACTGGACCGCAGGGCCGCTGTCCATGAAGGCGAGGCATGTGTCTGTGTGTGAGGGGAGGAGAAACATGTCACGCTTCGGGGCCGTTTTGCCCCCCTAAAAAAACTTGGACAAAGTTGACGTGAAGTAAACACTCTCCTCCTCCTGTCACATCTGAACCTCTGCCTGTGGGTGTGGATCTCTGCAGGAAAAGACGGGGACGTGTCCAGCGACTGGATTTAAAAACTCAATATCTCACTTTTTAGTGAGGACGGAGCGACAGTTCTGGTTGTACAATTATTAACCGGGACTATTGCTGTAGGCTACTTATTTTCTTCTTTAAAAAAAACACCCCAAACTGTCGTTTCCATGACTTTTCGAGTGGGCCACAGCATGGTGCATAAATATGGTGAGTATACCGTTAGCGTAACGCGATGTCTTCATCTCTCTCACGTGACAAAGTTTTTTTTTAATTAAACGCCAACTCGTGTCGGTTACTCATTTGTATTTTTCGTGGCTTTTCAGTGGTCCATCAACATCGGCTATTCTCCCTTTAGAAACGAGATTGTTTTGTTGTTTTTCTGTCTCAGGGAATGAAAAAGTTAAAATAGGCTACTGTAACTGGAAATTGCCACTTCCGGGCAGCAGTTTACTGTTCTGAGTAATCAAAAAAAAAAAAAAAAAAATCAGGATCAGGTTGGAAACTGTGAAGTAGTGGATTTACCTCTATGGTGTGCATCATCTCTCTGCTGTGTTCCTCACCACCCACCGGGTTCAACAACCGGCTATTAGGTCTGTTTGCAAGAGAGAGGAAAAAATAGGTAGCTCTGTATAGCTCTGCAGGGGAATGTAACAAAAACAACAATGCTGCATTTGAGTTCATGTCACATATTAAATCGTTATTATATTTTCTATTCAAATCCTGAAATTGCTTACAGTCTGTCGAAACTAGACCTATAGCCTATCATTTGAATTGATCAAGTAGTGAATTAAAAGTAAAGTAGTCAGTAATAATTGTATGAATCAATTTACTGTCTAATTTTTGTCCAATGACCCAAATTCACCTGAATGGGATTTTCTTTTTGTTACAACTTAAGTCTGTTATTGTTATTGTATTGTAAATTAAATATGTTTTGGTTGTTTTGTGGCTGGACTTAAAAAAAGGTATTTAAAAAAAAATATTTAAAGAGCTGACCAAGGGCTCATTGCCTTTTTTTTTTTTTTTTTTTTTACAAATGTTATGTGATTTATTGTCATATTTTCATGATGTTTCCATCCCTGGATTTTTGGAGAGCAATGTGATGAAGGTTCCTTTTGATCTCAATTCACGAGAACTTTATTGACCCTGTTATTAATGACTTCCAATGTTTGCTGCTGTTGCCCTGAGACATGTATGTATTTTGTGAGGCAGACACAGAGCGGGCAGTGGGGCTGCTCAGAAGTTACCAGGCCAACCTGACCAGTCCAGAGGAGCAGGCCCTGAAGACCAGCGTGGGCAAAGTGTCTGCCATCTTGGGCAGCCAGCTGTTCCAAGCCCTTCTCGGTAAGAAAAAAAACAACTGCTTAAACTTCTCGTTTTGCTGCAGGGAGTCTTTCAAAACCCCTTGAGCTTCCATTACATCAGACTTTTCTCACTGCTTACTAAATAACCTCTCTGGTTCACGCCCCTCTTCTTTTTGAGCAAAGGAGATGGTTTACAGCTTTGTTCGCTCAAACTGTTAACATACTATCATCAGTCTTTTATTTGGTATAGCTCATATACTCATCATTTGTGTTGTCATACTCATGTGACTGTCTGTAGGCCGACACAGGATGTAGGCAGGGGCAGGTTGTATAAGTTTGAATTGGAACTTTAAATGAGTTAAATGTTCCCCAATTAGGTCTTATGAAAGAACCCTTTCAGTTTGCCTCACAAAAGCTTTACTGTATTACCTCCTCAGAAACGTACCGAGATTGTAATGAAATCCCAATAAAACCACACCACAGTCTATCTATAGGCCGAGTTGTTATAAGCTAGGTCGCACTGTCAAAGCACAATTCTTCCATGTCGAAATGGCATTTTGTGTGCCGTATAATTCATGAGTTTAAGTCAACATGATGTAGATCATTGTTTAGAGAAACTGAAAGTGTGGAAGAATCACTCTTACCAGAGAGTGACAGTAATGTGACTGATGCTGCTGCTGACTGAACTGAATCTGAAAGTGTCCTGAAGTCACTATTATTATTATTAGGGGGCCAAGCCCGAGTAGGGCTGGGACCGCGTTTTGCAGAGCAACGCGGTTCCCAAGCCCTGCGGGGCAGGGAACCCTATTGTTCTTGTAGGGATTATTATTAGGGGGCCAAGCCCGAGTAGGGCTGGGACCGCGTTTTGCAGAGCAACGCGGTTCCCAAGCCCTGCGGGGCAGGGAACCCTATTGATCTTGTAGGGATTATTATTATTATTAGGGGGCCAAGCCCGAGTAGGGCTGGGAACCGCGTTTTGCAGAGCAACGCGGTTCCCAGCCCGCAGGGCTGGGAACCCTATTGATCTTGTTGGGCCTTTTATTCTTCCTATTATTCCTTACGTAAAAGTGGTGCTGCAGCCCAAACCGTAAAGGGTTGGGACATGCCACTTGCATGGCTGATCCAGGTCCGTGCCTGGTACGCAGACAAAAAAATTCAGACATGCCGGCCACTAGGTGGCGCTACAACAGCAGAAAAACACGTTTGGGGCTATAACTCCCACACCGAAAGTCCGACAGTCAAAAACTTTATATCCACATATGCCCACAAGTCAGCTGCATCTTTTGAGATAGGCCACGCCCATTTGCGTATATATACATTTTTCGCTACATCGCAAAAACTGTGTCAGTCACCAAAACATACTCCTCCTAGAGTTTCCGCCCGATTTGGACGAAACCAAAAGCATTATGCTCTACCAACTCCCACGAGCAAAAGTTGGTCAAATAGTTTTTCTACGAACATCGGAAGACCAAACGGTAGCGCTTTAAAGATTCGCGAACATTCCTTAAAAAAAAAACAAAGGGGGATTTTCTTGAAACTGAAGGGAGACTATCATGGGGCATACCTGAGTCTATGGCAAAAACATGGGCAAGAAATTCCTATGTGGGCCGGACTTATTAAAAAAAAGAGTTTTTAAATTTTTTTGCCTGTTTTCGCCATTTTCTAAGTCTTTAGGCGGGAAAATTCAAAAAAGTGTCTACAATGGAGAGGTTGACAATTTGATTTTGCTATAACTGCCCAACCGAACATCGCACATTCAAAAACTTGACATCCACTTGTTTGGTACATTGAGCTCCATCTTTCTATCAAACGTAGTTTTGCAAATGTCATCCATAGGGGGCGCCAAAACCACAAAAAGCAAAGAAAACGCGTTTGGGGCTATAACTCCCACACCGAACATCCCACATTCAAAAACTTTACATCCCCGGATTCCGTGAAGCGAGGGGCCGGCGCCGCGGACGACGACGCCCGATCCCGAGTCGCGTGGGAGGCTTGGCCCCCGTTCACAACTGCTTGCAGTTCTAGTTATTATTATTATTTTTCCTTACGTAAAAGTGGTGCTGCAGCCCAAACCGTAAAGGGTTGGGACATGCCACTTGCAGGGCTTATCCAGGTCCGTGCCTGGTACGCAGACAAAACAATTCAGACATGCCAGCCACTAGGTGGCGCTACAACAAAGGAAAAGGCGTTTTGGGCTATAACATCCGCACCGAAAGTCCGACAGTCAAAAACTTTATATCCACAGATGCCCACAAGTCAGCTGCATCTTTTGAGATAGGCCACGCCCATTTGCGATAGGATAGATTTTTTGCTACGTCGCAAAAACTGTGTCAGTCACCAAAACATACTCCTCCTACAGTTTTTGCCCGATTTGGACAAAACCAAAAGCATTATACTCTACCGACTTTCACGAGCAAAAGTGGGTCAAATACTTTTTCTACGACCATTGGAAGACCAAACGGTAGCGCTTTAAAGATTCGCGAAAATTCCTTAAAAAAAAAAAAAAGGGGGATTTTCTTGAAACTGAAGGGAGACTATCATGGGGCATACCTGAGCCTATGGCAAAAATATGGGCAAGAAATTCCTTTGTGGGCCGGACTTATTAAAAAAAAGAGTTTTTAAATTTTTTTGCCTGTTTTCGCCATTTCCTAAGTCTTTCGGCGGGAAAATGGGAAAATTCAAAAAAGTGTCTTTAAAATGGAGAGGTTGACAATTTGATTTTGCTATAACTCCCCAACCGAACATCGCACATTCAAAAACTTGACATCCACTTGTTTGGTACATTGAGCTGCATCTTTCTATCTAACGTAGTTTTGCGAATGTCATCCATAGGGGGCGCCAAAACCACAAAAAGCAAAGGAAACGCGTTTGGGGCTATAACTTCCACACCGAACATCCCACAGTCAAACACTTAATATCCACAGATGCCCACAAGTCAGCTGCATCTTTCTACATAACACAGTTTTGCGAATGTCATCCATAGGGGGCACCAAAACCGCAAAAAGCAAAGAAAACGCGTTTGGGGCTATAACTCCCACACCGAACATCCCACATTCAAAAACTTTACATCCCCGGATTCCGTGAAACGAGGGGCCGGCGCCGCGGACGACGACCCCCAATCCCGAGTCGCGTGGGAGGCTTGGCCCCCGTTCACAACTGCTTGCAGTTCTAGTTCTTTTTATTTTTCCTTACGTAAAAGTGGTGCTGCAGCCCAAACCATAAAGGGTTGGGACATGCCACTTGCATGGCTGATCCAGGTCCGTGCCTGGTACGCAGACGAAAAAATTCAGACATCCCAGCCACTAGGTGGCGCTACAACAAAGGAAAAGGCGTTTTGGGCTATAACTTCCGCACCGAAAGTCCGACAGTCAAAAACTTTATATCCAAAGATGCCCACAAGTCAGCTGCATCTTTTGAGATAGGCCACGCCCATTTGCGTATATATACATTTTTTGCTACATCGCAAAAACTGTGTCAGTCACCAAAACATACTCCTCCTACAGTTTTCGCCCGATTCGGACGAAACCAAAAGCATTATGCCCTCCTAACTCCCACGAGCAAGAGTTGGTCAATTAGTTTTTCTACGACCATCGGAAGACCAAACGGTAGCGCTTTAAAAATTTGCGAAAATCTGTAAAAAAAAAAAAAAAGAGGGATTTTCTTGAAACTCAAGGAAGACTATCATGGGGCATACTTGAGTCTATCAAAAAAATATGGGCAAGAAATTCCTTTGTGGGCCGGACTTATTAAAAAAAAGAGTTTTTCAATTTTTTTGCCTGTTTTCGCCATTTCCTAAGTCTTTCGGCGGGAAAATGGGAAAATTCAAATAAGTGTCTTTACAATGGAGAGGTTGACAATATGATTTTGCTATAACTCCTCAACCGAACATCGCACATTCAAAAACTTGACATCCACTTCTTCGGTACATTGAGCCGCATCTTTCTACCCAACGTAATTTTGCAAATGTCATCCATAGGGGGCGTCAAAACCACAAAAAGCAAAGAAAACGCGTTTGGGGCTATAACTTCCACACCGAACATCCCACATTCAAACACTTTATATCCACAGATGCCCACAAGTCAGCTGCATCTTTTGAGATAGGCCACGCCCATTTGCATATGGGATTTTCTTTCGCTACATCGCAAAAACTGTGTCAGTCACCAAAACACACTCCTCCTACAGTTTTTCTCCGATTTCGACGAAACCAAAAGCATTATGCTCTACCGACTCCCACGAGCAAATGTTGTGTAAAGAATTTTTCTACGACCATCGGAAGACCAAACGGTAGCGCTTTAAAGATTTGCACATTAGCTACCTTGTACCAAACTGCTCCTAAATCCAAAACGATTTATCCTATTAACACCAAACTTCACACATGTGTTTGTCCTATGGTTCTCAGGCTGGTTCTACTTTTTCCTTAAATTGCTCCAAAAGGGGGCGCCAAAAACACACTTGAGCATCTTTCTCTGCCATTATTTTTGCCTTTTGGTCTATAACTCCCAAACCAAACATCCCACATTCAAAAACTTTACATCCCCGGATTCCGTGAAGCGAGGGGCCGGCGCCGCGGACGACGACGCCCGATCCAGAGTCGCGTGGGAGGCTTGGCCCCCGTTCACAACTGCTTGCAGTTCTAGTTATTATTATTATTATTATTATTATTATTATTATTATTATTATTATTATTATTCAATAATAATAATCTCCTCAACTAATAATAAAGATCTCCTCAACTGTGTTAAAAGTAACTCTTTCACAGCGAGTAACATTGATAGCAATGAAGACGTGATGGTTTACCCTCAAGAGATATATGATGCTATTATGATGCTAAAAGATAATAAGGCTTGTGGTATGGATAAGATATCTGCGGAGCACTTAAAACATGCAAGTAGAAAACTATGCCCCCTAATTGCTATTTGTTTCACTGGGTTCTTAACCCATGGTATTCTACCTGATTCTATTTTATCTGTCACATTAGTGCCCATCATTAAAGACAAAGCTGGAAAAATTAACAGCTCGGATAACTACCGGCCTATAGCTCTGGCCAGTGTTTTATCCAAGGTCTTGGAGAGGATTATACTGAATAGGTTGGAGCATTTTCTATTGACCTCTGACAACCAGTTCGGCTTTAAACCTAAACATGGCACAGATATGTGTATTTTTGCCTTAAATGAGGTACTTGATGTGTATAACAGGCAAAATTCCACAATTTTTATGTGTTTTATTGATGCTTCAAAAGCCTTTGATCGTGTGAATCATGAGAAGCTATTCCTCAAACTGTACAACCGAGGGGTTCCCAAATATTTAGTTAGAATCTTGGCTTTTTGGTATGCTCATCAGTCTATGTATGTGAAATGGGGTAACTCTATGTCTGCCCCATTCAATGTAAGTAACGGAGTTAGGCAGGGAAGCATTTTATCTCCCTTTCTTTTTAATATTTATTTGGATGATCTGTCAAAGCTGCTAAATAACTGTGGAACAGGCTGTATGATCGGGAACACCATTATCAACCACCTGATGTACTATGCAGATGATCTGGTGATTCTTTGTCCATACAGTGCTGGCCCCCAACAGCTGCTAAGGGTCTGCTCCCAATATGGTGCAGACTTTGATATTAAAGGCCTACTTCACCGGTTTGAATATGAAGGTGTATTGAATTCTGAGATCCTATGTAGTATAAATGTGGAAAAAAAATTGAAATTGGTTCATCCTAGCCTGAGAAAAGGCAGAAAGAGTGTTTTTTTTAACCCTATATTAATCTTACTGTGACATCACAGTAAGATAAATATAGGGTTAAAAAAAAACCTTACTTTGTAAATATTACTGTGATTTCTCCTACTGTGACATCACAGTAATATTTACAAAGTCATTTTTTTTTTAACCCTATATTTATCTTACTGTGATGTCACAGTAAGATTAATATAGGGTTAAAAAAAAAAACTCTTTCTGCCTTTTCTCAGGCTAGGATGAACCAATTTAATTTTTTTTTGCACATTTATACTACATAGGATCTCAGAATTCAATACACCTTCATATTGAAACCGGTGAAGTAGGCCTTTAAGTACAACTCCAAAAAGAGCAATATCATGATCGCTAGAAGCAGGGAGGACAATAAACTGTTGGTTCCTGATTTTCTTCTGTCCGGTGCTGTCCTTAAAGTATGTGAGGAGGTCAAATACTTAGGGCACTTTATAACTGCTGACCTGTCTGACGACAGGGACATCCGCAGACAGTACTGTATGATGTATGCACAAGCTAATATGTTGAAGCGCAAGTTTAGTATGTGTTCATTGTCTGTGAAGACCACTCTTTTTAAAGCTTTTTGCACCCCAATGTATACTGCCCACTTGTGGCAACGCTATAAGAAAAGCAGTATGCAGAAACTCAATGTAGCATATAATGATGGCATGAGGCTGCTGCTTCATATGCCACGTTGGAGCAGTGCAAGCCAAATGTTTGTCAGTGTTAATGTGCCCACCTGTCCTGCTGTGCTCAGGAATCTTATGTACAGATGTATGTGTAGACTATCGGAGTCATGTAATGGCATAATCACAACTCTAGTGAACCCTACAATGAGTGCGGTTAGGTTCACTTCCACATTATGGAACCATTGGCGCTTTAGCCTATATGCTAATATCTGAACACTCTTTGTGTAGTGTGGAACTGACAGCTGGAGTCTTTTTTAGTCTTTTTTATTGTTGTTTGTCTTTTTACTGTTTTTGTATTGTATTATGGACCGTTTTTCTCTGTGTCTGGAATAAAATTAAATCAATCAAATCAATCAATCAATTATTATTGTTATTATTATTATTATTATTAATAACCAGCTGCACCTACATGAAACGTTTGGTGTTTTAGATAAGAGCTCAGGGAAGCCAATATGAATCTTTACCTCAGGTCCTCTTAAAGCAGATAAAGCACATTACTCAACCAATGCGTGAGTGGTCCCTCTAATTACCACAACCCTGTTATAGTGATGCTTGCCCGTGGGTCTGCTGTCGCTCCCGCTGACCTACTCGGGCAGCATTTAAAGAAATACATTATGACTTTTCTTGTGATGAACTGTTTCTACTATTGTATCTAGATACTGAACCCACTTTATACCACATGTGTTTTGTGAGTTGGATGCTTTTGCACCATTTTAGAAGAGAATCATTCTGTATGATATAAATCCATAGTTTGTAGGTGCCAGTGTCATGTATAAAGACAGGATGTGTGGCTGTTTCTTCATTGAGTCACAGATCAGCTGTTGCACAATGGCCCAAGAGGTGATGTGGACTCATGAGCTGTACCTTATATATATATATATATATATATATATATATATATTATATTATTATATATTATATTATATTAAATGTATTTTTATTACTTTTTTAAATACATTTTTGGGCGTTTTTCACTGTATTAGACAGATTTGGAGAGACACATTTGAAATGGGGCAAAGAGGGGAGGAAATGCAGAGAACCAACCACGGGTCCCATTCAAACCACTCTAACCACTACACCACGAGTCCCCTTTTTCAAGTTATATTTAAGGGTTTGCTTCGAATGTACCAAAAGAGAGATATGCAGCCAAATACCTACAAAAATAACATCAGTCCCATTGTGTTTAGTGAGCATGCTGACATGCAAAACTGAGACAGTGAATATGCTAAACATTATACTTGGACCTGCTAAACATCAGCATGTTGGCACTGTTGTTAGCATTTAGCTCATAGAACAGACACTGACCCGTGGACTTTATGCTCACCATGTGTAGCAATTGAATTAGTATGCCTATTTTTCAGCTGGACCAAGGTGTCATCATCAGTTGGGTTTGGAATAAGCCGTGTCACTGAGCAATTCACCCTCTGGCTCCGGTGGGGACTGATTCTGAAATTGGCAAAGCCATAAAAATAAAATAAAAACACTCTCATGTTGTGCCAATTTCTTATGTATAACATGTTGAGAGAAAGACATTTACAACAAGTTATACTCATGTACTGTGGTTTAAATAATGTATCAATTTAATAGATTGATCAATCTTATTGTCATAACTATCGACCACAAATTGTGATATACCTTGTTTTTTATATTCAAGTGCGGGAGACTCAAGAGATACTATTAGCTTTCCAAATCAGGATTCCAAACATTCCTCACAAAGAATGTTCAATCAGGGCCAAGCCCGAGTCAGACAGGGAAACAAATCGGCTCTTGGCCTCCATGCCGAACCTCTTCCTCAACTCTCCTGATTGACTGTAACATGCAGTGTGAGGGTGGAATGAGAAGAGGCCTTTGGTTGGTGTGTGTCTCAGGTGAAGGGCTGAGGAGGCTTCGCCCTTCATTCAACATGTGGTTCTCTTCAGGAAAACGCTGAGTGGGAGCATCCGGCTCACAGCACTGATAGGAGGACTACAGTGCAGTATAAACATTACTCATCCTCTTATCCTCTCTCCTGTTGTGTTTGCCTTCGAAGGCTCAGGGCCATGTGAACCGGTTCTGTTTTGGACCATTTTTGGGCTGCTTTTTGTCAGTGCACCAGTGGTGGTGGGCCGAAAAGCATAGTGAGTGTTCTAAGCTGAGCTGACAAAACGCTGTAAACTCTTTCAGATGAACATTTACAAAACAAGAAAAGTTTGGGGATTGAAAAATTGTCATTTTTTGTAATCTGAAGAAGGCGATCTTCCAGCGTTACTGTGCAGTATTTGCGCTTTAAGTGATCTCTATGACTTTGCCAGTAATGTGGGAAGCTAAGAGGTGTTTGATGAAGTGTGGGAAGGTTCAGTACCGGCCACTTGATTGGATGTCCACACGGTTGCACAGTCACGAACAAAGGTTGCCTTAACTGTGCATCCACCCTTTTGTTCCAACAAACATGCAGTGGGAGGCATGAGGGGGGCAGGGGGGGGGAATGGCCTGTTTGTAGGGAGTTGGATGCACACATAGAAGAAAGACATGTTAAATTACAGAGGACCCCCTAAATGCCCAGGCGGATATTTTATTGAGGCAGCGACAATGGGGTGAATTGTCTGCCCTGCCTTGAAATCATGACCTAGTTTTACGTTAAAGCTGTTGCGCTAGTGAGCCATGGGTTGCTCATCGTCATGTAAAAAAAACAAAAAAAACAGGGGCACATTCCTTTTGTACTTTGATTCACCCAAGCCAGCAATAAAAAGATGACTTCACTCCTATTGAATAGGTACATGACACATAGAAGAGGCTAACAACACACACACACACACACACACACACACACACACACACACACACACACACACACACACACACACACACACACACACACACACACACACACTGATCCTGCTATCAGAGTCTTTTTATTACAGGTAGAAGGTGCAGCAGACCATCCCAGAATATTCAGTCAAAAAGAGATCTGGGAAAGAATTTGTGTGCAAGAGACTTCTGCCGTGGATTGTGTATTTTGTTCCATGGCCAGGAATTTATGTGGTCTGTGAGGGTTGGAATAGATTTTTCGGAAAGTCACATGTTAAAAAAAAACTTTAAAAAAAAACTTTCTCTCTCTCTCACACTGTACTTTGTGTGACTGTGAATCCTGATCTCAAAATGCCTCAAGACCCCGATTGAGCACCTTTTTGTGTTTTTGTTATTTTCATCTGCCAGGAATAGTCGTTGCATAATTAAAAAGAGTTAGTCGTGTGAAAGAGAGCTAAGCTTACAGGTAATTTATTGTATAAACACTGGGTCAAATAACTAAAGGTATGTGAACGGTGTCACTCCTATCGATGAGCCCACAGAGAAACATCATAGTCTTCTTCAGCGTGGATTTTTAGCTCCATGTTTTAGGTTTCTATAGCCTGCAACTCTACTGTTTCGTTTCAATCTCAAAGCTACACAACTCCAAATTAATGTAAATGTAGGTAGGTGTGTGTGTGTGTGTGCGTGTATATAAGACTTTGTGTTAGTGAGGTTGCTCTTTTGTCGGCTGTGCAACCATCTCCTCTGCCCACACATGGCTTCTTTACTCCTCCACATTTCAGACACAGTGAATCACATGCTCCATTCTCACACTTTTGTTCTCAAAAAGTGTCTTCTTTGGGACATACTGACTCTTACACACACACACACACACACACACACACACACACACACACACACACACACACACACACGCAGGACATTCTTAGTGACTTTGTCTCAACAAAAGATACACAGTGATAATAGAATCAATTATTTTCCCTAGATGTCCTTGTCAAATGTGTCTGGTAGGCTGTCTTCTCCTCCCCAACATTAAACTTTGGAAGTCCATGAACTCCCCAGCAACCTCTTTACGTAAACGGAGCAGTAACCAGGCCTGCTCAGTGTGACATCAGCAGAATTGTCCAAGTGCATATACATCAAAACGGCTGCCACTCAATAGGTGACCACAGGACATGGGCGCGTAATGAGCATTAGAGGTGATAAGCAGAGACGAGTGGAGTGGAGAAGAGAGGAGAGCAGAGGAGTTCAGTCTTAACAGACATGGAAAACTTTCAAATGTACAGGGGAGAAGTTTAGGAATATGCTGATATGTCAAAGTAATGTTAGTTTCAAAGTATTGAGTTGAACGTGGGAGGAAGTTGTTTAAATCCCCCTACACATACATTACTTTACAACATGTACAAAATGCAGATACGGCATACTGTTTCGGCTGCCATCTCACCTCTTCTCAGTACCTGGCTAGTGTCTGAGTCATCCAAATTAGATATGTATTACACCATTTTCAATGCAAGCTGCCTGGCTCATTTATTTTTCTCCATAGTGGGTGGTTTTTAGTCAAACTATATGAAAGTATATTTTAGGAGATTTAGCACCTACATGGATGTTCCCTTCTGGGTCAATAAAAAAAAAAAAAAAAACCTTGGTGATCCCTTAACTTTCCATCTAGGGTGCCATGCCAAGTCCAATGGCCCATCATTCTGACAGCTCAATAGTCCAGACAAATTTTCCATTTCGACCCACTTTTGTCTGACGGTCAGTTATACTGAAAACAAAACCCACAGTTGGATTTGTATTTTCAGTGTTAAGGGAAATAAATGTTTGGCTTTATTTGAATTTAATGCCACCAAATTCCATCGATGGTGCTGCTATGGAGAGAGTGAGCAGCACCAAGTTCCTGGGGGTTCACATCAGTTTGGATCTCTCCTGGACAACCAACACCACATCACTGGCCAAGAAGGCCCAGTTGCACCTCTACTTCCTCGGCAAGCTGCAGAGAGCAAGAGCCCCCCCATCCTTCTCCTTCCACAGGGGCACCATCGAGAGCATCCTGACCAGCTGCATCACTGTGTGGTATGGGAGCTGCACTGGCTCCAACCGCAAGACCCTGCAGCGCACAGTGAAGGCTGCTGGATGGATCATCGGAACATCTAAAGGAACCCGCCTCACCCGCAAAGCAACCAGCATTGTGTGTGACCCCAGCCACGCCTCACACAGCCTCTTCAGCCTCCTGCCATCTGGAAGAAGAGCCTCCAGACTGGTAAACAGACTGGTTTTCCACCAGGCTGTCAGGAAGATCAACTCTCTCCCTTCCCTCCCCTCTGCCCTCACAAACTCTGGACTTTGAAACCCCCTCCCATTTGCCCCCAAGAACTCTGGACTTTGAACCTATTAATTGCCATTATAATGTACACTTTACATTTTTTCAGTCTACTGCATATCGGACATATCGTAAATAATGTTCCACATATTGCACATTTCAATGTATTTACTTTTTTAAATTTAAATTTTATAGCCTATATACCGTTTTGTTTTGCCTTACCCTTTGTACTATTTAGAATGTATTTATTGTAAATGTATGTCTGGCAAATATTTTGAAATTGACAATAAAACTGACTTTGACTTATTAATTGTGACTTACCTTGGCTTTTGCTGAAACAAATCCACTTGTTCTGCACGTTCTCGGGATAAAAGACCATCGGACCTATGGACTTTTGGTCCAATGGGAAATATGTGTTACTATTAAAATGTGTCTTTCATTCCTTAATGGAAAGGTCCATCTATACAGCACTCACATCAAAGTGTGTAACAGTGCATGAATTGCCCACTATTCAACTAGGGGGCAGTGTCTACATGTATTTAACATGTATAGGAACTCATGTACACGCTCCCTAAAATGGAGCTTCATAGCAACAAGACTGGAAATGACCTAACAGTGTAATTAATCTATAATGATGTTGAACTAAAATAATTTAAATTTTGGGAATTGATTTATTTATCTATTGTGATGCATGTTGTGATTCTAATGTGGGCTCTTGGACACTGACTGGATGGTTTACTCAGTCAGTAGCTGAGTCATATACTGTATATGGTTCAGCACCAAAGATAACATGAGCATTCACAAACATGGAGACATAACTCCCATCCCCACTTCATCACCCAGTGTGCACCGCTGAGGAAAACAGATGTCTCCCAATGTGCCCATGATTGATGGCTGGACTCTTTAACACAACCAAAGCAGTGTGCTCTAAGGTGTCATGAGCAAATATACATAAAAAAAACGGCCATCTGATGTTTGTTATTTATCGAAGTCAAGATGGAAGAAGAAAAAAAGCTCATCATCATTGTTTTGTTTTCTTGTTTTTGCTTTTTCACAGATATTCAAGAGTGTTACGAGGTGACCTTGCGACTGAACAAGGAGGAAAAAACAGTTGTGAAAGAAGACGATAGCAGGCAGGATGCGTGGGAGGTAATTTTCTTTCTTCTTCACGTTATAATTTGGAGGAAATATACCTTATGTTTACATTGTGTCTGCCACCTCGCTTAGTAATATGTCACTCGACAGTGTCACTACCTGTGACCCTGGCGCTCCCTCATGGCTGAAATGTTACCACAAGCCATGGTGGCTATATGATGACTTGAACTTTGTGAGGGAAAGAGGATTGAAGGTGGAAGAGAAAGTGGAAATTAGACGGAGTCAAAAGACTGCTGATTACCATTTGCTCATCAGTGGGCTGCTCTTATGAAGTCATCCAATCCTGTGACTTTTTGCAGTCACATGGTTGTTTAGAATATGTTGGACTTTATAAAATAACAACTGAATTGAGAGGAGAAGAGCTGAGACATTAGAATGAGAAGTAAAGACAGCGGTCTGGCTACATGTGACAGCGAATGAAAGTCCTCACAGTGGTTAAAAATATTCCTAATTTTGTTTGTAGGTCTATGTCACTGATCCCCTATTAGCCTTTAGATGTCTAGAAACCCTTGACATCAAATCCCTTGCATGATTTAATATAGCGTCATAACTTTCCTTCAGCTGTGCCAAAATGTTAATGAAATTGATCTTTGGTTGACTTCTATAGCCCGTTGAGTGAATGGTCTTTGGCCTGATTTTTTTATTTTTTTTTTCCGGCAGAGATTAGAGAAAATCTATAAATTCTGCTGTATGTGTTCATGCGTGTGGATGGATATTTGTGTGCGCTCACAGTGACACAGCCTCAGTCCATGTGAAGTACGCGAGTGCACAATTCATGATAAGAAATGTGATTTAAAATATAGCACAAAATGGAAAAAAAAAAAATTACAATTTATTTTAAGGTACAAATTCCAGCTCTGATCCCCTATGAACCAAATAACTTTCTTCATTTGAAATATCAGACTCATTTCACCTAATTAGAATGACCTGAAAGATACCTCAAAAACCTTTAATTTAATATAGGAAAAAATGAACAGGCCATTTTTCGGGATGCTTACAGTTTTAATTATCCAGAAGGTAACAAGTGTAATGAGACTGTAGTAAGTAAAACTGATTGTATTGGTCTGTATTGATTTATTGAGTTTGATTTTATTATGTTATATTAGCAGTTCCTTTCAAACACAATAGAAATGGGAATGGGCACTTACCTTGCCTTTAGAGAATTTGAGTCTTGTTGGTGTTAGAAGACAATCCTTCACTGTCAACTCCAAAATACTTCAGAGGTAAAAGGAGCGTGCTAGAAATTGGTTTAAAAGCTTTTCTCAGTTGTAATGTGTCGCAGAAGCTCTGCGGTGAACAGAAATCTATCTGGGAGTGGGGACATCGAGCATGCTCCAAAAAAAAAACGAGTTGCTGTTATGCAACGACTTTAGGTTATTTTATCATTTACAGTTGAGGTAAAGACAGGAAATATGGGGTAGAAAGAAATACATATGCCATGCTACAAAAGTTCTTGGCCCGGTCCCCTTATGTCGCACACGTTAGACCAAGGTAAGCCAATCCGGAAAAGTTGGGTGCAGTTGTGCAGGAGCCAGAGTATCATCAAATATGAGATAGTCCATTGGATGTTGCAAAGGCTTTCTTCTAGTCGGGTTAAAAGGGGCCACTGCCACTACTTTCTCTTGTTGGAGACAAGATAAGCTATGACTTTCCAACTGGTTTAATCAGGTCATTCTCATCAGATATCTTTATCTTCCCCTCCCAATCCTTATCCTTTTACAAATTAAAAGGATTTTTTTTATGACAGACCCTGTTGGAAACCAACGTTTATTTTTCTTGAACTTCACCCATAGCATCAATTTTGAGCTTTGACATTTTGCTGTAGCTTTTCAACATGTTACTGCAGCACTCACATGCCCATATGGAAGGCAGTAACCAAAATACAGAATTGTGTACTACAAAGTCTGTAAGCTACATAATAATGTCTCTTATAATACAGTAACCCTTTTTTTGACCATTGGGCACTGGGGTTTCAGCTGGCTCTGTCTGGCAATTCAATCCTTACACGAGATAAAACAACTTTAATCTTGCATTATTCCTTCATGCTTAACAGCCCCTCCCTCTTGTCAATCACTTAATGGCAATATGTTTTTGAAATTCAAATGCTAAATCTGAACTGGATTATGTACGGCCAGTTGAACAGGGGAACAGCGAGGAACTTGTCATTTACTAGACTGTATTAAATGGATGCTGTAGGGCAAAAGACTGTGTTGTTCAGTTTGTCACTTCTCCTCAACACATAAAGGTTTAACCAATCACGTTATTTTCAATGGAAAGGATGCTCATGCATTTGTAACAATGTGTAAATGACATAGTAACGAACATCTTTTCTCTATATTTTTTCTGACTGCTCAAAAGAGAAAAAAAAGAAAGAATGGGAAGTATTTGAAAAAAATTACCTCCTAAGATATTTTTGTTTTGTTTATGCAGCAAAGTGGGACACGCCCCATAAAACTGAAAGTAGTTTGCTTTTTTGAAATTGCTCTTTCAAAATGAAAAGACAAACCTTAGTTACATACTGTAGTTCTGGGAATATAGGCGCAGCATCAAGGATATCGCTGGACATTTGAAAGTGTTCTTTCAACTGAGCTATGGCATGTTGTGATATGCTACTTCTGTACACTTAAGAACAAATATCACCGGGACCAGAAAATGAACATTGAATATCCATCGATTCACATTATAGAAAATACCAATGACGGTCCGTGTAACAATTTGGCCACAGTATAGCACATTGACCTTACACAGCACAGACCTAAACTAGATTTCCACATAGTCTTTTTCATCTGCAGAACCACAGGCCTGTCAGAGGTAATCGAGTACCCCTTCATCAGCAGTACTCGACATGACCAAAATGTGTTCAGTGGTTTTAAATGCGAGGTTATTAAACAGAATTTGTGTAATGCTATAAACGTCGACATTTGTTGACTTTTAGGGTGTAATACTGTCATCCTGAGGATAGGCAACTGAATAATCAGTGTTTTTCTGGCCACTGCATTCCCTTGGGTGCTTACTGAGCAATACACCCACCAAGTGTAAAGTACTGTAGCTTGGTTTCCTTTATAGCCAAATGCAGTTATGTCAATGTACACAATGTAATCTATTTCCACTTCCAGCGAGGACAGGAAGTTCAAAGACATAATAGTAGACTCAATGCACTTCCTGCCTAAGGTCAATTGTAGTTCCCAAATTTTGGAGGAACGAACCACAAACTATGACTGTGGCTTGAACTTAACAACTCCGCTTGTGGGACCCAGGCACAGTCCTTGAGAGAGAGTGAAGGGGAAGTTTGAGAGAGAGAGACAGATAGACAGACACACACAGAGACACACAGACGGACACACAGAGAAATATGGAGCAAGAGCTGCTTAATGGACACCAAGCGAGGTTCTCATCAGTATTCTAGCCATGCTGTCACCTGAGTGGAGGATGGGAGGGAAACTAAATGAGTCTGCAAATTCCCTGATTTGGTGCAGAGTAGCAGGTGAGAGTGGTGAATAGCTGCTTGGAAAAAGAAATCAAAGAAACCGTAAGATAAGAAGCCCTTTGATGCAATGTTTTTCATTCTATTGTTAATAATCATGGAATAACTTATTTTTTTTTAAATACCTTTCATACTTTTCATAAATATTTAGTGTTGTACAACATGAAAAATCTACTCTAAATGAGCCTGCACAATTATATGTGTGTAAGAGAGTGTGCTGTCCAAAGGACATACTCTCAGCTGCCACTAATAGACGGAGAGGGCTGCCATGTGGAAACGGAGCCGTCAAAGATTAACTTACTTAGCATCTCTGAATTCACACATGGTATATCCGATCCATGCCAGTGCAAAAAAAATAAAAAATAAAATGTTTTGAGAACTCTGCAAACTTGACTTTGCACAAGTGATGGCCTACCCTGAAGGCTGCCCTCTGCTGCAAGTTAAGGGTTTGTGTGGCCTAAACTGTGGGAATGATCCCAGTTCATTTTCAGGTACTGTAGGCTGTGTGTATCACTGTCAGTAACAGGTTTTTGATTGCTTTTGTTGGATGAGTACAAGTTTGCTGTTTCCACAACATATAGCACTGTTATGTGCTCTTCTTCACAGTTGTTCTACCAAAGGTACACGGTTTCTTAAACAATTTTTTTATTTTTGGGATATATTCTCCTTTCTATTTTTAGTGCTGGAACACTTTAAAAAGCAATGGAGGAATAGTTCAACTATTTGGGAAATGTTCCTTCTCACTTTCTTGCCCACGGCTACAGTAGATGAGAGGATTGACACCATCCACCAAAGCTAAAGAGAGCTTAGACCAAGAGATCCCTTCAGCCTGTAAAACCACATAGCCACTGTCATTTTTTGCACATGGTTTTTCTATGTTTTTTTTTTAAGATTATATTTTGGGCATTTTTTCTTTATTAGACAGATTGGGGAGACAGTGTTGAAATGGGGAGAGGACATGCAGAGAACCGGGCAGGACTCAAACCTGGGGCCGCTGCGGGGCCGTCCTATCAACTGAGCTATGGGCGCCCCCAAGGTTTTTCTATGTTTTAAGCAAACAAGATCTATTCTGTTAATTGTGGAGCTTTGGGGGTGCTGGTTGGACAGGCTAAACATTAATTTCTGCTAAGCTTAGGTTACCGCCCGCTTCAGCCTTATTTAAAGTGTACAGATGAGCCACAACCCGTGCTTTTTAAAATTGTCTGCTCTTTAAAAAAATATATTTAAATTTCCATTTTATTCCATGTTGTCCCCCCATAGGACCAGGAGGAGGAGGAGGAGGGTGTGTCTCGGGTGCGAGTGACTAGCAGGAGGAGCCCTCACAGAGTGGAGCGCGTCTCTGGCGTGGTGACTCGCTCACATGTCCACTTGCCAGAGGTGAGTGAGCGGGAAAAAAAAGCGCGAGAAAAAAAAAGAGTTTTGCCAAGGGGTCCGTTGAACACAACTTATCCTCTGTGATTCTATTCAGGCATCAGCTGGCAGCTGCTGTTAACAGAAGCAGATACTGATGATCCCGGTGATGCGGTGGTGACGCATTTTTCTGTGAGAGTTAAGTGAGGTTTCACAGGAGCCCCCTAGCATCATGAAACATTTGTTTGCGTTCGTAACGTGGTAATGACATTTGCCACATTTTAGTAATGTTTAGACACGACGGCCCGTTCTCGTTTCAGTTCAAGGAGTCCAGGAATTGGTTTCAAGGGATTTGTTTGATCCACTTGAAAATATGGAATTGCTTCAATCTGGGCTGGGGATAATGTGTGTTGAAAATGTAATATTTCATGTTAAATGAATGATTTTTTTGTCAGCACACCTTAAGCGATATTTTGCAACTGATATGCTCACACAGATCATAGTAGTTTATAATATTAATTAGTAATAATTTGACTCAGCCGTATTGTTAATATTTTGTCATCACGCTCTTCACCTGCGATCGTAAATCTAACAACCTAAAGTATCGGTTCATGCTCTTTACCACAGTGATTCTCGCACCGTTGTGTTAGTATTTGAAGATGGAATTCTACTTTTGGGGAAATACGCTTATTTGCTTGCTAATAGCCGGCTGAGAAGATCAAAACCACTCATGATCAGTAAATGTCCATGAAATATAGTAATATTAAATGTAGAATAATACGAAAGCTTAGCATAAAGATTGGAAACAGGGGTAAGCTTGGCTCTGTTCAAGATCAACACCTGTTTTTAAATCCATACAAATAGAGATAACTGTAAAAAGAAAATGTTGATGTATTTTTTTCATTTTCTGATTTTGTTACCAAAATGGGTTTCTCCGTTTCCAGTCTTTATGCTGAGGTAAGCTAGGCTAGGCTAACCGCCTGTTGGCTCTTACATCATATACAGTATATTGGGCAGATATGTGAGTGGCATTGATCTGTTCAAAAAGATAATGTTTCTCTAAGCATTTGCATCTTACATGAGAAACAAGCGCAGCAGTCCTCATGATAGAGACATGTGTGTCGGGCGAGCCTTGTTCCTCAGCATTGTTAAAAGCCCCTTGTGTTCACATGCCTGCCCCATTACAACACGGCCAGTGGCACATGGCAGCACAGTGGCCGCAGGCGTTGGCTTCTCAGCTGAGCCCAGAACTAGTGCATTGTGTGTTTGTGTGTGTGTGTGTGTGTGTGTGTGTGTGTGTGTGTGTGTGTGTGTGTGTGTGTTGTGTGTGTGTGTGTGTGTGTGTGTGTGTGTGTGTGTGTGTGTGTGTGTGTGTGTGTGTGTGTGTGTGTGTGTGTGTTGGAGTGGAGGCGTGAGGTTCAGGGGGCTTGTAGGGGGTGAAAAGGAGGGAGATGCTGGCAGCGAGCACATGGGTACATTGTGCTTGTATGATAATGTCTGCATGAGAATACGATGACAGTATGGGTCGACTCTGGCGTGGATAATACCGAGCTGACTGACTCTGTGTGTGTGTGTGACTCCCTCTATCACATGAAGGAGGGAGCTGAGGAGACGCAGGGAGCATGGAGGGAGGCAGTGAAAGAGAGAGAAGGTTGGGGGGAGTGTAGAGAAGAAGATTGAGTGTGGGGGGAGGCTGGAGAGAGAGAGAGAGAGAGAGAGAGGGAGGGAGAGAGAGAGAGAGCAAGGCGGCTGAGAGGCGAGGGCCGGTGCAGTGCAGAGCTGGAACGGACGACCAGAGCTCAGCCTTCCTCGGGTGGTTGCCATGGAAACCACATTCCTCCCCCGCCTGCATCCCTACAGACTGCTCCGACTCTCTTTTACTCTCTCTCTCTCTCTCTCTCTCTCTCTCTCTCTCTCTCTCCTCGCTTCTATGTTTTTCATCCCGTCTTTCTCATTCCTCTTTTAATTTGTGTCTGTTTTTTTTCTCTCTCTCTCTCTCTCTCTCTCTCTCTCTCTGTCTCTCTCTCTTTCTCTTTCTGCTTTTACACCCCCTACACGCGTTTGAGCACATTGGTGACGATGCAAGCTCACTGATTTCACATGCGTTGTTGCTCTCTGTGAAAGGGTGAATGGGTAATTACACCGAGTTTATTTTGCATTCCAATGTGCTCGTGGACTCCAATCCGGAGCACTTTGTTTAGTTTTTTTCGGCATATCTCTCTATTTCCTTCTCTCTATTTTTACTCCCCCCTTCTGTTCAGCACCATGCTTCAGTAATGCCCCCTCTAGTCATTGCACTATCATCTACACTAAAGCCTATCCCTTATAGCAGCGCTGCTATGGTACAATCTCCCACTCTTGCCATCGTATGTTCCTCTTTCCTCTGTCACCCTCATTGCTTTCCACTCCTTCCTTCATTTTGCTACATGTGTACGCTTCTCTCTCTCATTATTCCATCAGTTGGAGGTGCTGTGTTTGTTTGTGTGTGTGTGTGTGTGTGTGTGTGTGTGTGTGTGTGTGTGTGTGTGTGTGTGTGTGTGTGTGTGTGTGTGTGTGTGTGTGTGCGCGCGTGTGGTGTAGCAGCTGTTCTCTGCCACTGAGGCCTATTAATAGGAGCCTTAGCCGTGTAGCCTTTTGTTTTCTTCATCTGCATCTCTGGGAGAGCATCTACATTAGGCTTTTAGTACAACAGTCATGGGTATCTCTCATTCTCCTCCTGAGCCTGACTTGCTTTCTGCCTTGCGGTCCACACCTCCTCCCCATTCCCACTCCCCCCCCCCCCCCTCACCTCCTGCACATTGACACTTAACAAAGCTGTGATTCATCAAGCAGTGGAATCATTAACAGTATAGATTCCCCCTTACATCTAGATGGATTCCTTTCAATTTCTACTATTTGTGGAAGAAGCACGTGGATGCTGCTCAGATGCTCAGATGCCTGAGAGAGACTTATAAGACTTGCTTCCTCACCCCCTCTTGCAGTTGGTTACGGCTACAGTAGAGCAGCTTGGTACGTGTTGATGTGGGGCTGGCTCTTTAAGGCAGCCTCACTACCGACTGCCCTTTTATGGTGCTGCATCCGGTCAGGTGACAAAGAAGTAGTCACACAGCTTCTCGGAGAAATGCCTAGAAATGACAAAAGAAAAAGGAAAAAAAGGAAAAACTCAATGCACAAATCAGTTCAAAGGCGCCGGAAAATTTCCTCCGTTTATGTCCGTAAATCACAGGTCCTTCTTTTTCATTTGTCAACAACAGGAGGTCAGAGGTCACCACTTGAACTTCATCAGATAAATCACCGAATGCTGCTGATCCACGTTTGTCCAATCCAAGCTTTTTTAATTGGACTCAACATTTATGAAGGACCACACACTTCCACACTTCCACACATACACACAACTTACTTTAATGCTTTTGTGTAGACACATATATATTTGTGCATCGGATATGTGTTAGGTGAAAGGTCGTTCTTTATATTGCTATTCTTCTGGGTCTAGTAAAACCAAGTTGTTGCTATTGTATTTCTTCCTGGAAAGGGCCAGTTATTACATTTGGTGAGAGTCAGAGTGTAATGACAAGCTAACAGCTCAATCACACCAGGTTATGCAGTGTTGCTTCAGTGTTTGTGACAATACGTTCTTTCAGTAATGATGACAACCAGAACGGTTTAATGACATTAAATGACCATGGAACATCTTTATCCATCTTGTGATGTTCAAGTGTGAAGGATAACGAGAATTTTGCCAAATTGCTTCGATGGGTTTAAAGGTTTCCCAGTATCTGGTTTTTATGTCCAGCCACTAAAGAAATTCCAGTAACTGAATATTGCTATTTCCACTTGGCACTGTGTCGCAACCTGGGAAAATAATGCTACATAGGTGACAGCTTTATTACGCTATTAACGAACAGATTACATTTGTCATGTTATGTAATACAAGGATGCAGCAAAAAGAACAAGATCAAAAGCAAGTGTGTAATTCAGTCACTACAAAACCTAGGGCTCACAGCTTCTACAAATATTTAATATAATCTGCACAGAGGTTGTCTTTATTGCAGGGCTATAGTATTTGATTATACTATATTGTATAAATATAGGTTTCATGTTACCTGTATAAGCTTTCACTTTTTTTGCCTAGATTTAACATTTTCAGTACTCTACTTGAAAATGTAGGGGTCTTGTGATCCAAACATTTTAGAATTTACAACAAGCACAGCAACACTACATAGACCTTAACGGTTAGATACTTTCTATCCGTAAACGCTCATTTGTAAGTTCTGATATGGGTGTGCGTGTGTGTGTTTGTGTGTGTGTGTGTGCACACGCAGATGCCATATGTGTTCATTCATTGCAGAGGATCTTTTCCCTTTCTCCTGCCTTTATTATATGAATCCTGCTTGCCGTTCCCCGTATTTAGTGTGCTATACAGAATGTCTCATCCATCTATTTATTTGAACTGCACACCCTTTGAATGCAAAGTGTGGTGAACGCGGTGTGGACAGTTTACAAGGTAGACTGAGCGAGGCTATGGGGAGGAATGGTTGGAACATGTGCTCGGTCATGTGTGCTGTGATCAATATGCTTACATCGTCCTTTCAAGCCGCTGCCTTCGTAAACCCCGCCTCTCCGCGCGGATTGGCTTCAGCAGGGTTTGTGGCTGCATCCGACAATGTAACTTGAGGCACTCAGTGGTTTCCTTGTCTGTGTTTAAAACATTTGTTTTAAGTTTCTCCTCTTTTCCACGCATGGCAAATCTTTGTAGGTTACAGTGGGATAATCGTCTTCATAATGTAATGTGGTGTGGTTGAGCCTGCTGCTGTGGTGTGTGCCTCCTGGTATTGGCTGCAAAACAGTGCAGTGTGCCCCCCTCGCCCTAAAAAAATCCCGCTCAGTTGAACAGGGAGGTTGCATAGATACACATTAACATACATGCAACGTAAAGACACCGTGTCTGATGTCGTTAGTCAAAGCACTGAGGAAGGCACGCCAGCATGCATGTGTGAGCACTGTAACATGCAGCCTATGTACAAACACACTCTCTCCCCCCGTGCAGACACACCCAGCTCCGTTCCCCGTCACATTACATTAATAATGCATATATGCAGGGCTTTAATGGCGACAATCTAACATTCCCTCTTAGTTCTCTGTGAACTAAACCTTCACCTTCAGTGTCAGGATGTTTTACATTGAGCTGGAATCAGCCCACAAATTCATAAGCATTCAAAAATGGTTCACAGGCAGTCCTATCGTATCACTGGAAATATAACTGCCACTGATACACCAGAGCCATATAGTCTCTCCTTCTCTCTCTTTTCTCCCCCCCCCCTCCCCCCCTTACTCATACATCCTCACTCTCAATCTCTTTCCTTCACCCACTCAAAAAGCCCAAGCGTGTAATCTTGTTGGTTTGGTACACATGTGTTGATGTCATCATTGGGAACATATTTTCTTTCCCCTCTGTGCTTCTTAAATGAGGCTTTTTTTTCGGGATGTGCAGTTCTTCTCTCGCTGTGTTTATTTTGACCCAGGTCAGGCAGGGCTCAGCAACAGAATGATCAAAATCAGAGCAGCTTTGCAAGTAGTAGTAATCGATTAAAAACAAAACAAAAGAGGGGATGGATGAATGCTATAAAGCAATGCATAGTAACACTCTGTTCAAAGTGCAAGTAGGTCTAGTGATACCAGGAAGAGATGTACAGATGTTGGCTGTGACACAGAGCCTGATGTTGCCAATCATATTGCCAATCACTAGCACAAGGAAGCTGAACTACAGATGATTGTGGAAGTGACCAGTGAGCGGTCAGACGAAAGGGCAGGGGTGCTCATGGTAAGTTTGATTTTTGCATCGACCGAATGGCAGACTACGACTTCCCTGACATTTCTATGGGGGGAAATAGACAGATGTACCGTTTTTATTGTGCCTTGATTTGTGAAGACTGTGCCATTTCACCCAGGGCAGGCAAATGCAGCGAGGATTTAGGCGTTGTGGTCCCTTTAAGAGCAGCTATTGAAGCGCTCAGTCCTGTTGGTGCTGCTGCTGCTGATGGCAGCTCTGCCAGTTGATTGGCTGTGGCTGTCAGGGCTGAGGTGCTAGAGGGATGCTGCTACGTATCCCTCCCTCCCTTCCTCCCTGCCTGCCTCTCTCTCTCTCTCTCTCTCTCTCCCCATCTCCCTCTTGCTTGCTCGCATCCCTCTGAATAATCCACATCTAGGGCAAGCTGGCTGAGAGGCGATCCGGTGCTCAGCTCCTCTATGCAGGCTGAGAAAAGAGACGGACAGAGAAAGACAACGATTTTTCAACACAGGAGGAAAAAAACCTGAGATTTTGACAGAACAGGAAGAGACCAAGAACTAACGGGGGAACATTTTCATCTGCGGATATCATTCATTTATACATATTGTTTATATATCTATATATATATATTTGTACACACGCATATAGATATTTATATATACATTTATCCCTGTACATAACTGTATCTGTGCTTGTCTGTTTATATTAATATTTTTATATGTATTTGTGTGTGTAAATATATATGATATATAAACAAAAGAATATATATATATATATCTATGAATTTATATGCGTATCACTGTGAACCAAGAGAAGCAAGAGGAAATTTCTACCATCGGGGCTGGTCTCTGATCGTGTGGTCGTATACAATATTTTGAATATTTCCTTTGATCTTCTACGTCAAGAGGACAAAGACTACGTGCCCATTTTGTATTTTTGTTTTCCTGTTGCTGCTTCCCATCCCTCTCAATCTTTTTTTTCTACACCCAAGAGGAATAAAGCGGAGAGTGACGAGGATTTGACGAAAAAGGGGAAAATCTGTAGAAATTCCTGTGATCAGTGTTAATTCTGTCAGCGTTAGCGCTCTGCGAGCCCGATCACAGCGTGCTGTGTGAGATCTGAAGAGGCAGCAGAGACAGAGTGCCACGCCGCTCAGCTCAGCATCAGCCCAGCTAGCACAGCCAGCATGCACAAACACCACCACTGCTGCAAGTGCCCAGAATGTTATGAGGTGACCCGTATGGCTGCCCTGCGTAGGATGGACGCCCCGTCGTATGGAGGAGACTGGCAGGCCGAGCCCTATGGATACCCGCCTGGGTATGGCGGAGGCCAGACCTTACCCCCTCCGGCCTCAGGGGGAGGTGGAAGCATGGGGGGAGGAGGGGGCACTTTGGGGAGAAGTAAGGGCAAGAATATGTCTGGTGGGGGCCCTGGAGGCCCTAACCCAAAGGGCCACTCCAAGTGTGGCCCCAAAGTAAACGGCAACAACTCCAGTGGACAAGCAGGATGGTGGCCCGAGTGCACCTGTACCAACCGGGAGTGGTACGACCAGGTAACTCATCTCCCTAAGTCGTTATTACATAGCTCAGACCTGTGGGGCCTGGCCGCTCAGTGGAGCTGCTGCTGTAGTAAAACAGAGACAATCATGTATCAGCTGAGGCTGTCGGCAGAGAATTCATATTTAGTATTCATCTCAAGCCCTCCCGTTTCCCATTTGTTGACTGTGGTTCCTTCTATTGGAAGCAGAGTAAAGAGAACAGAACGAGACTCATCCAGTTCCACTGCGCACACAGATGCAGATCATCTTCATGTTGGGATTTGATGCAGATGACTAATGCTTATAGATTTAACACACCTAGTGTATGTCGTCAAAGGCTTACGCTGATGCAGTAACTGTAGGCCAAAAAATGGTGCATTTTCATTCATTGAAGCAGCACTTTGCAGTTTGCAATCTTTTCAAGTTATCTCTCCAGCATTTAACTGACATTACAGAATTTCTTTGTGAGAGATTAAATGTACAACATATTCTCTCATTAGCTCACAGAAAAGGAAGAGATGATGGAATCGATCTCTCAAACCATTTCCATTGTTACTTGTCCCCAGTTTTTTAGCAAGCCATTTTGCTCAAGGGAATAACAGTGTATTGAATGTGTTGTCAAAAAAAAAGAAAAAAGGAATGGAGAATCAGCAGCAATCTGTGTCCAAACGCTGCCTGTCATACATGCTGCACAGTGTGAATGAAACCGCCTCTTCACACGCGCTCCATTTTGATTCCATTATGTCCCTTTATTTACACGTATTTATAAATGACAGTTGATAAAAGGTCAGCCCAGCTTCAGAAGCGCAGTCTTTAATTAAGCAAGGTGCACGTATGTGAGCACACAAGAGTGAGCTTGGGTGGGGGAAGGGTGGCTTGGTGAGCACGAGATTCAAGGAATGGTCCTCGCTGTATGCATGAGTATGTGTCTATGTGCTCTTATATTTGCATCGAGCGAAGCCACTGCGTTGTTTGTGGTTCCTCCATTTGTGTCTGATCGAGTTTTCTGTTTTGTTTTGTTTTAGCAAGAAATGTGTGTGAGACAACAGGAAGGAGGGAAGGTGAGAAGAAGCACAGGGTTAAAATGGAGGCTGACATTTTTTAGTGGCAGACTGGAAGAAATCCCCCTGAGCTGAGCCCACATACGAGCTGCAACCTGGCTGATAATTGCAGATGAATTCAGCCAACGAGCAGTTTTAGAGATTGACGCTTTCTCTTGTTCCGTGTTGCGTTCAAATCTACTGCAGGACCCTTTTTTTTCTTATCAGCTGCATGCAGACCAATCAGGCTTATTTCATGTTTCACACATCTGAAAGCTCACAGCAGATGTGATTATGTAAGCATTTCTTGCTTACATGGAGATTTTTACTCTCCGTCGGTATGGCAACCTCTTTTTTTTGTCCCCCCCTCTACTGCTTGTTTCCAGCATATTTATTCAACATTCAACTCACAATGCAACACAGTATTATGTTATGCCGTTAATGGATAAAACACTCTGTGGAATCCTATGTCGTTCTATCCTTTTTTTCCTGAGGATCCCTGCTCCCGTTTCATGCGAATGTGCACTATACATGAAAACTCTGTGGATGAGATATACAAGCTAGAATTCATGGCTTCAATCCAAGAGTATCTACATGGAAATAATAGGAGCTGGAATTAAAGAGAACGAATCAGCAGCGGATGATGTGGGGGGGGGGGAGAGAGTCAGTCAGTGGGGTGAAAATGTTAAGGTTGAAAAAGAGAGAAATAAGCCAATAAAGGCAGGCAGGCAGTGGGCCTGGGGAGAGGGGGAGGGGGTTATGTAAGAGGAGGCAGTTGGTGGTGCTGTCAGAGAGAGAAAGCCAGCGAGGCCCTGACACTGGACGAGCATCTGTCCCTCAGTCTCTTTAACAACAAAAAAAAACAGCCATGTGAATGCCCTCCCCTTCCTGTGAACGGGCTACACTGCACGGGGATGGATGGAGATGCACACCCACTTCCAAGCCCCCTGCACACACACCCCATCCTCTGCCAGCTCTCCTCAGTCACCGTTGCTCATCCTTGGGTGGGAAATGTGAAAGCTACCCCTCCCCCCACTACCTATACACAGCCGGAGAGCAGGGCAGCAACCACACTACAGACACACACGCCTATTATCTTATAGCTTTCATAACAAACCCTGTGCTTGTGGATGCTAGCACGATGCAAAAAGCAATAACCTTGCTCAGTCATTCAGAATTGATCTGAGCTGGCTTCATTTTTTTTCTTTCATAGCTGCTTCATTGGCATTTGTAAATGGCCTCTGTAGCTAGCCATGCACGTTTCATGTATGTGCGAGGAAATCATTGGACACCCGAGACATTATGATGCAGTGTCATTTTCTATTCCCCCCCCCCCCCCTTCCTGTCATCTATTTACCAAACGATTGTTCTGCTTCTGTCAAGAGCTTGCTCGGATCATTGTGTATGATTCCGGTCGGGATTTAACGAACATTCTTTAAAACAAGAGCTTTTGAATTTAAATCTGAGGAAAGTGGAGACCTCAGTCTTCTGGGAGCTTCAGTCCGAAAGCTTCCTCTTCCCCCCGCGGGCTCCAATCTGTCTTTGTGTGTTCTCCAGCTCTGTGGCTATGATTAGCTTTAAATATTAATTAGATTTTTTACTTTATTTATTAGCATCCAGATTTAGTCCAAAATGCTTTTGCCAGACCCGTTGTTTATTACAGGCCTCTGTGATGGCAGTGGGATTTGAAATGAGCGCAACGGCACGGTCGGCGTTCCTTGTCCCACACTCCCAAAGGTGATCATGACTTGAAAACCTTTAGGCCTCCATCAGAAGAATTGATTTATCTGTGTCATCGGTTTGTACATTTGGCGAAGATTTTGTTCCGTCGGATTTGGTTTGCCATTCCTGTGACCACAGCCCACAGAGTATTAACGGATAGGATTTACACGTGCTTCATGTCCGTGTGTCTGAAACCCCTACTGTGATCTTGAAAGGCTCCATCTAAAACCTGACATTTTCTCATAAGATCAAGAGAGATTTATCTATGAACTTGTCTTAGAGTAAAAAAAATAAATAAAAAAAAAAAGGCAGGAAATATGTGACCTAAATGAAAAACGTTTCAGTATGATTCTCTGTATTCATGGAAATTAGGAATGGAGAGAAGCTTCGTAGTGGAGGTTACATTATGAGACTTAGCAGGGAATTGACTTGGATCCATGAAGACGGTCAAACGTTCTTACGTCTTCTTAATTTATAAACGGAGGTCCCCTCCTAAGGCCACAAAACCTTGTCCTTGATAAGGCCATCATAAAAGCAGTTCTTTGTTTTGAAGACACTTTCATAATTTGGGCTAAAGATCTCCTTAACATCTCAGCTGTTGTTGTTCTAGGGGTTGCAATGTGGTTGTGTTTCTGTCTTGCCACAAGTGTCAAGATGATGACAACTGCTGTTGCCTGGCAGGATAGCCGGTTGGGCTATCTCCAGCCCAGATTTCTTTTCACTCTTTCATGGAGCAGTGGTACTGGTTGCTGAGGATGGAAGGGTTTCATCAAGGAACCCAATGGCCTAGGTCAAGTAAGTCAAGGTTAACTTTACTGAAGGTTATTTAAGTTGGTGTTCTTGGAAAATAAGAAGGATGGTATGCATTTCATTTTGTAGCCTTGGGTGCAATCAAACAGTATATTCTATGTTAAGAATTGAAGCAATCCTGAAAAATATCATATAACTCCAAAAATAATAAAAGGCCTTGTTTTTTGTGTGTAGTTGCATCATGCATAGCATCCCCCCAGGGATGTCAAGAGCACCTGTGATGTCATAATACCTTTGACATCACTCAGATTACATTTCATCCCATGCTCTCCCTCTCTCAGGCATTTTTTTATAGTAAAGAACACACAAACAGTGTCATGTACTGCAGCTCAAACCTGCATTGGTCTAAACAAAGTAAGTGTTTTGAAACCTATTACAGACAAGTGCCCACACCTTTGTGGGATTTGGTCGTGCATAAGTGAATTCTAAGCCACAAACTTGCATAATGTCTGATTAAACTCCCAGCGAGATGTAAATGTTTGAAGAATTTGAATTTCAGCACCTAGAAACCATGTGATATGAGTAGACTGCACACAGTGTACTAGTATTTAGCCATCTAGGCTAACACCCATTGCATCAGACCAAACCAACTAGAGATGTGAACAATTTATTGCCTCCACCTTTTTCCAAGATGCAGACTTAAACTTTCTTGCTGTAAGTTGTCTCAAATGATTCATTGTACTCAACTGTAACTTCATTGGTGGCATATGGGGAAAATCTTGCTTAGGTAGTAGTACTGTACGAGATGCTCTTTTCATGTACAAATTTGGCAAACAGCTGCGTTTTCACTCTAAAAGTCGACATAGTGTAGCTTCAAACACAAACAACACCTCAAAGATAAAGTCTACTTCAAGATATTATCATTTTGGTCATTTCTTGCCAGTGTTGCAAGTCATTTTAAAACATTTGAACAAAGTCAGCACTGATAGTGACGACGTGAACATCTCTACAGCAGCTTTATGAACAGCAGTTTACCCAGTCAGAATGTTGACCAGCTACAGCCGTCAAACTGTTTTTTCCAAAACCTTTATTTTTGTGCGACCTGCAAAGATTCAGAAAGTTAGTTCCAGGTATGTGTAGTATCTTTAGAATGTCAACGAGCTATGACAAATTTCAAGCATGTTGAGGACTACACAAGGAGCAGCAGCTATCAATTCTTATCAGCACCTTAGCATATGGACAATGGCTTGCTAACTTGTTGTTGTATAAAGCAAAATATGCAAAAAACTTAGAAAGATTACTTGTTGGTTAACACAATATGTTTTGATAAATGTGCAAGACAATGGTTTTTGTTTGCAACGTAAACATTTGGGTCAGCTAAGAATTGAGTTTGATCTCTGTGCACTCAATGTTTTGGCTATGCAAATAAATACTGCATTAAACACTAAATTTGAAGCATTTTGCAATTACGCTGAACTTTTTGTTGAAGAAAAACCCTTCATTTTCAGCTTTTCGAACTACTACAACCATTCAATTAAGAATCGGATGCCAACCTTCCATTTTACTGATCTCATGCTAATTCAGTGCACATCATTTGATTTCAGTTGTCTGCAAGCAAACCTCCTACATCATATCCTCCCTCTTTGCTTGCCTGTCTTTCTCCCACACAAAGAATAAATATACACAGTATTAGTATAAAAACACACACTCATGCCCGACACAGACCTTTACCCGAAAAACTTCCTTCCTTTGTTCCTTAGCCATGAAGATTTTTGTGGGCACAGAGAGGATGGTGGATCATGGGAAATGCGCTATGAAGCAAGGGAGACAAGGTGTACTGCAATATTTATGTGCACTTTGACAAAAGATGTCTTTTTATACGCTGTCTGAGTGGGTAAGGGCGTATGGATGGAGCGCCCTAAGAAAAGCCAAGGCAGACATTGACGTGTCGGGGAGACACGTGAAAACCAAGCCACCATAATGTGATCTGAAGATCAGCTTGATCTGCTGTAGATATGACACAGGACCTTAATGAATCCCACCTCCTACACAGCCTCCACTCCGTAGCTCTGTTGTGCTTTACCTTTGCGTGGTGTTCACAGAGCGTATTTGCCCTTAGTGTTTCAACTGGGAGGTCCTCTGCGAATTGCAGCGTCCACGGGAATGTATAGTGTCCTTTGCTGACGCAGATTCAAACGCTCATCAAGTGGTTTACTTGTCACTGCACCTTGGCTACAGCTATGTGATTTATGTGTAGGCTTTAGCACAGTTTACAGGTGCAGTTGCCTGAAGCTGCAGATTGTGCGTGTGTGTCGAGGTGTGTGTGTCCTGCTGTAAGCCGAGGCTGCCATGCCCCTGTGATCCATATGGTCATAGTCAGTGGCACTTGCCAGTGCTCTGCCCCATATCAGCTCGCCTGCTCTCCTCTCTGGCTCTCGCTGGGGAGGAGAGGAAAGAGGAGAAGGAGTAGGGGCGGGGAAGGCTGTTTGTTTGTTTGTTTGCTCGCCCTGCTTTGTTGTATTTGGAGTTTTTTTTATTGCTGATCACGGACTGGCCTAGAAAATGTGACTGTGCAGTGGGAAGGGCAGAGTGGACTCCTGATTCAGCAATGGAAGCCTCCGATTTTTTGTTAGAGAGAGACGTGGGGGGCCTCTGATGGAACGACATGGCAGCGTTAATAGCAACACCGCCATCGCCATCAATTAAAAGAATCGGATGTTAGGTAGCTACGATAGGCTGCACGTAGGCCTACAGATACGACTTGTCCTTAGCAAGAACGTGCCGGTGTTCTCAGCAAGGTACAGTAGCTCCATCACCCACATGCTGCCGTGGAATACGTGTATATCCAATCAATATCACAGAAGTGCTGGTTGGTCCAATGCCTTCTTACTCCTCTTCATTTTTGTGGGTGTGTGTGGGTGCTTTGAACGGTGCTTGTGGGTTTATTGCTTTTATTCAATCGTCATATCAGCTGTTATTTTGACACTTTACAACAAGCCACGGTAGTATAGTAACTGAACCAGAATAAACAGGAATTAACAGTTGAATAAAAAAAGACAACTCATAATTAGACCTATGTTACAAATCATTTATATTAGATTATATGGTAGATAGGCCCTGATCATAAGTTACCTAACTAGACTGCATTATTTTAAAGCTTTAGTGTGTAACATTTTCATTTAAATGAATGTAGGTTACATTCAAGCCATTGCCAAATGAGTTAACACAGATTTAATGACGCCTCTCAGCTCCACAAAAAATGTCTGTATTTCTCGATATGGCACTGTTAAATACTGGAGCTAAGTAAAATCCCAAGAAGCGCCCAAGAAATATTTCAGTTGTTGATTATCCTGCTAAGAAAAAACCTTCATTTACAGCAGAAGGCTAAACAAATCCATGGTCAAGGCTTATGTCATGTAGATGCGCAAACAGTGTTGCTGTAATGACTCAGAAAACCACATGGGAGGGGGCGACAAAAATTACACACAGTAGCTTCGATGAGCACACGGGATAAGTCTTAGGCAGGTGTGAATACAGCAATCGCACTCGGGGGCGGACCAAACAAGCGCTCCGAGACCCACTTGAAGAGGTGGTCTCGTTGCGCTTCCAAATGCACTCTGCTGCATTTAGTTTGTGGTGTGAATTCGGCCGGACTCGATCCGACCCAATTGCAGGAAGCACTGTGCCTTTTCTTTCTTTTCTTTTTTAATAAATCGCCGTCAGCTTCACATTATGGGAAAGTGTTGTTGTCGCCATTGTTAGGAAGATTAGTTGTGGTTTGACCGGGAGCCCCAAGCGAATAGGCCTATATTACATTTGATAGAGACGTGTAAACATCTGATGTGTTCAGCGATCAGATGAAGAAGAGGGGAGCGTCTCCCGCACAGTGCCAACAGGTTCATGCTGCGCTTTGCATGAAGTGTGTGTTTTTATATTTCTTCCCATGTTAACGGGACCGTCAATACTATCACCGTGTCAGTTTGGAGCTGAGCTTCGCCGAACTGACACCCAGCTGATACACAGCTCAATCATCTGAGTGTCAGCTTGAGCCTATTCTTCTCGCGAGCCGCGCGTGCAGCAGCTAAAGTACAGTAAAATGTTTCACATCGTAGGCTACAAGCTACATAAAGTGGCATTGTCATATGGCTTCATATTATAACCATATGAAACAACAATAATTTGATGTTTTCCTTCTTTATTTATAGGCTAGATGTAGGCATTTTTATTATTTTTAACCCCATATTATATCAATGATATATTTATTTTGCAGTTTTTACTTTGTGCTTCCTGCTTCTCTCCACCCCAGAATGTCTGTCCAATGAATGAATGACCTCAGATCACATGTGGTTTTGCTTCGTATTGCCGGTTCACTTGCGAAAGGGGCAATATGAAAGTGGACCACACCAAACAAAAAAATCTAAATTGTATTTGGTCTGGACCAAAGCAAGTGAACTAGTGGACTTTCCCAGCGTGAATACACCCTTAGTTTATAATCATTGCCGTTTTCTTGTACTTCTTAAATCTTAAATCGTATTTCTGCCAGAAGCCTTCCTGTTTTCTGATCTTCCTGTTTGCAGTTGGAGACTCAAAACTTTGGCACTGTGTAAATTTCCTCCGCACTAACTCCATTCAGTGCAACAATATACTGTAGTCACGTCATACCAGTCCCTCTTTTCTGACAGAATGACTGTTTTTCATTCACTCATTAGTTTCTGTCACTTGCATTTAGCTTGTTTTTAAATGGCTGTTGAGAGACCGTCAATGAAACCCTACACTTCCTGCTCGGAATTTTTCACATTAAAAGGCTTTCTGTGGCTCAAAGGAGCATACTGTAATTCCTCACATTTCGGTTGGCTATTCATTTGACAATTTGTTGAGTTTTGTTCGTAGTAATATAACATCACTTGATAAAATGTGAGCAGAGGAGTAGAGTACATTATGCCAACCATCTGATCTAGGAGAACATGTCATTTCATCCCTACTCAAATGTCCTTTGGCAGGCCTTTATAACTTCCTGATGGACAGCTTTTATTTTAGACTTAATTGATGTTTAAATACTGTCTCTTTATTTGATAATTAAAGTCATATTCGTAGCACGTTTACACAAATCGATTCTTATCTATATGCCCAATTATTGGACAACACAGCCACAGCCAAATTGCACGTGGATATTTCTATATACATAAATATATAATGTTTTTACCACATGTATTTCTCAGGTGTATCATCATAGGACAGAGAATATTTGTATATCTTTCTCCTTCTTTCTGGGAACATGTGTGGATGTGTGTGTGGTGGACATTTGGCAAAGCAGTGCATTTCCTACCATGTGTAGCCTCTCTGAGTGCCATCTCTGTCTAATGCATTATCCAAGCAGCCCTTCAGCCATTTGGTCTGGCCTCTCATTTTTTGTGTGTGTGTGTGTGTGTGTGTGTGTGTGTGTGTTCTTTTTTCTGTGTTCTTCATTTCTTTCATCCCCCTCCCTGTCTTCTGTTGCCGTTCTCCTCCTCCTCCGCTCTTTCTTTTTTTATACATAGTTTGAATCAAAGAATTCATGTTCTGGGTTTTAGAACAGTATTCAACAACTCCAGACCTACGCTTCAGTATGCTTACAGGTAGTCTGATACGTTATGCACAGGTGTCCATTTATGCTCTGAGACTGTTGTTTCAAGATGAAGGATTTTGGGTAATACGTGTATGTCGTAATGCTGCACTTGGATCTCTGGTTGACTAATTGCACGTTTTTGTTTTACATTTATTTGTGATGTAGATGCTGAATGTCAAAATCTAATCTCGTTCTTAACCGACCAATCTTTTACAACTCATATGGGATTGATGTACAGTTTACTGTATATCTAGCATAATATACCCACTAATATGCTATGTAAGTGATGTGTTATTGTAACCAAAAAGAGGTCATGGTCAAAACTAAAGAAAACATCCTTTAATGGCTTTGATTTGATGTATTTGTTGTTATTTTATGTAAAAAGTATTACTTGTTGTGGTTGAAGGTCCAAATTGGTCAGTATAAAGCATTTTCGATTACACAGATTAAGTTGTGATTCTTTTTTAAGTTACTTTATTTTATTTTGAAAAATAATTTGTATTCCTCCACTTGGACTTATAAGAGGCCTTTTTTATATTTGCAGCTTCTTGCTTTGTGGACAGTATAGACACACAGAGTATATTGTGACAGCATATGTTTGGCCCACATGGACTTCCTGTCCCCTACCAACACAATCCCCTCACTGAGCTGACAAGACAAGAGGGCAGCTAACATTTTCCAGACATATGTCTGTTGTATGAACACGGAGATCACAGATTATTACTAAATCACGTCTCCTCTGTTTATTATCAGTCATAGTGAAGATCTACTCCCATCTCCCCGAGTTGTTGAGGGAAAAGAGAGAGCATGCCCTAACCCTGTTACGGACACAAACAATACAAGCATCCCCACTTAATATCATACTTCTTATTACACTGTTGTTGTGTACTTCGCTGCCTTGAAATTGCTTTTATGGATTTTGTTACTTTCTGTGTGTGTCTGTTAATTTTTGTTTATATGTCTTCACAAAGTAACACAACAAAAACGAGACAAATCCAAATTCTCCCGCATTGCCGTTGGTTGTGTGGATCGCATATTCAAATGTGTTGTGTGGTATAAACTGTTAAAGCCAGATGGAAATGGTGTGTGTGACGTCACTTTTAGCTTTCTATAGGGATTTTTTGGATGGCTTTAGTAGTTTTGGTTTGCTGCCATCTTTCCAGTGGTTGGGGGAAAGCAGGAACTACCACCGCCGTGTGTGATACTCAGTTTGATTTAAGCATTTTTCTGTTTTCTCAGAGGACATTGCAGCCATTTAAGGAACTTCAAAACCTCCTGATTTCCAGACTAAGCCATAGTGATTGTTTCATGACATGACATGTGTGTTTAAAGTTATTTCTTAAGTCTGCAGCCAAACCTTTCCATCTCACCTCTATATTCAGCAGAACCGGACAGATATTTGTTAAAGTTCTTATTTACAGAGACATGTCTGCGAAAGTCACAGAATAAGGTGCTGAATTACCACGGTGTGTTGAAAGTGCCCGTGTGTAAGCTTTCAGTTGGCGGTCACATTCATACTAACTGACCAGTGATAGTTACTGTATTCATGGCTGATATTTTAAACCAAAATGTTTTTATATAATTATAGGGATCACCTTTAGCTGTAGATTGTGGTGATGCTCATGAGGCATATCAAGTGACAAAATGTTATATCAATATTCTCAAACGGAAAGTTGCTTTTCATTTGGGGCATTTTCAGTTTACAAAACAGTGTTCTGTTCTTTATACATCTAGATTGTATTCCTCCACATACCTGCAGTTCTTTATACTCAAACTACACTTCCTTCTCCCCCACCATGTTGGAAACTTTTACTTGAAAGACGAATTGCCCAATAATAATAATAATTCAATCTTTGCACAGATGATTTAAGATGATGTGAAGACTTCATTTATTTTTTGTCATTATATTTGATTGTTCTCCATCCTCAGAAACAGCGGTTTAAAAGGTCAACTGTTAGCTTTCAACAATGACACAAAACAAAAGATGCTTTTGGGATGAGGCATGTGAAGAAAAGAAAAACGCAGACATTTGTGTTTTAATGTGTATATTATTTTAGCATATGTATTACTTGTTAATACTTTTAAAGCCGCAAGATGACACTATTACAGCATATGTACACCGACAAGAAAACATCAGAACCTAATGTTTCTTCGTGATCAAAGTAAATACGGTCATAGCAACACTGTACACTGTCATTATATTGAGAACTTAATCAGCTGATACACAGTATAAGTCTAAGGTGAAGGTGTTGGGAATGCATATGATACAGCAACTTAGCAAGAAAAAAATATTTATATTATATGCTTCACCCAATACATTGTGGAGGAAACATAATATCCTTCTTGTTTTACTTCCAGTGGAGATATTTATGTTCTCATTTTGCACAAAGTTTCATAGAGAGGATGAAAAACAAACGACTTTGAATTTGTAGATCAGAATTTGCATCTTGCATCCCACTTGTTGTCACCTTCTGCAACACCTGGTTAACTTGAGGGAAACATTGTCATTTTGGTTAAATACAATTCATGTTGATGTTAATAAAAAAAAATATGCGTTTTATTTTTACTAAAATATACTATATGTGTTGATTCAAGTTTGTCGTATTTGAATTCAAATTGGTGTCAAATTGGTTGTTGCCTTATGTCATAGAAATACTTTGTCCTGCAATCAGCAGGTCGAGGATAGCATCAAGCCCTCTCCAAAATGTGAACCAGCGTTTGCCTTTTTTTAGTTGTCACTTTGGGCTGTGTGATGACGCAAGAGAGGAGGGAATGCAATGGAGGGAGATTAGGAGATGAGAAGTGCAGAGAGTGAGGGATGGGAAGAGAGGAGAGGAAGAAATGAGAGGTGCGATAAAGGGATGACAGGGGTAGAAGCCAGTGAAGGAGAAATGAAAAGGATAGAAGTGTGTGTGTGTGTGGGGGGGGGGGGGGGCTGATGATGGTAGCATGTGCTCAGCAGCCTCCTCCACGGCCCTGTGTGTTGCCATGGTGCAGGCTCAGTCGGAGCTCCACAGTAGCTTTGTTGCTCAGCTAGCTAATTACCCACAGACTGCAATGTTGATACGCAGGCGGCCCGAAGCCTTCTGGACTTCCAAGAGCTTTATTCCCTCGATCGACTGACGCACTGACACACGGCTACAAATCAAGGAGCAATTTATTGTTTGTAGGAAAATGTACCCCCTAAAGATGACGACACAAGTGACTGTAAAACCTAATGCCGTTTGGTATGTGACGAATAGCGTTATCGAATGTCTTAGTGGAGCTCCTCTGTGTCAGCCATGCAACTGGTGTAATAATATATAAAGAGCTCTTACAGCCCAGAGCTTCATTGTCCGCAGACTGCCGCTGCTCATAGTGAGAGCCCGCAGATCCTGATCAGCCTGCTTATAAAAACCCAATATGGGCCATTGTGGATTAATATTCACCATTAAAATTTTCCAATTATGTAATCAGCCAAATCCAAGCCCTGCATATGCTCACTAGAATATCTCAGCAGGCAGGAATGAGGGGAAGGGAGGGGAGGGGGTATCTGAATGAGCGCAATGATCAGCTCATGAACCATGATCTCAAGAAAATGGGTGTTTCTGTTTGAACAAAGATCTTAGGGGAGAGGAGAAACTAGGCCTGACAATGATTCTTACCACAGCTATATTCAGTGTTGCCAAATTAAAATCTAAAGGTTGTAGAATTCTGAATCATGCAAATAACTCGTGGTGATCCTAAGAAATTAATTGCAGTAATTTTATACCAATTCTGACATACTCCACTTCAAAACTCCCTTCGCATTTGATTATGTAATAAAATATTGAGTGAGAACAATTTGACTTAAGTATTAAGCAAAATGATTGTTAACAGTGCACAACAATCCTCCTCAATCCTATTTCAATCTAATACTGTTTGTTTTTTAAGATAATAACAAAATATTGTTTATTACATTGTCAAGGAGCTTCTTTGCTAACATACAATTCTGACAGGTTTTATTAACTAATATTCAAATTGCCTGAGATCAAGGATGCGCTGAGAGCGCTGGACGGTTCCAAGTATTTTATGACAAATTCACAGAAATTATTTTGGCATTCGGACAAAACAAACTGTTCAAAAAAGATGAAAAGAAACTGAGATATTCAACTGAGAGTGATAAAACACAGAAGCAGCAAAGCCTCACATTTGATCGTTTGGAACCAAATTTTGGCTCCAATAACTGAAACAGTCAAGTGAGAATCAAAGTTGTTTTTTTGCCGACTAATCGAATAGTATGCAACTATCGATCAGGGTCACAATGACGGATGGAGCGATATAAAAATTGTAGTATTAGTGCCTTGACATTTTAATATTGTCCCATGCCGAGTCACCATTCAAGCTATGTTTCCGTTGCTGGGAGGTATTTCAGGTCAACCACTCATTTTATACTGAATACACTGAAACTGTAAAACTACTGTTCTTCTTGCTATTGTCACATCGCACTACTCTCTACACGGTGGCGCCCGCAACAGTCCATATATTCTGTCCAACAGAGAAGGTTTGGTTTGTTTTGACAGAAAGCTGGTAGAAAGTGTTTCACCACAGGAACAGGAACCTCTGTTAAAAAGCGGTGCAGCCTTCAAGTGTTGAGCGTTTTTGTCCTTAAGGGGATGGCATATCGTGCCTTAACACAACCTAGAGGTGGGCAAAGAAGAAGGGAAAAATCTGGACCATCGACGGGAGGCAGATCGATTTGGCTATCCCCAAAGTGCTACAAACGTTTAAAAACAATGCCTTGTTTTGTTTTTCTCTCTCTCTCTCTGCTGTTTGGCGATAAATACATCAGCATATGGATAAATGTGCTCATGTATTCATAACTATCACAGGGAAACTAGAGGCACGGCTCTCGTTTCTTTTGCCTCTCCCATTGTCCTACTTACTGTAATTCTTCATCACTTTCAACACCTACACTAATTGTGAGCCAAAAACTCAGGCAAGGGTAGTGAATGGAGATATGTGAGTATGTGGGCGTTCCCGAGTGGAGCTTATAGAACAGCATGAAACCTCAACTATGACAGGAGGATCTCTGCTGCTGTATGTACACACAGGCTGAGCCCCCCTGGGAGGTGGGGACAAATGGTTTTCATAGCCGTGTTATTTTTCACTTGAGTATTTTTCACAGTGGATCACTAAGGACTCTGTATTTGTCGTCAGTAGTTTAAGCGCTGTTTCATGATTTCAATTTGTGAAACTAGAAAAAACTAGATTGCCGAAGTGACTTTGTGAGTGAAGGCTAGTGGTGTGAAAGGCAATGTAAAATGATTTTATTTTTTATTTTCTGCAATAAGATCCATCAGTTGGGTTTGAGGATCATCGTGGCCTCAGGCGTAGAGTATTTGTTACATCACTGGGTTTGCTGAAGCAGAATCACAGTCCAATGTTCCCAATTAAGAAAGGGAAAAGTCTAAAAATCGGAAGGGTCTAATTGAGACTCAGAAGAAGATAGTGTTCTGATTTTCTCGTGAAGGGAATGAGCACGATCATGGTGACAAAAGAGAATCGGAGAGAAATTGAAACAGAGCAGAGATCTATCTCCTCTCTCGTTGAAAAAGCACAGAGCACCATCCGGTTTGTTTTCTGGTTTTACATTGTTTCAGATTGTTATTTCTTCATGTGGATCGCTTTTAGCTGCGGCAAGATACTTTTTCTGAGTTTTTGTGGTCGATACGTTTGCAAAGTAAGGAGGGAGTTAATACTAATGGAGGCAGCTGAGCTTAACATGACTTTTTGGGTTTGGCATTTTGGTTAAAAATGTAGGCCTACTTATTTGATTTCTTGCTGAGAGTAAGGCTTTACAAGAACATTGATGCAGGCTCTTGTCTACCAGTATGAAGCAAAAGGTAGCAGCCAGTTAGCTTAGCTAAGAACAAAGACTGGGGAAAGGGGGGAGCAGTTAGCCTTGCTCTGCGCAATAACTTTAACCTTTAACATAACATTAAAATCCATCTATCCGCATCATAGTTATAAATGTTCTGTGCTATTTCTTCTATGGGAGCAGTAACTTCCTGGAGTCTCTGCGGGTTGCCTGGCAACTGTTCCCAGCCAAGAACCCCGAGAACCCCTTATAAAATGGATAACTGTCATTTAAAGGAGCTGGTTTGCTGTTTCCAGTCTTTATGCTTAGCTATGCTAACTGTTTTATGGCTGCGATATCAGTTCCTCCCATATAACATAACTCTCTTAAGCGAATTAGCTAATTCCCCATACTGTCAAATAATTGCTTTAATAAAGTAAGGCTAGCTGTATATTTACATGATGTGATTTTTCATAGAATTTCGAGAGACTTAGATGGAAAATGATAGGCTATGTAATCACGACAGTAGATTTGATTTTTTTTTGTTGTTTTAAAGCGATTTCTCAGTGAGTGCTGATATACACAAATGCCTCTGCCGGCTTTGCAATCTGAACTGTATTCTACAAACCTCCATGCATACCTTTTGACCAAAAAACCCTTAAATAAAAAAATAAAGACCTTACTGTCCTCTATGTAGTAGCTTCTTGTTATCTCAAAAGGTGATACAGTGGTCTCAGTAAAGATGTGGATAATCTGAAAACATAAAAATGAATTGTCTGAACTGCTTGTGGCTGTCTCTATAGTGAAACGTCTCACCTGGTCATTTCAAAATAAGACTGTTACCTTGCCAACACCATTTGCATCTTCACAGCGACACACAGGAAACACAGCATACATACACAATACTTAGCCAAGACATGCAGATCAAATTCAAAACCAATGCATAGTAATAATTTCCTTTGCACCACACCAATGAAGCCAAAGCAGCTGAATAATAAACCCCTGTTGACCCCAAGGAGGCAACGTGATGGTGGAGGAAGCATCAGAATGGCAGCACTCAGTTGTGTGCAGCCGTGCACTGTCACTGGTAGTCAGCGCAGGATCCAAAACACCAGAGAGGAACGAGCTTAGCAGCCCTCTCAGCTTAGCAACCAGGGGTAGCAACTAGTCAAGAGCTGTGTGAGGTAACATGCTGCAGTGACCTCTGATATAGGGGAAGCAGTGGGGGTGGGATTATGTGAAGCATACCGATGACACTGGCAAATTCTAGACTTCCTTCATTACCGAACCTCGGGCACGGCACAATTGGTGACTTTCATTGGAGCTGTCACTTTGTGATCAAGTCTCCCCGTGTTGGCTGTGTGATGGTGACACCAGTCACTGATGTAAATTAGCAGTACAGTAACTGACCAATCATTGTGGTCTTAAAGACGAAGAAAAAAACTGTGTGTTAACCGTAGTTCTGTCACCCATTCATTAGCGGCAAGACAGCCCACAAGACAGGGATGACTCAATCGGAGAAACACCACGTACAATGTTGCGTCATACATACATACATACATACATACATACATACATACATACATACATACATACATACATACATACATACATACATACATACATACATACATACATACATACATACATACATACATACATACATACATACATACATACATACATACACCGTGTTCCAAATTATTATGCAAATTGGATTGAAGTGTCATAAACATTTAATTTTTTATTTTCAATAAAACTCCTTGGATCATTGAGATCAATCTCAGACACCTGTGATAATTAGTTTGCCGGGTGATCCCAATCAAAGGAAATCTACTTAAGAAGAACGTTCCACATTATTAAGCAGGCCACATGTTTCAAGCACTATGGGAAAGAAAATGGATCTCTCTGCTGCCGAAAAGCGTCAAATATGGTATGACAACAATAGATATTTCAAAGAAACTGAAGCGTGATCATCGTACTGTGAAGAGATTTGTGGCTGATTCAGAGCACAGACGGGTTCGTGCAGATAAAGGCACAATGAAGAAGATTTCTGCCAGACAAATTCATCGGATAAAAAGAGCAGCTGCTAAAATGCCGTTACAGAGCAGCAGACAGGTATTTGAAGCCGCTGGTGCCTCTGGAGTCCTTCGAACCTCAAGGTGTAGGATCCTCCAGAGGTTTGCAGCTGTGCATAAACCTATTATTCGGCCACCCCTAAACAATGCTCACAAGCAGAAACGGTTGCAGTGGGCTCAGAAATACATGAAGACTAATTTTCAAAAAGTCTTGTTTACTGATGAGTGCCATGCAACCCTGGATGGTCCAGATGGATGGAGTAGTGGATGGTTGGTGAATGGCCACCATGTCCCAACAAGGCTGCGACGTCAGCAAGGAGGTGGTGGAGTAATGTTTTGGGCCGGAATCATGGGGAGAGAGCTGGTTGGCACCTTTAGGGTCCCTGACGGTGTGAAAATTACATCTGCAAAGTATGTTGAGTTTCTGACTCACCACTTTCTTCCGTGGTACAAAAAGAAGAACCGTGCCTTCCGTTGTAAAATCATCTTCATGCATGACAATGCACCATCTCATGCTGCAAAGAATACCTCTGTGTCATTGGCTGCTATGGGCATAAAAGGAGAGAACCTCATGGTGTGGCCCCCATCTTCCCCTGACCTCAACCCTATTGAGAACCTTTGGAGCATCCTCAAGAAAAAGATCTATGAGGTTGGGAGGCTGTTCACATCAATACAGCAGCTATGGGAGGCTATTCTGGCATCCTGCAAAGATATTCAAGCAGAAACTCTCCAAAAACTCACAAGTTCAATGGATGCAAGAATTGTGAAGGTGCTATCAAAGAAGGGGTCCTATGTTAACATGTAACTTGGCCTGTTTAGATGTTTTTGATTGAAATATTTTTTGATTTCACTAAATATGACCTCCACATTCTGCAAATTCAACAAATGGCCATTTTTATTTCTTTACAAGCTATAACATTTTTTGAAACTCTGTTGTGCATAATAATTTGGAACAGTGCATTTTGAGTTTTTTATTTTTGAAAAAAAATACTGTTATCATTGAGAGGTTTGTTCAATAAAATGTGAACCATACTTTAGCGGTTGATGACTTAAATTGTACTGACTGTCATTTGCATCGGCTATTTAGGAAAATCTGAGAAAAATATAATTTGCATAATAATTTGGAACACGGTGTACATACAAATACAATTTCATAGCAAAGATGAGTGCTGAACTGAGTTGTCAATACATTTTCTGGAAATTGAGAATATCTTTAAAGGTATGCGCACATTATAGATAAAGCATGAATTCACACACACACAAAGAGACTCTGTGTCCTGATCAATTGTCGGCAGACCTGTAGAAGGCCTTCTCGAGCCACGCCGTTATGAATATTCGTTACGCTAAGTACGTTCTCCCTCTGTGGCTGCACTTGTGAAGGTTAAACTAGCCAGCACTCATTTGGAGCTGCTCAGCATGACAGAGAGGTAAACCAGAGCATGCTTTTGTAATATTACATAAAGATGAGGAGGGAGCGCTGCTGACAGCTGTGACGGGCTATTAATTATGGTTTCATGAATGTGCGTCTGTGGTGTTTGTAGTGTGTTTTTTTTTCAGATTTTTGTTTGTGTGTGTGTGTGTGTGTGTGTGTGTGTGTTTGTGTTTGTGGTGGAGGATCATAGCCGTCAAATCATGAAAAACTTTGCGCTTAATGGGGCCATTTTATGGGCGAGCTAATTAATTTCCTTGTGGCTGCCTTATGGCAAACGAATGCCAGAATTCTGCCTCCACCGTAGCCATGAGAGAAGGAGCAGTTGACCTTATATCGTCATGGGATTTTCTTCAATGCATCTGGTAATTCCGCCTTTGTCCATATGACAGGGACCACAACATGGAGTTTTGACGAGCGTTTTGCGAGTGAGACATCTCTGGCTGTCATGCGTTCATCTGTCACTCCGTCTTTCACCTTGCCTCTCCCCTTCCCTCTTCCCTTCGGCGCAAGGTGCCGCGGTGTGAATGAGATGTTGGGTGCATGGTAATTGAGTAGGTATTGATTGGACTGCAGCGTAGCCTATGAGAGGCCAATGAGAGCCGGGGGATTGGAGCAGCACCCATCTGACTGCATCTCTCATCCCACATTCTGTGCAGGAAAACATAAATGCGGTATACCATCAGAAAATTTAGTAAGGGAACGTTACATTTTTTTAGATAACATACATAATCACATCATGGCAGACCCTGTCCTCCGGTGTGCTATTAGCTGCTGGCTCTAGGCCCCACAAAGAGCTTCCTTCGCGGTGGGTGTATCATTTGACTGACTGGGTGCATCATCTGAGCAGGGCTGATTGTCATATTTCACTGCCTTGTCACCCCTGGAGACTAAGCTGCTATGTCGCTGTGCCCGGCAGGAGGAACTGATGTGGAAATGTTTGCTAAGGAGGAAAGGGGTTATTGGCCTGTCACACACTGAACCCTCTTCCACTCTACTTGTTATGAAGAGGAGGGCTTGAAAACACAACAAGTAATGTTGATAGGTGAAAGAAATAAAAGAGGGTTGACATTTTCTGAAAGTGGTATATTATTGTCATCAGCAGAGATGTAGATGATGTGCTTAAAAAACATTAATATATTTTGATAATAGTAGTTATTTTGATTTATAGTTTGATATTTCTCTGCATTTAACTAATGATAATGATAACGATGTATGGATTTTAAAATGAACGTGTGTGTGTGTGTGTGTGGCTGTGTGTGTGGCTGTGTGTGTGTTTGTGTTTGTGATGTGCATGATGTGGTCAGGCAGTACTGGGAGTCCTACAGAGCCACATTAACTGCAGTGAGAGCCCTGAGAGGTGAAGCAGGGGGAGGTGGCTAAGCGGGCTCGCCGGCCAATACTGAGCAAGCGGCAGTTACCATGGGAACACATTGATTATTTAACAATTCGGATGAAGCCTGTGCCGTGCACTTGCCAAGGTTTCGGTGGGAGTCTTTGTGACTTTACTGTCCCCATGGGTCTGCAGCCAAGTCAGCGTTGTGTGCTGCAATTATGCCATCGGGACATGATACACGTCCTGCCTGATGCTGAGAGACAAGAGACAGACACACAATCTCAACTGACATAAGAGCAAGATGGTAGATTGACGAAGAAGAAAGTATGATGAACAGATGGGTGGATGAGATGAGGGAGTGAGAGAAAGAAGGCACTGTAGCGGTGGTGGCCGATGCATGGGGACTAGTTGTAATGATCCCATGCTGTGGAAGCAGTCTGGGCTCATTGTGATTGTGTGTGCACATGAGGTCTTTGCGTCCTGTATGCTCACTTGCTTTCATGTCTCAAGCTGTGTGTAGGCCTATGGGTCCAGTTCATATAGTGCCAATGCCACTGTTAACTCCCGAACGCTGCATTGTAGGTAGGCAGAGGAATAACAGCTGTCTGTGAAAAAGAGCTTTTAATGATTAGTCATTAAAAGGACATAAAGGGATTTTATGGCAATCATATCCAGATGTAGTCTATTCCTGACATATCTGTTAGTTTCACACATACCACATGGCTGTTTTTGATGCTAGTGGAATGCATCTTGATTGAAACGGGATCGGATTGGCTTGCTCTCATTGTGATTTGACCATAACCAGGTATAAATGCCATTCATACGGCATGACTACATTATTAAGAGAACATTTTTCAAGGATCACCTTAGTCCTCTTTTGGATTGTTTATACAAACACTGCTACAAGTGGTAGCAGCAGCTAGCAGGTCTCCATTGCAAAACAGTGAAATGAAGCCCATTCATGCTGCAGTTGTCTGTGACATGTTTCAAGCCATGCCATGTCCACCAGCCCCGCCTTTACATATTGATATTTGATCACATGCAGACAAAATCAAGATAAAGAGAATGCTTATATATCGTGCGTAAATTCAAAGGCCCATGTATTGGATGTCAGGATATAGATAATGAAATTAGACACAGAACACATGTGAATACCAGTGTGTAAATGAGGTGACATTCTTACAAATTCTCAAAAAGTCTTTGAGGGCTAGTCCATGTCGAGTGTCACTTCGTATAGGCAGATACCAGTAATGTCAGCTGATCATTATGTCATTGGAACAGTGTCCTTTTAAAGCTGATAGTAGATCATATCTTGCTATGCACACACCTTGTCCTTTCATTGCAGAGCCATAATAATTAATATTTATGCTGTGGGGGCCATGTCTTATTTATCGCGGGTTGTTTCAGGATTTTACCAAGTGGAGTCTTAAATCCTCATATTTGAAACTCGAACCTGAGTCCATGTCTGCAGCTTGGTCTTGACCCACATTCACCTGCCACAGGCTCACAGGTTATCATAGCAGAGGCACCAAGGAGGGGGGGGGGGGGTAATCCAACCTAATCTGAGGTACTTGAGTAAATGACTAAATGTTAAACAAACTCAACGTTGAGATTATATCTTCCGTTTCTCCTTTTTGTTTGCTTGTTATGTGAGATTCAGATAGGGGGATTATGCAGCGATAATACTGCTGTTTTCTACGACTGATGGTTTTATGGTCTTTCATCTGTACTTGTAGGGTCAGTGATCCCATCGGGCAGCATTGGTCCACTACGATACTTATAATAAGCACCGCAGGCATAATGCTCTAACAGGTGTGCTTTGTCACGTGTGGTCTCAGTACTGGATTCAAAAGCTTATGTCTATCAGTCACCAAGGGGGCCAGTAGCTGGAGTATTCCCTTGTGCTGCCCTCGAGGGCTGTGGACTGACACTGACATGGACATGGACCGCTGTGTGTGTACCCGTCATACGCTTTCTTTTTCTTTTTTTCATTTTACTATCAAACCCTCTGCTGGATTTCAGCGGAGGTTGTGTTATCGATTTGGCGTCCAAGATAAAGGAGGGATGGGAGGGGGGGAATGTTTAAAGCATTGAAGAGAAAATGTGCAAACACAAGCAAAGACGTGAGCATCTGTTAGTCCATGTGTAGTTTACATGAAGGCCTTATTGTGCTGACTGGGAAGGGGGAAGGAGAGGGGGGGGTTGAGGCCACAGCTGTCCAGAGTCATAGCGCATCACCGCCGAGTGGAGCGGGTCAAATCCGCAGCTTCTGTTCGTCTGGAGAGCGACCGTAGTTACCAGAAGTCACTCAATAAGAAGAAGTGTGACCGATTGGAGAAAAAAATTAAATGACACCTGCACAGCTCGTGAGGTGATACAGCTGAGCTTTTTTTTTAAAGAGTGTGATTTAAGCTACTGTCTCGTGGGTACAGAAGTATGGCAGCCTCGTTCAACTCGATTGAATTGAAATACTGCTCTTGTAATATAATCTTGGATTTTTAGTGTACATATCCATAGGTTTAAAAGGAAATTGTAAATGGAACATCTGAGCATAGGTTAACAAAATGGATGAATTCATTTATTGATGATGATGTTTCATATCATAACAGAGTTTGATAATATGATGATGTTATAGCATATACCATCAGAGATTTTGCCATACAGTTACTAACATGGATTCGGTTTAAAAACTCTGGAGCATTAAAAATTCCATGTTTGAGGATTTGTCTATAGTGCTCACAATACAGTATGTGAAGTGATTTAGATTGTTATATAGTGCTTTTTGTATAGAATGTTTCGGTAATTCAAGATGGGAATGAGCAGGGTGGTATGGACATAATGTGAATATTATGAAAGTATCAAGTGCAATAATTATCTCTTCATTTTATTAAGCTCGAAAATAATTAATGAAGGCAAGTTGAATCGCTTAAAACAATGAAGGAACATTACTCTTTATGATAATATTAAACTTTATATCACAATGTCTTATTATATGGATATATATGGATATACAGTCATATGAAAAAGTTTGGGAACCCCTCTCAGCCGGCATTATAATTGACTCTGCTTTCACAAAAAAAATATAAAAGTGGTATGTCTTTAATTTACCAGGAACAGCTAAGTACTGGGATGTTTTCCAAACAAAGATTTTTTGAAAAGCAGTATTTGGTTGTATGAAATAAAATAAAATGTGAAAAATTGGCTGTGCAAAAATATGGGTACCCTTGTGGTTTTGTTGATTTTAATGCCTGTAACAGCATGTAAAACTGATGATTTTAAACACAAAGTTGGTTGGATTATGTTGTTAAGCCTTGAACCTCATAGAAGTGTCTGTTTAATCATGAGAAAATCTATTTTAGGTGCCTAAATGCAAGTTGCACTTCTCTTTGACTCTCTGCTGAAGTGAGACAGAATGGGATCATCAAAACAGCTCCCAAAAGATCTTAAAAACAAAGACTATTCATTGTCATGGTTTAGGGGAAGGCTACAAGAAGCTTTCCCAAAGGTTTCAATTGTCAATTTCTACTGTAAGGAACGTTGTCAGGGAATGGAAGGACACAGGCACAGTTGCAGTTAAACCCAGGTCTAGCAGACCAAGAAAAGTACAAGAGCGGCATATGCGGCGGATTGTGAGAATGGTTGCACACAACCCAAAGATCACCTCTAAAGACCTGCAAGAACATCTGGCTGCAGATTGTGTATCTGTACATGGTTCTACAATTCAGTGCAATTTGCACCAAAACATCTGTATGGCCGGGTGATGAGAAGGAAGCCCTTTCTGCGCCCACGCCACAGATACAGTTGCATGGAGTATGCAAAAGTTCATTTAGACAAGCCAGCTTCATATTGGAAGAAAATGCTTTGGACTGATGAGACAAAAATTAAGTTATTTGGTCTTTATAAAAATCAGATGTTTTGGTGCAAATTGCGCTGCATTGTTGAATGATGTACAGATGCACCATCTGCAGCCAGATGTTCTTGCAGGTCTTTGGAGGTGATCTGTGGGTTGTGTGCAACCATTCTCACAATCCTCCACCTATGCCGCTCCTGTTTTTTTCTTGGTCTGCCATGCCTGGGTTTAACTGCCACTATGCCTGTGTCCTTCCATTTCCTGACAATGTTCCCTACTGTCGAAATTGACAATTGAAACCTTTGGGAAAGCTTCTTGTAGCCTTCCCCTAAACCATGACAATGAACAATCTTTGTTTTTCAGATCTTTTGGGAGCTGTTTTGATGATCCCATTCTGTCTCACTTCAGCAGAGAGTCAAAGAGAAGTGCAACTTGCATTTAGGCACCTAAAATACATTTTCTCATGATTAAACAGACAATTATATGAGGTTCAAGGCTTAACAACATAATCCAACCAACTTTGTGTTTAAAGTCATCAGTTTTACATGCTGTTACAGGCATTAAAATCAACAAAACCACAAGGGTACCCATATTTTTGCACAGCCAGTTTTTCACATTTTATTTTATTTCATACAACCAAATACTGCTTTTCAAAAAATCTTTGTTTGGAAAACATCCCAGTACTTAACTGTTCCTGGTAAATTAAATACATACCACTTTTATATTTTTTTTGTGAAAGCAGAGTCAATTATAATGCCGGCTGAGAGGGGTTCCCAAACTTTTTCATATGACTGTATATTTTTAAGCTCTACATCTAATGTTGTCTTAATGCTATAGTGGCAGGCAGTTACACAATATGCACAAAAATAGCACAACGGCACAGTTTACATACAGGAAGGATTGCATCATAAATAATCTGCAACATGTGATGATTCATGGGGAAGTTCACAATCAGCTGCCTGGACACAGACTGTATCTGCATATATTAAGACAAGGGGATGGGTTGGGAGGGGGAGGTTGGCATCTAGTGATTTTCTCCTCAGTGTTGGACCTCAGGAAGTGTAGGGTCCCCGAGCAGCGCCGTCAGCATCCCCCTCACCCACACAGCTCAATCAAATCAATAAGAAGTAGACAGCCACAGTGTGCTGATCCAAAGGCCTCGGCTCGGAGCTTCTTCAGGCTGAAATGGAAAAGGAAACACCAGGTGGCACAATAGAGCTTAGCTTCAAAAGTTAATTGATATGTTCAAATGAATATGTAGCACTTAGTAGTTGGATTGAACTGCTGATGATACTGACAGTATGCATCAGTATTGCCAAACTGTGATCTGCATTTGACATTTGACCCTTTTCATGTGCCAAAAGAAAACAAGAACACAGTTATCAGTGTTTTTTCCATATTGAATCCATATTATTTATATAATTTAATCCAAAACGTGACTATTATTGTCAGAAGAATGATACGCATGAATTAGACTATTAAGACCCGACCAGATTAGATTATTTGCAAACATCTATCGGAATCCATTGATCAGGTGATCAATTTGGCAAATGATTATGCCATATTTAAAGAGTCAGAAATTCGAGAAAAAATGCACAACAGGCCAACATAATTTCCCAGAATCCAACACGATGCCTTAGATGTCTTAGTTTTTTTCAGGTTAATAGTCCAAATCCCAGATACATATTCAATTTGCAAAGATATTTATAAAAGCAGCCAATGCTTATACATTTTGAGAAGCTGAAAATCCCAAATGTTCACCTTTTTTCCTTGATGAATGACATCAACCGTTAATTGGTCATCAAAATTCTTGACAATTAAATTTCCTGTCAATAGACTGAACGATTAATCTGCAAAATTCTTATTCAGCCAATATAATAAAAAACATTGATTCCATACTAAACCAATATTAAACACATACATGGCCTTTAATGGTACTTAGTAGTTGTATTTTTTTTCATTCATTTAAAAATTACAATAAAAAAATTCCAAAGCCCAAGGTGACATCTTTAAAATATAGTTTGTTTTCTCCCACCAACGGTCCAAACAGCAAAGGAGACAGAGACAAGTAAATGTAAAACAACGGCTTAAACGATTAATAGATTATCAACACTGATGTTTGATAATTATTACAGTCATCTATTGGATTAATCAACTAATCATTTCAGCATTACACTTACCATAACCCCAAAAACAATTAGATGATTTAGACATCCCTTCTGCCTACAGCATTCTTACATGAAGCATCTCATCATCATGTTAAGTAAAGGGCTACCATGGCATGAAGCCATGCGTCTTGTGTGTGACAGTACATGGTTTTATTTCTGTGTGTGCAGTGAGGGTGGATTGGAAGAGAAAAGGGATAAACGTTTCATCTCAACGTACCGTCCCAAACTGGCTTGAACACAAGCCAGTTTGTTTTATGAGGTGACCGCAGGACGTCTGGCTGCGGTGGTTGAAAAGCAGCGGTCTCTCTGCCCCAGTCTTCATTCTCAGTCCTCACACCTTTTTCAACACCTACCCCCCTTCTCCCCCAACACGCACACACACACACACACACACACACACAGTCTCAGTACCAGGGAGATTCACGCTCCCGTGGCATTTGCTCACTGACTTTTCCCCCAAGTGGTAGTGTGTGTACCGCATAACGTCTGTGTGCTGCCGGCCTCGCACACTGAGATAATGTGTATCTCTTCATATTCACAGGCCAACCCTCCCCCCATCATTGTCAACGCAGACTCACTAGATGCAGGTCCTTATGTAAGTATCTGTTCTCTCTCTCTGCACAGTGTACATCTCTCTCATTCACACTCCCTCTGTGTTGGCGCATGAGTGTGTGTGTGTGTGTGTGTGTGTGTGTGTGTGTGTGTGTGTGTGTGTGTGTGTGTGTGTGTATGTGTGTGTGTGTGTGGAAAGGCTGCCTCCTGGTAGCAACATGCTGTTTGCCATGTGGGCCGACATCCATTATCCTATTGACCCTGCCTGTTTGTGGGGAATGTGCATTTTGCGGTGCCACATCTAGTGTCCCAGTGCAAATGCAGTTTTCAGAAAGAAAGAAAGGCACTTTTGGTTGCAGCAAATCAGAAATTCACGGTGGTATTTTTAGTCAGTTAAAACAATGGGGGGATGTATCTTGTGTATATTTCGTTAATAATCCCATTCTCTACGGGTTTTTTTTATGTTCAGTCCGTGCATAGGTCTGCTTTGTATTAATATGGTAAAGGATTTAGCCGCAACACATTTGCACGCTTCTCTTTTTTTCTCTCTGTATTTTTAGATAAATGACAACATTCAGGCTCAGTGAAGTCACTACTAACTACTATGCCTTTTTATTTCCACAGGTAAATGGCAGTGATGGGATGTACAAATACGAAGAGATCATTTTAGAAAGGGTGAGTTTTTTTTCACACTTTTACACACTCCTGTTTAATGTATTTTCTGCATGATGGATGGATTTCTCCCCACTAGGTGGCAGTAAGCAGCTCAGTCTTTGCTCATTTGAAAACTGGGGAAACGCATGAGAATCATATGTGATACTGTGCGTTGACAAAAGTTCTAGCCGTTACATCACTGCAGGGGGAATGTCGTGTGTGTGATGATGTCTAATGTGAGTATGAGCACAGAGTAACGCCGGTGAGGCATAGTGTTTTACATAATCCTGATGCACATGTCATCAGCAGACGCCTGAAATGTAAAGTGCTCTCCTGTTCAATTGTTCAGCAGGCCCCACTGCGCTTGTCAGCCCAGGTTCAGCTTGTAGTGGCGGAGCTGTATGTTTCTGCTCTCATTGTTCCTCCCACATATAGATGCACCTTTGCTAACCCCTCCACGGATGCACAGTATCTCTCTGGCCCCTTCCACTGTTTAAGTGGCATTTCTGCATGCAGAAAAAAGCTTAAATAAGCTATGCTAAAGTCACACTTTAAAAGGTCTGTGGGGGTGTAACATTTGGCAGCGAGGCCCAGTGTACTCTTCTCTCGGCTCCGGAGCTGCACACTGGGAGGCCTCAGCCCTTCTCTGTCCTAATTTGTTGCGACTGTAGCTCATTAATTATAGAAAATAATAAAGTGAGGTCTTTTCTCAGCTGTCTTGTTTGCTGCCTGTCTCTGAGGCCACGGCTGTCAGATGCAGCAGCACGCCTAGACCCTGCTGGATCCAAATGGCTCTTCGGTCATTTGAGGGCCAGAGAAAAGACGGGAGGCGATATAGCGTCCGTCTCCTGCAAGGAAGTGAGAAGCTCTGTATAATGCAATAGGAATGAGGCTTCTCGACTCGTCTTTACTTTAGAATTGTAAAACCGCTTTCCTGTCGACGCAGGGCTCCATCCAAGAGTTGATGGAACAGGCATGACATTTTGAATGAAGTGCCCTCTCCTAATGGAACACATGCCATTATCATTCGTCACATGCAAGGACACACACACACACACACACATGCCGAGGCCACAGAAATGATCAGAAAATCCCTCTTCATCGATCACGTGGTTCCTCCGAGATACCAATACACTTAAGAGACATATTTCCCCGGCCTTGAGCCCCATCCATGTGTGTGTGTGTGTGTGTGTGTGTGTGTGTGCGTGTGCGCGCGCGTGTGTGTTGTTTATCATACCCCGCTGAACATGCCAATCCTAACCTGTGTGCAGGGGAATTCTGGCCTTGGCTTTAGCATTGCTGGAGGAATAGACAATCCCCACATTCCCGATGATCCGGGGATATTCATCACCAAGATCATCCCCGGAGGAGCAGCTGCTATGGATGGAAGGCTGGGGTGAGTCTGCCTCTACCATCTCTTTTCTCTAGACTCTATCTACTCTGTTTACGCTCCTCGGCACTCTCTGTCCTCTACTGTTTCTCTACTCTAACCTCCCTACTCTCTTCTCTAACGCTCACCACCGCTGTGTGTATGTCCCACCAGGCGAACACTGTGTAGGAGGCAGAGTCCTCCGCCCACAGGCTCTGTGTGTTTCCTCAAAGTTATGATTCACTAGAAAAACCAAAGCCTTAAAACATGCAAACATTGTGATATGCAATGCGCTGCTTTTTTTATGTGCTTTGTTTGGAGGTATTTTCGACTGCACCGGCCATATTGTGTTCGCTCCATGCCTTTGTGCAGCGATGTAACTCCATTGCTGCTGCTCTTTTGTCTGATGAGGTGGCGCGTGTGTGTGAAAGATATTAAAATATTCTCCATTTTGTGCAGGGTGAATGACTGCGTGCTGCGTGTAAACGATGTGGACGTGTCTGAGGTGGTTCACAGCCGGGCGGTGGAAGCCCTGAAGGAGGCCGGGCCCGTGGTGCGGCTGCTAGTCCGACGGAGGCAGGCTCCACCCGAGACCATCCTCGAGATAAATCTGCTGAAAGGGCCCAAAGGTCGGGGATAAAATTCCATGTATCATAGCCTACGCTGAGAGAGAAACACGCTACAATGCTGAACGACTACGAAGATTTTTAGAATCATTAAAGGTGGAGTCAGCAATAATGGAGAACGCTTGTTGACAAAATCACTTTTTATCAAATTCAGTGAATATCTCCTCACAATCCACTAGATGTCCGTACTGTGTGTTACCTGGAAAGAAATCGAGTGTGAATACATAGCCTTGGCTCTGTAAACTGTAGCTAGCAACATGCTCATTTAGAGTGCCTAGGCTTTGTATTAACTCTGATTTTTTTTTCAGCGCACAGTGGATACGCATACTGTAGGTATTGGTTCTTGAAAAGGTATTCACTGATTTAGACAAAAGCTTTTTTTTGACAACAAGCATTCTCCAGAATTGCTGACTCCACCTTTAAAGACACAATTGTAGTTAAGGTATGGGGTTGACTTACTTTCAGGATAAATAGGCGACATATGGGAAAAGATAGAGAAAGACTGCACTTTCAAAGTAATATTTACTAAGAATGGACCTACGCAGTATAAAGTAGGCAGCCATCAGACCTAGAATATGTCTTAAAAAATGTGTATTGTTCAACCAGGGCTTGGATTCAGCATCGCTGGAGGGATCGGCAACCAACATATCCCAGGAGACAACAGCATCTATATTACCAAGATCATCGAAGGAGGAGCTGCCCAAAAGGATGGACGGCTGCAGACTGGAGACCGCCTGCTAGCTGTATGTGCCACCCAGTTATTCAGTCACATATTGAGTGGTCAAATCAAACTCGTTTGAGTATTAATGTTGTTCACTGAGTTAAAAAAAAATATGGGGGGATAAGAGTAAAAAAGAAATTATAGATTTGTTTAAGGCTGCTATTTATCAACAAAAAAAATGTATCAAACATCCCAGCAGAAGCCTGCCAGTTGATAGAAAAAAAAACTGGGCATCATTGTGTCTGTCAACGAGAAAAGACATCTGTCACTCTTACAGACAGTTGGAATTCCTACTGTGTGGTGAACACATGTAAACTATATCATTTGCAACACACAATTACTGTATAATGTATAATGACACCTTGACAATAATGTCAAGGTGTCATTTGCATTAATATAAAATGTAAATCAATATTGGGCGTACAAAAACCTTTGATTGACAGTTTATTTTGTGGTAATGTAATGTTGAAAAAGAAAACTGTAGAAATTCAGAGCATCTTTAAACATTTTCCTATTACTTTTGACTAGCTGTGCTGTGCTGCTTTTGCACACCTTCCTTTCACTCACGCTTTTGAAATGCACTGAAATCTAACAATGCCTTCGAGCTAAGATTTACTTTTGTGCTGCCTGGTTTTGATGGCTGCTGTGATGCCTGATGTTGTCAACAGTGCAGCAAAATATATAAGGCGGCAAAATGTGCTGCTGTTAATACAAAGATTTCACCCCCCTCCCCCTCTTTCTTCAGGTGAACAACATTGTGCTACAGGATGTGCGTCATGAGGAGGCAGTGGCCGCGCTGAAGAACACCTCTGATATGGTTTACCTAAAGGTGGCCAAGCCTGGACCTGTGCATCTCAATGACATGTACGCCCCTCCGGACTACTCCAGCAGTACGTATCTACCTCTTCTTGCTGTTTCAATCACCGTGCTCACAGTAAAAAAAAAAACACCACACCTTATTATTCGCTTATCCATAAGCAGACATCTCAGTTGCAAACTGCAACAGGTTTATTTATACCAATTGTTTGACATAAGGTTAAGGGGTAATTTATAGGTAAAGTTCTGTCTTATTGCGTTTTGCACTTGGAATCATAGTTTTATCTTTATCAGAGATATTGCAGTGGGCCTACATGAATGTTAGTGTTGGATCACTGTTCGCTCCCCAAAACTGCTATGCCTTGACACCCACATAGTGAATGTAGTGAATGCTTGCACACACATACGCGCGCACACACACACACACACACACACACACACACACACACACACAAACACAATCCTATCCGCAGCAACTAGTTCTCTGCCTCCCACTGAGTGTGGACGTTTTCTCACATCCCACCTGCTCATGAGAGCCCACGAGCTGCAGCATCTCCAATTCCCACAGAACAGTGATTTAGTATTAGGAGGGGCTTTTGAGGGATTTTTTGTTATGTTCTAAATGTTTGCAATTGTAAGGGGTTTAAGCTAGCCCGTAATGCAGACTTAACCCCGCTCTGACAGTATAACCCGTGGTCAGATGACCTGAATTTGAAAGGCTTGTTTTAGCATGCTTGGCTGCCTCCATCAAGAATGTTAATTCAGAGAAAAAATAGGTGATTTTTTTTTCTTTTGCTTTTGATCTGTCTTTTGCATTCATTCACATGGACTATACCCTACACAGTTTTTCCCCCCGAACATCAGATGTAGTTTACTGAAACATCAAAACGAAGAGTGTATAAAAAGCTTAGCCAATTTAGTAAATGTTGGTTATTTTAAGGGAAATGCGGGGTTTACACAACCTGGGGTCTTATGTTTGTACTTTTGGCTGCAGTTCCTATTGCTTATATTATTTTCCTTCACCAAGTTCATTGCTAAGATCTGGGTAACAAAATTAAGTTACATCAGAGAAGTAACTGTAGCATTTTGATTATCAGACAAGTTTTGAACAAACCAACAGATTAGACAAACGTATTGTATTGGGAAGAGAAAAATGTATTTAAAAATCTGCAGCTTACAGACTTTTCTGTTTGAACTTTGACCAACTGTTCTTGCCGTAGTTTTGTGCATACAACCTGCATTCCCTGCACCCATGTTTGTTTTGTTTATCTCCAAGTAATGTGGTCTTGATAATGTGGTCTTGATAATCCAACTAAATTGTGACCTTACAACTGGTCTACCCACATTTATTTTTTGCCCCGTCTGACTATTTCAGAGCTCTTGCTGCATTCCCACGTCAGCACACTGCAACAATGTTACCATAACAGATGAGTCATAATGACTAACTGAAATGAATAACCAAGATGTTAAAACATTTTAAACATCTTTTATGATAATCAATAAGGTGAACATGATACACTTACAAGCCTAAGACTCTAGCAGAACTGTGAGGTTGTACTTAGGCACAGCACTGCTTTATGCTAAAGGCTAACTTCTGCATGCTAACATTTAACACAATTACACCACTAACATGCTGAAGTTAAGTATGTTGACCATGTTAACTTTTAGCTCATTTTTGCTAATTAGCAGTAAACACCAAGTACAGCCGAGGGCATGAAGCTTATGGGGATGTCACTAGTTGTGTAGGTATTTAGGCATAAACCACAGAATTTGACACAATTCAAATTTTGAGTGGATCTCAAGTCTGTACTATATACTCCTCCAAGGTCCACAATTGTCTCAGCTAAATATCTTGGCATCTCCAGTAGTTGTCGAGATATTTATAACTGGATCAAGAAGTGGACAAAACGGCATTGCCAGTCCTACAGCAACGCCTCAAGCATGATCTGATTTCCCCACGGTGTTCCTGCCTTGTAATCATTCTTTCTTTCCCCCTATTGGCCTGGCCCTCGCTCCAGCCTTTCCCGCCATGGTTGATAACCACGTCAGCCACAACTACATGGGGGCCATGGAGCCCAAGCCAGTGTACCCTCCGCCCCAGGTCACCCCGTCCAGGTACTCGCCAGTTCCCCGCCACATGCTGGGGGAGGAAGACTTCACGAGGTAGGTTCCAGACCAGATCCTACATTCCCCTTCCCTACACTACACTCATACAGGCTCTTTGAGTGTAGATTTGAATGATCATAGCTTATACATTGGATTTGCTTGTGGATACCAGCTAAAGGCTTTGTTGCCGTGTGGCTGTTGTAGCAGCAAGTGAAAAGACATTGTTGTGAAACTAAAGTTCATAATATTAAATAGCTCATTCTTTTGGATTTTTTTATTTTTTATTTTTGAATGGTTTTCTCTTTGTTCCTAGCAGCCTCAATTTTGTTGCTGTTTTAAATGGTGTTGTTCTGGTATGGTTCACTTAAACAAAACATGTACCTACACTTATTCCAATTTCATGAAGCAAACATTGCTTTGTTTACAGTTTACAGCTCATCGGGGCCCTGGTGGTGCATAATGAATGATAACTTCACAGTGTGTCGCGGCTGTGTGCTGATCAAATACTTTGCAGAGAGCCCGCTTGTCACTTTCTGTTCTTTTAATGACTGTGTTTTAACCTTTGAACTCCTATCCAAGTACTGAAACAGAAGTAGCATTCATAGAAGCTTGGTTGGAGTGTCCCCAAGGCCTTGAGTCATCTTAACCCACAGACCTGGGGAGGGAGGGCTGTATTTCCCCTGTGTGCGTGTGTGTGTGTGTGTGTGTGTGTGTGTGTGTGTGTGCTTGCGTGCATGTGTGTGGGACTGCACACAGGCGTTAAAGAGTGTCTGCGTGTTGTGGGGTGCATGGGATACTGGATGAGTGTTCATTATGTGGTCCTTGTACAAGCTGTCTACGTGACATGTATGTGCATTGTGTCAACATCTCTGTTGGTATGTGTGCTTTATTTGTGTCCTACACTTGTGTGTCCCGTTGTCCCCCCAATTATCCCACTGTCATTCCTGTACCCCACAGCAGGGCTGAGCCTATTTACAGTGTCATCCACAAACCTGGGGACAGCAAGGTGCCCCAGGCCCTCTACAGAGGCTTCTGTCCTTCCCCTGCTCCCTTGTGCCAAGGTCCGCTCCCCTTCTCTGGCAGGTACTAACCTAGTCCGTCACGCCTTGCTTAGCTAACCCTCGTCTGTGTAGCTCAGCGTCTGGATCCGTCATCAGACAGGGGTAGGGCCAGACAGGGGATGGAGGCCACCTGCCTCACCAGTAGAGTATTGCACCACATTTGTGCACAGATAACACATGCAGGAGAAACAGCCTTGAGTCGATAGAGTTCTCATTTCCAAGCAGAGCTTTCTTTTAGCTTTCTGTCTCTATGTCCGCATATAAATGTTTCCCCACCACATGTCTACTTTCCTGCTTTGTATGTACGTATGTTGCTGCCTTTATGTTTTTTGTGACATGTACCACGTAATCGTTCATGATTTCACTGGAAATATTAACTAAACATTTAACAGCGGATTGACCGTATTTGCTGAAATGTTTTACAAGAAGACACTGAATATTCCTTGCCCTTTGTGTCTGAACGTGTGTTTTGTTTGTTATTTTCCATAGTTTTCATATTTTAAAGGTCTAGCCAATCAATTATCCACAAAGCCTACTCTCTAGCTAAAGCGCTGGAAAAAATTAAGAGACCACTCCAAATATTCAGTGTCTCTCGTTTTACTATTTATAGGCATATGTTTATTTTTATTTTTATATAAACTGACAACATTTCTACCAAATTCCAATAATTTTTTTGTCATTAAGATCATTTTCAATAAGTTATGTAGAGATGAAGATTTAAGAAAAATCCAGATTGCTCTCTTAATTTTTTCCAGAGCTGTATTTATCTAAAAAAATAGGGCCCTGTTTATCGCAGTTTAAAATGGAGTCGTACCTGCTCTCCACCAACACATCTCCGCGGGAGTGCAGCCGAAAGGGCTTCACGCTCCCGCAAGCTGCTCAATTCCATCTGTCAGGAGGCATCGGCAAAACTAAGCCTCTGTCTCGGGCCAAGCTACTTTCGCTGTTGGTTACTGCTGAATACAATAATAAACATGATATTTAGAGTAACTGTTTGTCATAAGCACATATGCAAAAGGCCCCGTTTGTTGATTTTGTTTCTTCAATTGGTTGTACATTGTATCCACAGTCTTGTCCATCATGCATCACCTCATGGTTGAATTAAAGAAAAGTGTGAAAAGTTGCTTTTGTGTGTGTGTGTGTGTGTGTGTGTGTGTGTGTGTGTGTGTGTGTGTGTGTGTGTCTTGCTGTATGATTGTAACTGAAGGCAGAGTGTTGTGTTTACCATACAGGACAGTGCAGGGCGGTGTGAGCCACCCGACACAAACATTCTGCTTTGCAGCGTTGGAACGCTTTGCCTGCTGCTCTATGTATGTAAATATAAACACAGAGCCCCCTTGCAGTAACCATGAATGTAATATGGAGTAAAAGCCTGATCCGGTAGACCAGTAGCGGCAGACAGTCCCGCAGCTGTCGTGATTCATCTGCTCACTGGGAAAACCAGGCCACGCACTCAGGTCTTGCCCCTCTCTTCACCCCTACTGCCAGCACCGATCACACACTTACTGTACACTGAAACATTTGCTCATAACGTGCTGACACACACTGATACACACACATTACGTGCAATGCACAGTTATGACATGAACACGTACCTGTGAGAATACATCCTGCACACCATAAAACCTGTAAACCCACCTACATACTGTGACCATGCGTGCACCTGTTTTCATCCAGTGGGTTTGTGTTGCGTGTGTCTCTGTATAATCAGAAAAGAGTGGCATTGTCTTGGAGGATATCATGGTCACAATGACATGTAGATAGCAGACACCTTCATCCAACCTGAGCAGCTTCCCCACTAGCCCTGACCCTGGAGGGGTTGTTTTAGATGGGGGCTGTAGTAAGCGCAGGCTTCAGCGTGGAGCAGGCTGGTTGTGGGGAGTGAGTCAGAGCTTGAATCGGCCCTCAGCCCATCCGCACATCCCCCTCTGTCGGTGCTGTCATCGTAGACACATCTCCCAACACCCCCTACCCTTTCTCCATCTGATATTACCCCCTTCTTCTGGAAATATGTCCACACTGTACATTGTACTCTGTTGCATCCTTGTCCAAATTGGAGTTGACAACAGAATTAAAAAGACCTATGGGTTCGAATGTGCATGTTTGGAGAGCACAATCACTAAACAAATGTCCTATCAGTGGGGCTGCAGTTGTGCGATATACACAACAAGGCTTCTAGTGGGGGCGCTTTGTTCAGACAATGTTTATGTATACAGAGGCCTAGACGGCAGCAGCAGGTGAGCTAATCAGTAACTTAATGTGTCTCTCACAGACACAAACCTTTTGCCTGGTCAGCGCGAGAATTCAGTTGTCATCGATAACAAAAACACTTTGACCTTTGGTAAGCAGAAGCACAGAAGAGTTCAAAATAAAAGTGATAACATCAGATTCCGTTGAGTAGTCGTCTTTAGGTGTTAATCATTCATCGCTCCAATTTAATTCCTAGTCTCTGACAGAAGCAAGAAATATCTTAAACAGTTGATCGCCTTAGTATTGAATGCATTTCCCCCCAATGTCAAATTATAAGAAAATAGCAGGCCGTGAAGAAAAAGCAGCCACAGACGGGTAGAATTTAAGCAGTGCAAAAAGAGAGAGCAGATATAAAGCAGCGTTTTAATTGTATCAGTATACGCCTCTTTACTTAAGCTGATGTGATGCATCTAGGGTTGAGAGAGAGAGATAAAGTGCTGCAAGCTGTGGTGTCTGTCTGTGGAAAATGGTGCCCATCTTGCAGTGTCCACCATTAATCAGCCAAGCAGAGCTAATTACTCGGCTGAGTCCAGGGCGGCGTGACCCGCTGAACCCCACAGACCAGGTATCCCATTCACAGCGTAAGGTTTGAGACGCCACCGCCTTGGCCAAAACACAGACATATAGAAGTAGTGGTGGTGGTAAAGGGCTGCTGGAGAAATGGCTGGTCAGAAAGAAAGGGTTTTTATTTCTACCGCTGTACATTCCTGGCACACGGATGAAAAGAAAAAGGGAGGAAGGGAGGGCAGGCAGGTCTTGTGATGTGGGGGGGGGACTTGATCCCTGCATTCAAAACTTTAGGAATTCACTCCTGTTTCCCATGAAGATGGCGAGGCGCTCCACATCCTATGCAAAAACATGCACAAATACTGCTCTGTTGGAGAGCAGCACCCGCTGAAAGATGATGATGATGAAGAAAAAAAATAGGCAGCTGCCTTATCTGTCCATAATATTTTCCTCTATTATACTGCACATTTTCCTCTAAAAATAAATGTAGCTTCCAGTGTACAGCCAGGTCACAGACGAATAGGGGAGGAAGGGGGGGAGCGGGTGTCAAATCAAAAGGCCTCAAAGTCGTGAAAGTCAGTTTATGAGCTACCTCGGTTTGTTTACACTCTCACAAATTAGCAAGGAGCCCCGGGGAATCTGTCTGCCTATTCTCCAGAGGGCCAGGCTGACAGACAGGAATGCTGGTGTGCTGCATTGTAGGTGGAGCTGGACACAAAGCAGCATCAGAAGAGCAGAGACAACACAGTGTGAAAGGGGATCAAACTTGGATAGACTTCCAGTTTAGACACACCGGCCCAGTCCTGATGCTCTCCTGTAATGTAGTCCCGGTCGGTCCAGGTGTGAGTGACGGGTGATTTTCTGCCTCTTCTGGTTGAATTGAGATGACCTGGTTGGCAGCGTCAGGGTTAAGTTTAGAGTCTAGCCTGGCTGGTGATGATGGGGAGAAAGCGTTTGTGACAGCCCAAAGATGAGCTGTTTCCCATCACGGCACACGATAGGATGCGATAGGGAACGCCAGGCCCCCTAACACAAGAGCTTCTAAAAGAGTAGCCCTTCTCTCCAGATAGGAAGAGGCTGCCGAGGAGTTATAACACAGGGCGCGACCAATGTGCCATAGCCACCATGTTCACGGTCAACATCTCGTCTTCCATGTCGCTGGTGAGGAGCCTGCCTCATCGCACGGTTAGGAAATGCTCTTTCAGAAGCAAGCACCGGTTCCGGATCCCAAGGTAACCATGGAGACCTGTGTGCCTGGTCGAGCAGTGATGAAAACCTGAAGATGGAACGCAAGGTTATTTTTAAGCTTGACTTGTTTAAAAGCAAGTCAGTCGCTACAGCATATTTAAAAGCTTTTATCACTTGCCTTTTTTATGTTTTTTTTTTCATCTATGGTGCAAAAAAGAGCTAAAAGTATGGAACAAGCAAAAACATAGTGGTGCAAATGTTTGCCAGTAAAATTAAATTGATATGTCCCTGATTCTGCCTCGCAGAAACACTAGGATACCTGCAGACCCAGGGTCACTATGTTGCTATTGATCTATCTTTTTTAGTGTTCTCAATAAATAAACTGTATATGGGTTCATTTAATTTGAACTTTAACAGTCCAGTTAAACCTTTTCTAGGCACTGTTTTACTATTTGGGACTTTTCCCTTGCTCTCATTTTCTTTAAGTGGAGTAATCAAGGCTTTTTCCAGTCAGTCATGGGTTCGATTCTGGAAATCTGGAATGCTGCAGCATCTGCCATCGATGGGAAAATGGTCTTAACAGGGAGCTGGAGCAACCATTGGGGATTGAGTAGGAATTGTTCCTGTAGACCGCAGGCTGAGGAGACCACTAATGGGAACCATGCAGTGTTTCCGTTACGATAGGAAAACTGCGTGGGTCTCTGTGTGTACCTACTGTATGTCTATGTGTACGTGCATGCATGTGTGTCGGTCTGTGCATTTGTATGTACAGTATGTGCGTGTGGGCATGTGTTTGCGTGTGCGTTGGCCAACATTGGACTTCCTCAAGTGTGAGTGTGTGTGTGTGTGTTCTCAAAGCAGTGGTTATGCCCTCTCTAGCAACTGAGGCAGTCTGAATAGCCTGCCGGAGGATGAGTCATAGTGGCTAAAGCTAAAGCAGAGCTTCAGTGGGTCTGTCGAGCAGGAGGTGGCTCATTGTTTCTGGGTTAGTGAATTAATATGAGTGGGTGTTTGAATGTGTCCACGTGTACATGAGATTGCCATTGCGGTGCAGAAAGTTCTACAGCCAGTAGATAACAGGCACTTGGATTCAATCTTGTTCCTTGCTTGTTTTATTGCGTTCACTCTATTTATGGCAGAACTGCTTGGAGTGTTATCAGTGTAATCCAAATGATCTTTACCAGTAATGTGATCAGTACACAATTACAGTATCATATGGTTAATCATTGAGTCCTACTGGTGGGTGGTCCTGTAGATTAATCATGTACGTACATATAGAAAGAGAGACCTGCAGGCTTACTGCTTGCAGCTGCGTAAACTGGATACACTCCAGTACACTACAATTTTTTGGGGGGATCATACACAATGTAAACCAATAAAAGATGGCTGCTGCTCTTTCTGTTTCATCTCTCTCTCTCTCTCTCTCTCACTCACTCTGCCCATCTCTTCTACACCTTCTGTCCTGCCCTTCACCCTGACACTGTGGCTCTCTTTTACAGGGAGCCAAGAAAGGTGTTGCTGCACAAGGGCTCCACAGGCCTGGGCTTCAACATAGTCGGCGGGGAGGATGGAGAAGGCATCTTCGTCTCTTTCATCCTGGCAGGAGGGCCGGCTGACCTGAGCGGCGAGCTGAGGAGGGGCGACCGTATTCTCTCGGTCAGTCTATCAACCTCAAGCTTTTTTCTGAAGCACACAAGTTGACTTTTAACACGTTTGAGGCAGTTCTCAGAGACTCTCGTGCCACTCCTGTTGTCAGAATAATGACGATGGATAGTAGAATTAAGGTGGCGATAGTGTTTAGAAAAAGACAGCAAACATCTGCCCTGCTGAAATGTCCTTGAGCAAGACATTAAAATCCATAAGAACTCAGAGGGAGATTAGCTACGCCCTGCTAAACAAGAGAATATCATTTTGTGAATCAATACAGTATACCAATAAATTACACGTTTCTATTGTATTTAATAACTTTTAACCTTTTCAGAACCAAGTGTTACTCTATATTTCAGTTGTATTTCACTTGTAGAAAAACATTGCCACATATTATATGAACTATAATAATAGATAGATACATCAATCTGTCTAAGGGTGATGCATGTCTCTACTGCAACATGCTTGTGAAACAGTAGAAGTGTACATACATACATACTTCTGCGTTCATATTAACGTTAGGCGTTTACAAGATGAGGGCAGATCTCATCTCTACTGGCTGACACGAAACCACCCCAGCTTTAGGACAAGCGGCACACCCTTAGGATCTTATCTGGCTTTTCTCTCTAAAACCCTGTGTGTGTGCCTGGTTTGTTTGCAGGTGAATGGAGTGAACCTCAGGAATGCCACACATGAGCAGGCGGCTGCAGCACTGAAGAGAGCTGGACAAACGGTCACCATCATAGCTCAGTACAGGCCTGAAGGTGAGGCCACACTGTCTCATGTCACATAATATTTAGCATATTCTGTATCTGCCTTAGATTTACTATTAAATCTGATACAACCCATACTCATATGCTTGAATAAAACTGAATTTATTTTTGTTTTTGTTGATTTGATTTGATTTGATTAACCACATTTTTATCAAGATGTGAGCACAAAATACACTTAAATAATAAAGTTTTTAATCTAGAGTTTGACACAGGGCCCAATTCATTGCCACAAAATCAGCTAGTAACACTGGACTTACTTTGAGCATTGTAGGCTACATGTTGAATTATTTTGCACCAATAAAGTAGGCCTACATTTACAATTAATTAAATTACCATATCCAAATGACGTACAGTGACCCTTGGATTTCGAGAGGGTTGCAGTTGACTGCTTTGCCTGCTGGTTGGTAATCCAGTCGGAAATAAAACATTTTGAAATCTCTTCTGTGGTTTTGGAGGTAGACTTCTAAAATGACCCAGGTGTCATCAGGGTTATCTCAACTCTGGCTTTGAGACCATAGCCTATATAACAGAAAAAACATGCATTATGGACTTTGAGGCATCGAGGGGAACAGTTTGATATTTTGCGGCTATATTCAATTTATTTCCTATAGTTAGATGAGAACCCATATAGATCTCTAGTGTCTGTACGGTATTACGGTACAGATTAGTTTAGCACAAAGATGGTAAACGGGGAAACCTGGCTCTGTCCAAAAGTGACAAAATCCATATTCCAGCACCTCTACAGTTCACTAAGTAGGCTAACATGGTAGTCTAGCCTACTCTGTTTTTAGGTTTGTAAAAATAAATAAGACTTTGGATATTGAGTCCTATGTCCATGATTGAGTCTCCAAGTGTTTCCTGGCAACTTGACATTGACAACAAGACTCCAGCCTCCAGGAAATAGTAAGGCAAATAATAGCCCTCTGTAAAACCACATGTTGGATCATACACTTTTTTTTCCTCTTTTTTTAAATACAGATTTAACAAACAAGATAGGCCCAGCTTGTTATTTTGTCAAGATCTGTGGCTATTCCTAGACATGGGCATTTAGCAGGCAGAGATCTGAAAAGCTCTGACTCAGTGACAAGTTGCATTGTGGGAAATGTAGGATTTAGTGTTTTGTGGGCTATACAAGCAAGGCCATTACTTTCAAAATATTTCTCAGAACTCCGTCAACTTTTAGAAAATGCGATTAAATCACATCGGCTACATACCTTTATGATTTAGCCGTGATACGCTACGTCTGTAAATGAGGGCAGCGCTGGCGATAGGTTATACGATCTATGGTTAGAGGCAGTGGCACTTTAAGGGGTATTCAGGTTCGGGGCGGCACTTGTGCACTCAGGCTGAAGCCGTGAGCCAACTGCAAGGCGGGCAAACGAACCGCTGTTGTCCTTCCCTGTTCAAACCCGGAGCTCCCGTGAGCAGCCGCTGGCCGAGGACACGAAACCCCGGGACAGTGATGGAAAGAAGACACTAGGGCTGATAGAGTGTGAGCTCTACTTCCATTACACCGAAAGGAAAGTTTAAAAAACCGGTTGAGACGTTAAGGTCGGAGAGCGCAGAAAACTTTGTATCTGTCTACCAGCCTTTGCGGATGGGGGATGGGCTGGAGGAATACAACAGCAGACGCCGCATGAACTCCCTAATGGCTGGATGAAGAAATTGCCCGAAATAGTAGCTACGGTTTCATTCAATTGAGGTGAGACGAGAAAGGGAAGCCGCGGAAAATGTTGACACATTGAAACAGGAACAAAAACTATGCTGAACAGGTTTGTCTTGACTGCTACTTAGCTACTGTACCGAGGTGATATGTTGCCCTTCCTAGCTGTAACCTGTAGTTTAATACAACCACAATCTGTCATTACCTGGAATTACCATTAGTTTGGTGTCACATTTGTTTTCGTTATCTCTTAATACTTAGTTAAGGTCAGTTGAAGTAGCTTCGTGTTGTCATAGGCAGCAGGACTAATTCAGCCACTTGAAACCACTTCTTTACTGTTCTTATGTAACCTAAACCTAGGTGGGGACACAGAGGTGTGGTCTAACAGGTGTGTGTGTGTGTGTGTGTGTGTGTGTGTGTGTGTGTGTGTGTGTGTGTGTGTGTGTGTGTGTGTGTGTGTGTGTGTGTGTGTGTGTGTGTGTGTGTGTGTGTGTGTGTGTGTGTGTGTGTGTGTGTGTGTGTGTGTGTGTGTGTGTGTGTGTGTGTGTGTGTGTGTGTGTGTGTGTGTGTGTGTGTGTGTGTGTGAGCTTTGTGGTGGTATGAAAAGCTACCTCACCTGTGAACTAACCTCTTTCCATTTCCATTACATTGCTATGTCATCGGCACAGCGAGCTTTGGACATACAACTCTCACAACAAGTCCGCTATCCTGCTGACTAAAGCAGGGGTTATTGGCTAGCCTGTCACTTATTTTCTCATTTTAAACTAAGTATATTTCTCAAAATTGCACCACTATTTTCTCTATAGCAGTAAATTGTAGATTGGCTGTAGATTACAGCCACTTTGGCAGTTCCATTTTCCCCCAGCGTAATTTTTGTAATTCTTTGCATGCGTACATACTTGAGCATGCTGCGGTAATGCTATAACAACAATGGGAAGGATATTGTAAGCTTTAGATCTAGCCTGAGTTCTCAGGTTGGACTATGATAGGAATGTGAAGGGGCATAACCATATTCCTTTCTCTTTCAATAAAACACCACCCAACTGTGCTGGCTAACTGTCCAATAACTCCCCTTCAAGGTCATTGGAGTTGAGGTGGAATAGGATCAGAGAATTGGCACTGAGCTAAGCTAAAATAAAGACACAAGCTGAGATCACAACTGACAGTATATTTTTTCCATCTACAAAGTCCCAATTATAAAATGTTCATTATTCTGTCCATGTGAGAGTTGATTTTCTTGTCTCGCATGCCAGACCAATCGGGCAGCATCTTGAATAACGATGTGGTTTAGTTGAAGGGAACCTTTGTTTTCCATAGTGAACCATGCTTTTCAGCTCTGCGCCCCCTTTGTGACCCAGCGAAAGGACAGTTATCTGCCTGTGTGTGCAATGCTTAACTGCTCTAAAAAACACACAAGTAGAGTGCTGGCAAATGATTGACTTCCTGCATCCCCTCTGGTGACCTGAGATCTGTCGGCAGTAATTCTGCTGGCATCCTAAAGCGGTGTGTGTGACATGATGTCCTCCGTTTGAGGTTTTGAGCAGGAACCCCGGGTGAGCTGTACAAGGACAGTCAGTCAGGGGGAGGAAGTGGAGGGAAAATGCTGGTTTAAATGCAGCTAGGACAAACTGCCTAGAGAGTATTCTCAGGGGCCGGGGGCCCTAGCGTTCACAGACATCTGATGGAAGGCCAGCTCTGAAGAAGACTACAAGAAGCCACAACAGAGCGCACACAGGCTTCAGAAGGAGCCCCCCCTCATTGCCTCTCAGTGGCTTATTTGAGCATCACCAAGTCCTTAGCTCGCATTCGGCTAAAAGGAGTGAAAGTGAGGGGTGTGTGTGTGTGTAACCATATGCTGCCTTGCCCCCACTATCAGGAAGTGTAATTACACTACAAACCTTTGCGTGTAGGAAATGGGAGGAGGGCTGTGTCCGTGTGTAGGAAGTGTTAAGCTCAGCGCGCCCTTACCGAACTCACTCCAGCCAGCGCGCATTGCAAAGGTTTGTAGAAACAATTTAGCCAGGGTTTACATGTTCCTCCCGCAGTATATTATTAGGGAGTGTGTGTGTGTGTGTGTGTGTGTGTGTGTGTGTGTGTGTGTGTGTGTGTGTGTGTGTGTGTGTGTGTGTGTGTGTGTGTGTGTGTGTGTGTGTGTGTGTGTGTGTGTGTGTGTGTGTGTGTGTGTGTGTGTGTGTGTGTGTGTGTGTGTGTGTGTGTGTGTGTGTGTGTGTCTTTTCACCGGCTGGACTCTACCAGAGAACATAACACACTATCGCATTACAAGTACATGCCTGCCGTGTTGCATAACTGGATCAAAAGAGAAGCGACCGTCCCCCCCCAAACTATATAATATATATATATATATATATATATATATATATATATATATATATATATATATATATATATATATATATATATATATAAAAATCTGTACGACTAATGAGGACACGGAGTGGGAGTGAGCGATACAGAATAGTCCCAGTTTCCATTAGCTGTCTTTTCTTCCTGTGGGTCACTCCTAAAAATACAAGCTAGCTCTTGTGTGTATTAAGCGCGTCAAGGGACAGAGTTTTAACATGGTGGACTCCCATATTCCAGTATTTTAAAGGTGTTCTTGTGAGTAGTATAGGGAGACTAATGAATAATTGAAGTTGTTTTGAGAGTTGGTCTGGTGAAGAATCTATTAATTGCCATTGCACTTGTGACTCATTCTAAACCAGGTTGGATATGGTCCTTCTGTTCTTAAATAATACCACTGCCAATACCTATGATACAGGGTTAGCCTAGCCTGTTATGACTTTATAGAATAATTTTGTTAATTTTTTAATTTTTTTAAATGTTGTCTCCGGCTCTATGGCTCCAATAATTAACAGCTGTATTGTTTAATTATTGAGACACATACTAAATGTTATATTCTACTTTGGGAGTTAGACTTGGTCAGCTTTACAATTTCCATGAATCAATTTACTGACCATTAGTGTGACCAGCAAGCAGTACAGGAATCCTCAAAACCTAAATTTGCATCCCTACTTTGTATCCGCTTTTATCTGATTGCCTTACAATCCGGTGTGTTCTGAAACTGAAAGCGCTGCATGATTATTTATTTTTTCGGCTCTTTAGCACACATATTTTGATTTACTATATATACATTTAAGATCGTGTTGAAGAATTTCCTGTACCCTGATGTCGTCATTATAAACAAGGCGCGGCAGCAATTTATGGTTTACGTTATGATTCCCTCCCCCAACTTCCCACACAGTCTTAAGGCTGGTCGTAGTTCAGTGCTCCTTCCTGCTCCTCCTGAACGGCCACAGTGGTTAGTTAAACGGGATGTTAGGAATGTGAAAAGGCAAATCATTTAGCTTTTATCTCCTGTGCAGCTACTACGCGTAGTGGTACTATCTCACCGCCATGACTGGTATTTGCTGGTATTGTGAAGTCGTCAGGCTTTAAGACGGCTGTCTGTCTAGTTAGTCTTTGTTGTCGACTTGTCCCTCGACTCCCCCTTCCCTCCCGAGACGCCATTCTCTCGTGCCTCCTATGCCTTGGAGCCAAGTGGACTAGTCTGAATGGCTGTTTCCGCGTGTGCTATCCCTGTTTCTAGGAGTGCTCGGACGTTGCTATTGGTAACAGGCACTCAGGCGGTGTCTGGTTACCTCACCTTTGCAGCGTCACTCTGCTGTATTAACCCTTTGAGCACAGACCAGTGGGGAGAGCTGGACCCAGGCCTAGGGTGGGATTTGTGTTTGCTTTGAATCCCCTAGGTTTGGGCGCTGGGGGGGGTTAGAGTTCAGCGACCTAAAGCTTGTTTTTGCACCTGCCCAGAATGTTTTCCGGGAGCTGGGACTACTTTTCGGCTAAATCGCCTTTGTAGGCATGAGTGTGTTTGTTTTTTTGAGGCTACTTGTAGGCTTGTCGGACAGAATCTGGACTTTGATCTGTTGTTGATCCCGTTACAGGAAGTGTTGCCGGCTATGGATGATTAAGCTGTAAGGTAGGAGTCTCCAGGCCTCCAAAAGGCACGGTAGTAAAAGAGAGTTGTGGAATAAATGTGGATTATATTCTCTGGCAACTCTTACTTTAAATCTTAATTTGATCTAGACAAAGATAATATAATCTACGCTCTACTCTGGCTAAATTCCAGAGTAGAACGGCACAACATGAAGCCTTATTCTCAATTCTAACAGCATTTCATTTACCTTTTCATTTGCAGTGTGTAAAGTGTAAAATTGTCCAAACATTTACCAACTATGACAAAATGTGGTGGCTCACAATGCGGCATTATTTGTGGTGCCGGTGCCTCCTTTGTGTGATCACATGAGCCCTTGCCTACTTGTCTTTCTAGCTGCATCTGTCTGTTTATCTAGCCGTGTGTGCTGTTTGGTGCGGTGGCCTCACTTGTTCCAGCAGCCTGGTCACAGAGCACAAGGCTAGGCTAATGAGAGCATTCTTAATGAGGTGTTCCAGGTGCATTCATATATCATCCCCCTGTGCTCCGGAGCAGCAACTAGATTTACACACCTATGACAAATGGTCATGCGTTGGAAATTGTTCGGAGGCCTTACCTTTTTTTTATTTTAACCACACTAAAGAGCCAATGTTGAACCTAATTAATCCGTATAATTAATCACCTGACATTAGACATTACTGGATGTGTAAGGCAGATCTGTGATAAACCATCTGTTCCTGGGGGTCGTTAATCAGCCTAAGGATTCGCTGAAGCTTTCCTTTATTTACTTTAGCTCACTGCAGCAGCTAACCGAGACAAAGATTTCCAACCATTTCCACTCCAGTAATGCAAGAGAGCAGGGTCCAATGCTCTTTTGGCCTCTTTATTTAACATGGTCAATACTACATTAAATGTGATGTCGGCGGGGAGGGGCCTCGTGGTGTAGTGGTTAGAGCATCCCCCTGAGGCTCAGTCCTCAGTCGCAGCAAACCTGGTTCGAATCCGACCCGTGTCTGGTTCTCTGCATGTCCTCCCCGCTTTGCCCCATTTCAACTCTGTCTCTCCAAATCGGTCTACCAAAGCATAAAATCAGGGAATATCTCCTCACGGTCCGCTGTAAAAAAAATCCAGTTCATACGCAGCCTAGGCTCTGTACACTTGTTTTGCTATCTATGATGGGTGGACCCCCTTGGTTTACATACCAGTTTCCTAACCCAAGGCTGTAGATTAACACTGGATTTTTTTTCTTTCAGCACACACACGGTATGGACAGGTAATGGACCATGAAGACATATTCACGGATTTTCACAAAAAGTGATTTTTATCAAGTTAACATTCTCCAGAATCGCTGACTCCACTTTTTGATTATGGGTGTACCAGCCTTGAAAGGGGCAGCACTATATGCTCTAAGGGAGCTGTCTATAGGGTGGTGTTGACATTGTTTGTTCTTCTGTTTCTTCCTATTGCAGAGTACAGTCGCTTTGAGTCCAAGATCCACGACCTGAGGGAGCAGATGATGAACAGCAGCATGAGCTCAGGATCCGGCTCCCTGCGCACCAGCGAGAAACGCTCCCTCTATGTCAGGTGAAGCTTTAGCGCGCACACTGACACAGACACACACACAGCCACAAACACACACACAGCCACGCTTGCACTCACAACATGAAATTCTTGAGATTCTGTAGTCAAAATAGCCACTCTTGCATAATAAACCTCCTCATGCCCGTGTGGGGGCGAGGTAGAATAAACGCCTGAAAGCACATGTTGTTAAAAAGCAGCAACACTGTCAGCAACAGGAACGTATATTGTTTGGGATCATGTGATAAAACACGAAACCTTACACCGATCTATTTGTAGTGTGACATTCAATATTGGGCAATGGGTTGATGCTGTTCACAACCATCAAAAAGCTGATGGTACAGGCATTTTGTGTTGTTTTGATGCCACATTGAATCTACTCTGTGTTATGTAGATTGACAGTGGTGCTTGTGGAAGTGACCTGTGTTATGACACTGTGGGCCGGTTGCCAAACTGGATGGAGGCTCATTTAGGAATTGAAACAGGTGGCATCCTTGTGCTCGCATAAATACCACGAGTCACAAAGGGACTCTCGGGGTCAAGGTGAAATGGACTGTGTGATGTAACTCCATAGTCCAAGTGCTCCAGCACTGAAGCACTAATGCACCTCACTTAACCTAAGCCTAATGGCTACATTACTAGATTGATTTAGCCTAAGTTCAATAGCAATGGACCTTAGTCGGATCCATCAAAAGTACATTGGTGGTATCTCATTGGACGCCCACTATAGAGGTAGGTTCACCAGTGTGACTCACGCCTCTCTTATAGACCGGCTCCTATGAGGCATGTAGAGGCCTAGCCTGCTCCTGTGCAGGTGACTAAGCCCACAATTATGTTGGAAAAGCTGTCTAGTTAGCCGGCTGATGCAGAATCTACCTTGTCCTCCCAGCCTAGCCACTGGAATGCAGAGGCGTTAAGCCTAAACCAAAAAAAAAATAAGTAAAGAAACAAAGCTAACAAAATCAAACCGTCACATTTGCTCTAGCTCTCTGAAACACTCAGTAAATATGTGAAAGTGCTATAACATGGTTAAGGCTTGGAATTTGACTATCATTCATCAACCTATGTTAGAAGTCCACTTCCCTGTAGAGCAGCACACCGGCAGATACGCTTTCACTAGATTACATCATGACAGGTTCAGCTGTTCTGTTTTCGTATTGTCCTCTGCAGTTTCACTTGGCATGAATGCTTAAGCAGAAATCTTAAACCAGAGGAAAATGTGGTTATGTCTGTTAACGGGACCACCACTGTATATGGCCTGTAGATATAGACTTGTAGGTCAAGTTTAGTTTAACCTGTAAAGCCGGTATTAATACCTTGTGCACATGGCTGTGGGTTTACTCGTCTGACAAGATAGTGACGCACTCAGATGGAAAATAAACAGGGCATGTTTGTGTTGGAGGGTATGTGGCAACAGCAGTTAGAAATGTCAAGTGTAAGCATGTGAATGTCAACCTTTACCTGTTGTCTGGAATGAGATATGACGTGGCTTTCCACTTTGTTATTGTACATTTACATAGACACTTATTGTTTCAATTCAATAACTGCATCTGAATGTATCATACACAACTCCAAGGTTTTACATTGTCATCTACAATTCCAGTCAATTCACTGCCCACATGTAAGCAAAGTGAAGTATTAGGAAAAATTAACAAATGCTAACATAAAGTAAATGCAGGAAATGTACAGATGCCACTTTGTGCCAAGTGTGTAAACATAGTAGTTTGATCTTGGTGCAGAATCTCCACACCCCAATTTGAGATCAAAGGAAGTAGGGAGTGTAACCAAAGCCTTTTTGTTTTTTGCAGAGCTTTGTTTGACTACGATCGAACGAGGGACAGCTGCCTGCCCAGCCAAGGCCTGAGCTTCTCCTACGGGGATATACTTCATGTCATCAATGCTTCTGACGACGAGTGGTGGCAGGCCAGGCTGGTCACGCCACACGGAGAGAGTGAGCAGATCGGGGTCATTCCCAGCAAGAAAAGGTAAGACCAACTCTCTCTCTCTCCAACTTGGAGGTGCACTTATGTCAAACAAAGCAAATGTGGCTAGTGGCTCCTACTACCATTCAGTCCCAGTCTAAATGTATTATTTTCTGTCTTCCCCCAGAGTGGAGAAGAAGGAGCGGGCCAGGTTAAAAACAGTCAAGTTCCACGCCAGGACAGGCATGATTGAGTCTAACAGGGTAAGTGTAGAGAGCCAGCTGCTCTCTGCCCTGGTGCCAGAGAGGCTGTCTTGAGAGCTGCTGCTGGGCTCCCAGGGAGATGGCCTACTTCCCCCCTGAGTGTGGGAAAGAGACCAGCACCTGCTCACTGAAGCGATCACACAAAAAGAAGCGCTCGTATTACTGTATAGATTACACAGAAGCTCCATGGAATAGAGAGGTCTCTGTGAACCCCAAAGCTGGTGTAACCGCTGATAATAAGAAAGCTGGGCACTTATACGACGTCTACACATTAGTCAGAGGGGCTCTGTCGGTCAGAAGTAAATTCACAGAAGTATAAATCGGATGTAATGTTGTGTCTGTATCTTTAATGCGAGCTGCTTCAATTATATGAAAATGGTTCATGTTTTAAATTGGTAAACAGAAGCCTGTTTCCTTTACATTGATATGCCATTCATTTCCACCCCATTGCCTGCTTCTCATTTTCATTAATTGATGTGTATTATTTGTATACATTTCATTTGTGTTTTGTTTTTGCATGGTTGTCGAGTACCTTCATTGAAACCCATTCTGTTTCTTTGTTTTCACCCTCTCATTGCCCCCCTCCTTCACACCCACCCACACACCGACAAGCAGCCAGTCAAAGCAATGCGCAAAAAAAGCTTCAACCTCTCACGCAAGTTCCCGTTTTACAAGAGCAAGGAGAATATTGTGCAGGAGTTGGTGGAGTCCGAACGTAAGTACCAGCTGTGTGATCGAGGGGTCTGGGGCTCTGGTTGTTGTTGTTTTGTGCTTTCCTCCTTCATGCTTCCGTTCTGTCTCTCAACTTTCATCTTTCCACTCACCTCCAGGGATTGGGTTTGTGTGATGGCACCGCTCTCATCCCTTTTCTCACTGTCCCAGAGAGAGGCCCTACACGCAAAGCTGGCATATGTGGGCTTCTCTCTGGTGTGTCTGTGCATCTACGGGCTCCAGAGGAGTGTCTAGCATTGTGCGCTGCCAGCTGTGTGTGTGCACGCACACATGTTCTCGGCTGCATTAATACACAGGCCTTCTAACACTGTGATGCTACTCCTTGTATAACTCCTGATCAATTCTCCAGTCAATCACTAACCTTCGACAAGAAGAATCTCATTAGCTGGACTAAAGCTTTAACACTTAACAGGTCAAAATCCCATCTTAATGGGATTGGGCTTGTGTAATTGAAAAAGGCTGTGGCTTACTATGAACAAAGTGGGGCTCAGGCTTAATGAGTCCAACACAGCACCATGTGTCAGTGGGCCTGGCGGCGAGCACTACACAGCGAGCGCACTCCTCTTCCTCTCTGCCCCAACTCTCACTAACCTCTTCTTCTTCCTGTCTGCTCTCTTCTCTTGGTTTTCTGCTCTCACCTGTCGGGACACCTAGGACTTCCCAGGGTTAAGCGATGACTTTTATGGATCAAAGAGTTTGAGTAAGTGTGTGGTTGTACTGTGTCAAGCAGCTGCCCCCCTGAGCTCAGAGAAAAATGCTTTGTCACTGCAGACCCAGCTGGGAATGCTAACAACACACACACACACACACACACACTAGAGGTGGGGATCTTCACAGGCCTCACGATTCGATTGCAAAACGATTCACGATGCATCTGCAATGTGTAGCATCCTTCATTTTCTATATAACTGCACAGTGTACATTACTACCATTTCAGATAAGACTAGACCACTTATTATTTAATGGATTCCAGGGATCAACATTCATAAAACCTGAACATCTACAACAGAAACGCTACAGTAATAGTCGAAGAAAGCTAACGGTAACGTGAAGTCAAAATCAAAAATCGTAAGAAACCAAACATTTATTTTTTCCTTAGTATAACGGCCCTGTGGTTGAGCCACAGTTGGTTTGTTAACGTTTGTCCACAATTTGGTGAAAGAAAGTCACATTGCTTTCAGTCTGAATTAACTTGATCGTCCCTTCAGCCGTGAACCAAAAATTAATGTTAGTAGGTTATTCTATTGTTTTGTGTTGTGTTGGCAGCAAATTCTTTTATGATGTTGTGTATTTTTATCAATGCAGAATCTTTCACGTCCGAATTGTGAGAAATTTTATAATCGAGACATTTTCACATTCCCAAGGGATGGTGAATGAGCGTTACCCTTATTCTGAATGTCTCATGGGGTCTTTACAATGAATGCTTAGTAGAACTTTGTCAGATAAGGTCACACAGCGCAGGAATATATCTGTCACCAGAGCAGGCCTGGTTGGAAACACTTTTTCCCTCCAGTTCCCCTGAGTCAGTCAGCCTTTCTGGCCTCCCTCCTGTGGACGGCGTAACGCCTGGATGTTTTCTTTGTCTTTTCCCTGATATGAGATCTGCTGCCACAGGCACAGATCTAGCAATAGGAAACACTGGCCAGGGAATTGCGGGGCATTTGGGATATCGTCACAGGAAACACTTAATTTCCTATTGCTTGCACCTAAAACCACTTCCCTAATATTTCCAAGAGCATGGCTTCCGCACCAAGCAAGACTTCTGCTTTCTTTATGCCCCTTTTTTCTAAATGGCCTAGATGTCGAGAAACAGAGTGCTTTTTTTTTCCCCCCAATGCTGTTTTGAGGGAGGTGAAAATATTTTTCACTCGTAAGAGAATTTATTGAAATTGAAACTGTGGTTTAAGCTGTTTTTGAGATTATTTTCATCTTGCTCTCTTGTGCGTTCACAGAATGCCTGACATCCAACACAAGCGACAGTGAAAGCAGTTCGAGTGAGTCACCTTCTTCTTTTTCATGGTCTTTCTAGATTGTTTTACACTGCCGACACAGACAAATAACATGGTAGATGTTCTTGAATTGACTTGTGAAATGACATCTTTAAATTAATCCTTGTGTTTTATCAGTTATGAAGTTTATATTCTGTTTCTTTAATTGGAGTTGACATATTTGATGACCATTTTGTTTTGTGTTATTACAGAGGGACAGGAGGACACGATTCTTTCCTACGAGCCAGTAATTCGACAGGAAAGTGAGTGAATCACAATTGAAAGAAACGCATAGCATAAGTCAAACAATGGCTTGTATATTTCTACATGTATCCTCACCTGCCTTCTTTCGTCTCCAATGCAGTCCACTACACAAGGCCTGTGATCATATTAGGCCCAATGAAGGACAGAGTAAACGATGACCTCATCTCCGAGTTCCCCCACAAGTTTGGCTCCTGTGTGCCCCGTGAGTTTACAGCGACAAACAGATCCAGACAGTATTCTAAACACGACTGCTCAGATAAAAATAGACTTGTTCCATTCCCCTCTCCTCTGCAGACACGACTCGTCCAAGGCGAGAGAACGAGATGGACGGCCAGGACTACCACTTTGTGGGCTCGCGGGAGCAAATGGAGAAAGACATTCAGGACAATAAATTCATTGAGGCCGGCCAGTTCAACGAGAACCTCTACGGGACGAGCATCTTGTCCGTCCGAACTGTCGCTGAGAGGGTAAGCACCTGATAAAGTGTTCTACCACAAACTACCACCAAATTCTTTTAATTTAATTTTGCAGAAGTCATTTCTGCTGGTTTACAAGAACCACAATCAGTCCTTCATATGGCATCTAGGGCTGGGCGATATGACCAAAATCTCATATCCCGATATAGGTCATTTCATAACCCGATAACGATACATTTCACGATATAGCATATTTTCTGTAAATTAACGTAATAAAAATGTTATATAAATGACACATTGAAATGAGGCCTTTCTCTTATTACATTTTTGGACAAATAAAAAGTATTTACAGTTTTTGGATGATTTTTTCCTTTTATTCAAACTCAAATTTTCAGGCATGCAACAAAGTAGAAAATGCTCATGTTATCTGACCGTCCAACTTAATACTGTAGGCCTACTTACAACCTTAGTATTTTAGTCTGCAATAGCGCACTGTTCTTGTAATAGTTACACCTTGTAATTTAGTGTATTTTTTTTTTTTTTCTAAAATATCATAATTTCCAATTCAGTGCAAATAGCCTGCAATGTAAATGTTTTGTGAGTCCTTCCTCCATGGCTTATTTCAGACTGTGTGGATTCACACTGTACGCCTGTGTGCCGGTGGTTGCTATGGCACTGCTGCAGGCGAGGCTCCTGTCGCGCTTCGTTGCGAAAATTAAAGTTAAAATGAACGACTGGGGGCTGCCACTAACGTTCATGAAGCTTTTGGTGTGAGCGCAGGGTAACAAGTAGCTATTGGAAATGACAGGCTTTCTTTTCTGTTCTATCACCGAGGAGTAGTCCCACAAGATTTTTTTTTTGGCATTTTTATGCTTTATTGATAGTGTAGAGACAGAGTTGAAATGGGGCAGAGAGGGGAGTGACATGCAGAGAGCTACCGCGGGTTGGAATCGAACCCGGGTCCGCTGCTGGCCGAGGCCCATGGGGGGGACGCCCTACCAACTGAGCTAAGGGCGCCCCTCAAGTTAAATGCTTTTAATGTGAAGCGTAGCTGTAGGAAATGTTCAGCTGGAATTAACAGTAACTAATCTGCGAGCTACATCAATAGCCTAGTTTGTGTCGGAAAGAGTGTGATTTGTGACACAACGAAATAAACGATATTGCATAAAATTAAACGATAGACGTTTATGTTTCGTCAGACGATATATCTCGTCATATCGCACAGCCCTAGTGGCATCCTCTTTTTTTTTTTTTTGACATGTGACAAAAAAATGTGTAGATTTTAATTGAATTTACCTCTAACTTTTAGCAGGGGAAACACTGCATCCTGGATGTTTCTGGGAATGCCATTAAACGACTGCAGCAAGCACAACTTTATCCGATTGCCATCTTTATTAAACCAAAATCCATTGAAGCCCTAATGTGAGTTGGAGTTTTTTTTACATTCTATAGTTAAGATTTTTGTGAATGTAAAGTGTGACACTAAACGATAACCACTTGTCTTTTTCAGGGAAATGAATAAGAGGCAGACGTACGAGCAAGCTAATAAAGTCTTTGACAAGGCCGTTAAGCTGGAGCAAGACTTTGGAGAGTTTTTCACAGGTTAGTCTCAATGCCCATTTGGGTCACTGATGAATACTTGTGGCTCGGGTTTCTTTATTTTTTATGACAAATTAATCATTGCCATTTTTTAGGACTGACTTGGACAAAATACAATATTCATAATAAATATGTTTAAATAAGTGTATAATCGCTTTAACTGATGATGTGTCTAAGTGCATCAATAGATGTATATTAAACTATAATCGCTTTAAAATAAAATATATTTTTATTACCTTAGAATGAGCCTTTTATGTCTACATATTTGCAGGGCGAGCCGCCATGTTGCACCGCCATGTTTCTACTATAACGCAACGGACAAACAGCCATACATATTTTTCATATAGTTGGTATCCTGGGGAAATGAACCTTGAAATGAAGAAGTAATACTATAGACTAAATAACTACATCTTCACCTCACCACTTGATATTGTAGACAGACTTCTTTAGTTACTTCCTGTCCTTGAAGGCCAATTTATATAAAGTCTATGAAGCCACCATAGCTTCTGTTAATTCCTGAAGGGGGTAGACAAAACGGAGCATTGCAATCTAGAATCTCAACACTAGATGATGCCAAAATACGCAGTTATTAAACACTGTACTTTCTGGAAATTGTGGTAAATGTCAATCATAATTATCCTAAACCCCAAATGAACATATTTAAATGGCTTTAATTCCTATTCCAATGTACTATTGTCAATCAAATAATCCCCTAAAACAGAGAAAATGAATCGGAATTCATCGATTGCGATAAAAAAAAACAAAATCCGACTATTTCTCTTGTCTCAGCTATGATTAGTTTTAATTTCATTAGTTCCTAAATGTATACTGTACTATATGATATATAAAAAAAAAATCCCATTATAATTTTGGCGACCCTTATGTAGTGTTTATACGTTTTGTTTGACAACTCAAATGGATTGAATTGATGCAGATGAATTATTTATTGACTTATCAATAGGTCGACTAATGTCTCCATTGTAGTTCTGATGCAGCCAACAAACTCATCTGTCTTTTGTGTTTTGTGTCTGCAGCTATTGTACAGGGTGACTCACTAGAGGAGATCTACAACAAAATAAAGCTAATCATCGAGGAGCAGTCCGGTCCCTACATCTGGATCCCCTCCTCAGAGAAGCTCTGAGCTCCCTGCTGTCCCCTCTGCGTCCATGCAGAGCTTCCCCTCCGCTTACCTCCCAGAGACCCCACCCAGGCCCAAATAGCGCCCTCCCCCTCCCCTCTCCCTCACTTCCTTTTTGCAGATATGTTTCATATCAAGTTTTAGTGTCATCATTATGTTACTCTCTAAATGAAAAAGAAGTCTTATCACCATTACTGTGACTGTGCACACCCCTGCATGAGTTTCTCAACAAATCCATTCAAGACTGGAAATGCCATTCCAAAGGAATTTAACAAATGACAACAAAAGGGAAAAGGAATAAATCCTTTTTGTGAACCGGGACTGACTGAAGATCAGAATGTTTCACCGAAATCTGGAGAGAGAGAGGAACTGGGAATTTGTGAAGAAGTTGCAGGGAAAAACAGAGACAAATCATACCAAGTTGGAACACTTTGTAAATGTTCATCAAATCACATTTGAAAAGACACGCAAGATGAGAAGTGAAGACCAATTAATTTCTTTTTCTAAAAAGACTGGATCAAATCGAGCCCTGCTGATGGTACTGTACAAGGAGTCATCTCTCTTGTTTATAATGACTGAGGAAATTAGTGGAGCCTACAAACTGGTGATCTATTTATCACAAAACCAGCTTGCTGTTTGGTCGTCTGCCAGTTGTCTGTGCTGCAGCTGATAAAGACATCTCGGGAGGCGGATCAAGAGGAAGAAAGGCGTTGTGAAATCTCTACATTTATATTATGAAATCACAAGATAAATAAATTAAAGTCCCACTGGGATTTTACTACATATTAAAAACTACACATTTTACACTTCACTAGAATTGTCCATTTTGGAGGGCTGTTAGATTTAATTTTTTATTTTATTTTTTTTGTGGGATTATTTGCTTGTGGTTTTTAGCTGCTCTGTGTAAAGGATGGAGGTAGAGAAGTGTAACTGGGCTCTCTGCAAAACACCAAACTGCCTTACATCAAATACAAATTCTGTTTTGTGACTACCTGTTGTCTGTGTAGGGAGGCTGCACACAATTGACGTGGAAAAGAGAGGAGACTTTCTCATCTTTTCTTACTTTTTTGTGTCCTTCGACTGCCAGGGGGCCTGACTCGAGTGCAATAGATAAAACAATAGTCTCCCCTTCCGCAATAGATGAAACAAAGTCTGTGGGCGCCTTTTTCTCCCCTGCAAATTCAACCTTCCTTCCTGAATTTGGCCCATCAGATTACAATTTGGACAGCCAGAGCCTCCTAACTCACGTTGAGCAGCAGACCACCCTATTACACTCTCTGCCTTCCAAGAGGATTCTCTTCTGAATGAATGGTCACATGGTACTGTCCTATCTTGCCGCCATGACGGTGGCCTTAAAAACGGGTAGAACAAGACAATAATTGTATTGGATGTCCTAACAATTAAAGAGTCAATATAACCTGTTTTGGAGTGTCCCCTGTCCCCCTACCAAAAAATAACACTAAAGTTGGGTTTGATTAAACCTATATGCTTTGTGAATCTCTTGAACGTATGAATTCTTGATGAATCTTGTTGAACCACTGTGTTAAGCTCTTATTAGTGCATCTTGGGTGAGCTAGGCCAGCTCAGGAATCTTAACGTACAGATGCCATTTCCTCTTTCGACTGAAGGGCCACGTTTGGTAGACAACGGAGTTCATAGCTTTCAAATGTGAACTTACGAGTCCTGACAGTACTGTCACTTAGTTAAAGGCATACTTAGCGTTGTAATCAGGCTATATTATGTGTCTGTTCTTTTTTTTGCGAGGCGGGGAGCTTTTTCAAGGTCATCTTGTGTTTTAACCCTTTTTAGCCGGCTGCGTGGCATCACCGGGATTGAAATGACCTGCTTCACCCTCCCATGCAGATCTTTGCACCGTATGTTCATGTGTGCATATGAGTGAGCACTACCGAAGAAGGAATACAGTTTTCCCTGATCGTGAACGATACCACTTTCCTCCCTCAGCTTTTTAAAGAGGGCGAGGGTTTTTTTTTTTTTACTTTTTCTTCTCAGAGAGCCAGACCCAACAGGAAGTGGCAACCTAGACCTCTGGATCCCCCCTCTATTCTCTCCCACCCACAGAGCACCTGTACCTGCAGGCATTTTCTGAACAGGTGTGCCCACCTGCCAGGCACCACTGCTAAACCAGCTGTCATTACCTGTGTCGACAAACCAGAGTTCAGGGAATAACCGAAGGGAACAGAGCCATTTATAAACTGCTTGCAGACTGTTTCAAAGGGTGTGGTAGCTGTACAATGTATATAAAGCCCCCTAGCAGATCCCCCTCACCTGTGCTTCATGCATGTGTGAATCAAACTGGGACAAACATGTTTTATAGACCACAAATGTCAGGTAAGTAAAGTTTGAGCTACTCTTGAGATATAATTTCCATACAAATGTGCTGTATTGTTGGTAATTCTCTTCAAAATGCCTATTGGGAAAACTTAACTAGTCAGTTGGGAATTCAATTCCCTCAAGTAGGGCCTGTCTACATGTGATTTCTTGTGGAACGTGTCTGGGTGTATAGATTTAATTAAAAAAAAATATATATATATATATATACATACATATATTGTAAAATAATTTAAAAAGAGATGCAGGCAGAAACCTACATAAAATCACAGAACCCAGGAGCATTGATCAATACATCATTAGAAGTTAAGAATTGGTCCTCTCTGGTGTTTAGTTGAAATACAGCTGACTGTTAACAATGTGTGCGGTATTCATACCTCAGTCAGCCATGTCAAAGCCCAAAGAACTTGATTTCATTTGACTCTTTCCATTGAGTTTGTGGTATATAACGAAAGATGGAACCTGGATGCGTCTGTGTGTGTATAATTGATGAGGGGTCTTTGTTCTGAGAGAAATGATGACATATATGCTTTTATTTTTTGGGTGGGGGGTCAGGGTTCTTGTTTGTACTTTTGGGTGATGATGTTTATGTTATAGCACATCTGTGCAGTAAGTGCTTGCAAACATGAACCCTTTGATTGTACAGTAGTTTCCTTCCTGTCACTGCAGGTGGTACAGCCTATCAGGACACTTGGCCTCATGGTCTTCCTTGTCCTAGTCATGAGGGAACACAGTCCTGCAACTTTTGTTTGGGTTTTATTTTGGGACTTGACAAGAGTTTATTTGTTTGAAAATAAAATATGTGACTCAGTTATGATTTTGATGTGCTTGTTATTCTGCTTTTAGTGACTCAGTGGCTTGGAAAAAGATTAAAATAATTACAGATTTTTGAAAAAATTAAAATATTAGTTGGTATTTTAAGCCTTTTATTGACAGAAGGCTGAAGAGAAAGGCAGGAAACATGGTGGGAGAGAAGTAGTTCCCAGGCCAAAATCAAACCAGAAACAAACATGGTGTTTTAACCACTAGTAAGCTGCCCCACGAGTAACAATTGATCAAACTGGAATATTTCATGAACAGTTAACCACAAAAAACATTAACATTAAGCTGCAAAGAGTCAATATAAGTTTTCAATTTAGATTCCCAGTTCTGTTATTCTTCCATGATCAGGTTTTTCTTGGCTTTGTCCAACCTGTCCAGGATTTCACTGTAGAGACCAGACATCTGCGGGTAGACAAGAAACAACTGTGGAAAGGGTTTTGACTTAAAAAGTCTACAATGATGGTTGTAACCTAATCCAGCATAAGGCTTGTGGGTTTCTTTGGCCATACTTGCAGGATGATTCAAGTTCTTATCATGCTCCACTACCACAACCACCACCCCAGTCTGCTTTATCCCCTCCCTTCTTCTCCAGCGGTCCCCTACCTGTGTCTCGTAGCTCTCTCTCAGCGAACCCAGGTGACGGATGAAGCTCATGGCGAGGCCGCACCACTTCTCAGCCTCGGGGTACTGGGCCAGGCTGTACAGCAATATCCCTGTGTTCCAAGCCCGAGTGAGCAACCACAGGGTCTCCATTTCTGGGAAGTCGTGTGGCTGCACAGAGGAACAGGAAGAGGTTCAAAAAGGCCATTCAACAGAGGCCACCTGGGTAACTCACTCAAGCCAAGTGTATGGGAGGAAATCTGTGTTAACAGTGGGTAGAGCTTGTGAGCAACTTTTATCCAATTCATCCCTTCTGCATGTGCTAACCTTTACCAATTACTTCTTAAACAGACTGTCAACAAACTCAAAAGGTGTTCGATTTCTTAAGTGTAATTTTTTTTCACACCACTTTAATCTTGGGCTTTAACTTTGAGCCAAATAAATCCTCAGTTTTTTGTGTAATAATTCAATATGAAAGGGGGGAATATGCACTGCCTCCAAAAGCAGTGTAATGTCTCGGTAATTTGATGCCTCTTTCAGAGCTGCAGCTCACCGGCAGGCGCAATGACTTGTACAGCACATTAACATTCAAATTGGCAGGAAGGGGATGGTGAATGGAAGCATCTGCTAATTGAAGTGCGGCTGAAAGCCCATTGATAAAAAAAAAAGAAGGAAAAAAAGAGGCTTCTAGAACAGCAGGCGAGTGGTGAGTGGAAGAGAGGGGGTTAATTATATGGCAGGGAGCAGTTCTGTTGGAGGGAACAGGAGGTGGGAGCCAAGGGGATGGCGACATGTGATTGGTGCTGACTCACTGCGGCTGTGATGACGGACAGGGCCTCCTCGTAGTAGTCCCACACCTCCTCCAGCACATGGGCCTCCACCTCTGACACACCGGTCGGGAGGGACAGCTTGATCAGACTGTGAACACACTTGCTAAGAAGACAGGGACACAAAAACAGTCATGCAATAAGAATCCTTTTTCATCCAAATGAGCACTTTGATGGCATGGATTTTAAATGAAATATCATGGGTATTTTCATGCAGAGTAGTGTTATGCCTGCAACGGGCCAGGTCCGCCTGTGGTTGTTTCTTGTGCAGGGAGAGAGCAACCCTCAAGGCCTTCTTACACAGCAGAGGAAAGTGGGCTGGAGGCTCCATAGCTAAGGCTACACACAGAAAAGACAAGATGTCAGCTTACTGCAAATACTTCAAACTGTATGTTTCTATGAGCATGTTGGTAAGAAGACTAACAATACTAACCAAAAAATACTAACCCTTCTTTTCTTTTTTTTATTACCTGCAATGGTTTCTAGCACCTTGGTTTCAACTCTGTCGAGCTCCAACACTGACTCCAGCACCGTCTCAACCTTTGGGTCATTCAACTTTGCACGAGCTTCAAATTCATACAGAAGCAGAAGTGTGTCGGTTGGGTCCATTGGGAAGTTTCCTGTAAGTACATGTTGACAATGTATTGCTTTAGCTCCATTTTGAATCATGGAAGATGTGCAAATATTATTATTCGGATAGTGTAGCTACTTGATGTACCTGATGCTTTCAGGGTTTTCCAGACCTCCCAACAGATCTGAATGTGCTCCAGAGCCTGAGAGAGCTCCTCGGTCTGTGAACCAAACAGAAACATACTTAAAAGCGTTCTGAACTCATCGTCGCCATCTCGTGGTCAGTTCCTGTTCAAAGGCAGTTGGATTAAAATGGAACACCTACGCCAGCCAGTGGTGTGCACAGGTAGACCTGAAGTGGTGCTGAAGCACCTGCCCTTTTCCCCTGGCCCAATCAAGTGCCCTTTTGAAAAAAATAAAAATCTGAAAGTTCGTTTTTGTTTTTGTTTTTACAGTGTATGTGGCCCATGCCGACATTATCATCTATAAATGCTCAACGATTAAAAATGTTTGACAATAATGCCCCAATAAATATGCCCCCCCTCCTCCTCCGCACACACTTCCTTTGTCAACGTGAACGCGCAGAGTGGACACAAACCATGTCCATGACAAACGGAGGCGCGTTGCCGCAGCAGTTCACAGCTGCTGCACACACACACCTACTCCCCGGCCTGCCCCACCAGCGAGGTAACACATACATTGAATGGAGTCAAGAGTGTATTGTTTGCCCCCTAAGCCTCAGTTGCCAAGCTATAACTTGCATTTATTTGTCTCTGTTTTAAAGTAGCCTCTATCATGCAGCGCCACACAGCTGAGCATAAATTAGCCGACTGTCCTGCTTAACAAGCTAGCCCAAAACAATAATAGATATGACGTGATGAACACAACTAATGTCGGCGGAGTTTGTCATTGGTGCAGCATGTGAATCTATCAGTATGCTGAATATTTAGTGTTGGTTGGGTTTTCTTTAGGCTATATAATTAACACGTGCATTAATTTATTTGCTAAATGACAAACAGGCAATTCCCAATTGCCTGCAGAACAAGTAGCCTTGTGCCTGGTTGTAATGTAACCAAGCAGTCTTATTTATATGGTAGGTCTCTTTTTATTGACAAATTGCAGTATAATGCCTAGAAAGGAGAGGTTAAAAAGGAAAAAGAAAGGGAGCTACAGCAGGCAGCCCAGGGGAGCAGCTCTCTGCTCTCCTGGATGAAAGCATCCACCAGCAGCAAGAAGGAAGATGAAGATGAAAGGTCAGAGTCAAGACCAGAGTCATGTTAACTGTTCGTGGCCTTTTTAAGCTCAGATTTTAATGTTGAACTGTTCCTCAAATGTTATTGAAATATCTTAAAAGCTGTCCACACATTTTATTTTAACTACGCAAAGTGGATGGTGGTACTAAATCAGTCATGAAGCTATATAAGCTAATTATATTATTTTGTCCCAACCATAAGTTATTTCTGTTACAAGACTTGCAGTAATCTTGTATTTACCTTAATAGGATATTATTAGTACGGAGATCAGGGGCCTAACGAAGACTTCAAAGAGAGAATTCGACTGACTGTTTTTTTTTCAAACATGTACATTTTTTCTTTCTGCTTTTTGGTGAGTCTGTCTCCAAATTATTCCAGAAAATAGTACTAAATAGCCCACATTGACACAGGTGATTTAGCCTTAGCTTTCTTCTCAAAGTGCACCTGATTGATGAATTTTACTTTAAAAGGTTCACATTTTTCTTACGGGGGAGCATTCCCCCGGACCCCCTTAGAAGGTCCAGGGTCCCAAACACAGTCTCCCAAATTCCTTTGAGAAACACCCTATGTGTGGCCGGGTATTAAAAGTCATTAGGCCTGAAGAAAGTCAAGGAGTAGTTATAACACTGAAGAGCCTCAGAATAGTTATTGGCCTGGGAAGACAGACAGAACATTAAGTTATCCTTATGCGTCCCTGCATGGAAGTATTCCTTACATGCTTGGGTTTGGTCTTAAGGAAACCATAGCATCCGAAATTAAACCCAAAACACTGAGAAAACCCCCTTAAAATGATTTGGTCATTCATCGATAGAATATATTGTGCCCTTTTTTTTGCAATGAGCACCTGCCCCCCAACATGTCTGTGCACGCCACTGACGCCAGCACTAATAATGTGGTTAGTCACTTCTCTTTTCCACTGGTTTTGTGGATGGAGAGTGGGTGACGCACCTGGGCAGAATAAGGAGATTTCCTGCAGAGCTCCAGAGAGGCTGCAGCAGCCATTAGCAGACAGGTCTTTTGGCCCAGGAGCAATGTGCGATCAGGAGGACACAGCTGGGAGAGCTATGGGTTGATGCACATATACACACATGTATGACAAAGGATTGCAATGAACTAAGACTGTGGTGTGTGTGATCTGAATGTGGTTTGCAGCCCAGAACAAACTAGAACATTTAAATAAAAAAAGCAAAAACAAAGTAGTTCTTTCTGTCCATGATAAATCTACTCGATATCAAACAGAAGAAGCTTCTATGTATAGTGGCGTTCTTAGGTATGAATGCAGGCACTAAAATGAAATATGATCAAATGAAGCTAAGAAATGCATGTTAGATTCTAGGTATTCAGATACAAGTAAGGTTGGATGTAACCATCATGATGGAATCACTGTGATTGTTTTGTGATGAACTTAAATGTTAATTTTTTTTAAAGCAATGTTAATCCCTTTTGTCTACACCCACGTACTGTAGATATTGATTCATTCCACTGGCAAAGCTAATAAGGGCACTTGCCTGGTAAGAGAGTACAAAGAAATCCCTCATTCTGTCAGGGCTGCTCTCGCACTGCAGAGCTGAGTTCCAAGCTGTAACAAGGACACACACACACACACACACGCATACACACCATACACACACACACAAAATGAAGGTGCTGCAATATTTTAAGTGATGGCACACCATGTCTGATTAAAGTGACAAGGAGAGTCGTATTACCAATCTTCCTGAACCAGTGAGCTTCCTCTGTGCGCTGCTCAACAGTCATGTGAGATTGGTGTGAAACTTTCTGCAGAGCTGCAAATGGCAAACAAAACATTTGTGGCTTGTGACGCACAGCAGATGCTGTAGTTGAGACATTTCTTCTATGATTGCAGTTAAACCCCTGGTGAATATGTTCTTACCCATTTTTAGATATGGCAGCAAGACATCCAAATTCACGTTCCTACATTGGGGGGGCATGTAGTAAATGTAAATCTGTGTTTGGATTATAAAAGCATCATCAATAACAATATATAATCACACTCTATTTGGTTCCTTCCCCTCACCTCGTCTCGTCACTCGATGTTTCTATTGTGGAGAGCACAAGTCGAACCAAACACCTATTAAAAAGATGAATGGAGAAACTGCTGTTGACCTCCTTTATTTCACCTACTAACTGTATTATACAGAAACACACTTTCAGTGAAGCAAGGGAATATAGGTCAGTGGATCACACAGGTTTATGGAAAAACGAACAGACCCGCCAGAATTTCTCAGTAAATAAGCCATCTCAACTCAATGTTTTCACTTTATGTGTGAAACTCTACCATTGTGTTTTGTCTACATGGTCTCAGAACAAGAATACTGCATGCTTCAAAGAAAACTAAATAAATACAGGGCTCAAGACTTACCTTTTTTACTAGGAGCACTGGCGCCCCTAACTCAGAATTTTTAGGGGCGCAAGCAGAAAATTTAGGGGCACACCTTAAATAGACCTGCAACTATTCAAATATTTCCCAATTTTGACTATATTAGACATACTGATATTGTATTTCCAGCATGTTTTGGACCACACTGACAACAGATGATACAGTTCATTGTGTTTTTGATTTTGCAACGCCATTTTTTTAGGAAAGGGGATTTTTTTTACCCATTTTCACCACTACCCATTCTATATCTGAGCCCTCTGAGGGGGTTGGGGGCTGCTATCAGACAGGCCGATTGAGTGAGTGCTGTCAGCAGTGAGGAGGAGCAGAAAGAAACCATTGCTACTCAGCTCGGGTGAGCACATTTTTTTTTTTAAAGTTGCAAGATGTGTCTCTGGTCTTTAACAGCCTTATCGCTATGGCGGCCGCGGAAAGTCTGCAAATATAGCGGAAAAATTTGCCAGTTGGCAACATGTTAAATACTTGACGACAGCAGGACACTGAGATGAGAGTAGGTCACGTGATCCGCTCAGTTGATCACTGGTCAGTGGTCAGTCACTGATCACTCGCGGACTGTCCATTGTCTCTCTCTCTGTCTCTCTCAAAGGACTTACAATAATAATGAAAAAAAAAGCTAGTTGTAAAAAAGCACTCGCACTGTCTCAAAAAATGGTCGCAAAATGCCCTGAAATATATATTTTTTTTTTTATTCAACGAATTCAGTTTGTTTCTAAAGCAATGTGTAGTAGGCCAACCTGTAACGGTTTCTTACTTCTTTACAGCTTTCATGTCAGCGTTATTTTTATCAGAACAAATTTTATTTGTTTCCCCTTCAGGCAAATTATTTAATGTATGACACAATTAATTTGTATATTCCAGTTTTCACAGACCTGAGAGCAGTCAGAACCTGAGCTTCATCTTTGGAGTTTTCACATAAGCTTTCAAGGGCGTTCATGGCAGTGTCCTGCTGTTCATTCTGTCAGGGAAACAAACAAACTCACGATCATCATTATTGCCACCACCCACCAGTCATAATTACTCACAATGATACAATATACTACAGATAAGATTCCTACACATTTTCTTTTTATACAAATCATTTTTTACGCCTTAAAGAAACCCAGATTGCTGGTTGCTGTCTTGTATGGTTGGTTGATAGTAGCTTTTGAAAGGGAATGTCCACTTAGCTTGTTTTTTATTTAACTAATATCACGATGAGGTGAATCTATTTGTAATAACAATATAATCGTTGTCTTGTAACTAAAGCTGAATATCAAAATTATCTATACATATTCATATATTTTAAAACAATAGGCTGGGGAGGTGGTGGGCAGTAATGTTCTAACTCTGATCCCAGTTGACTATTATGACCCAATAGTGTGGATCTTTTTCTGGGAACGTTCCCATAAATGCTGTCCTCCCCAGGTCCCAACCCCTTCTGCACAGGCGCCCTCACTAATCAGTGTGAGTGCAGTGACAAGGACATGATCCCTCATTGGCTTCCAAACCCACAAACTCTGCCAATTGTGTTAAATCTGGCATCTGTCAAAGCTGCAAGTGCCTCTGTTAAGGACTCAACCCAGGTTTTTGAAGCCCTATAACATCATTATAATACCATTAGACTTGGAAACTGACAATTCCATCAGACCAATCAAATTGGATTCCCTTTTATTCTACAATTTATTTATTTTCGACTGGTGTACGGTGCCGAGTAATGTGTCCTGTTGATCAGTCCTACCTCCAAAGCAATCTGAGCAGCTAGACTGAGAAGGTTGGAAGCAGCGTTCTCAGATACCAGCAGCTTGTCCTCACTGGCCACAACACTCTTGGACAGAAGTCCCATTGCATTCACTGCCTCTGCAGCTGGTAAATAAAACACAAAACAGCCTCTTCACCACAGAAAATATGCGGAAATGTAGCAGTAGAAATTTAAACGGCAAGACACCTGTCCCACGTGCTTTAACTGCAGCGCGTCACACAACTTGTTTTTTGTCAGTACCTTTCTCCACATTGTTCTCCTGCACTGCAATCTTGTAAACACTGAACTGAGTGAAAATGCTATCTGGATCACATCTCTCTGCTTCTTTAACCGCTTCTTTGGCCTGAAAAAACACAAGTTTTCACATAAATCACATACAAGAACATGAGCGGTAAAAATGTGGTTGGAGTAGTTACCAGTGGCTGATAAGATAGAGAGATGACCCGCTAGACCAGCAACTAAGCATGTTTTCCCTGACAGACTTGTTGCAGTTTTGACTCACGTTGTCTTACCTTTTCCAGTTGCTTAAGTTGGAGGAAACAGGAAGCTCTGTTCCTCTGCAGTTTGGCTGAGTTGGGCTCCATCTGACCTGCCTTGAAGAAACTCAAGGAGTAGTTATACCACTGAAGAGCCTCAGAATAGTTATTGGCCTGGGAAGACAGACAGAACATTAAGTTATCCTTATGCGTCCCTGCATGGAAGTATTCCTTACATGCTTGGGTTTGGTCTTAAAGAAACCATAGCATCCGAAATTAAACCCAAAACACTGAGAAAACATGCAGAGAGAGGTGGACCAACAGCCTTCTTGCTTTAAGGCAACAATGCTGATCACATACTGATAACTATGTGTAGTACACCATTCAATTATCCAGTGAATAATGCTAAACAACCCTGTGTTTGGCATACCTCAAAGTGTTTAGATGCTTTATCCCACAGCATGACATGTAGACCTGTGAGGGCCTGCGGGGTCAGCTGTTTTCCTGTATAGTGGCCTGTGGGGGTAAAAAAAAAATACTAATACAAAAGCACATCTACAATGCATTTTCTACATTTATTAATAAATTGAATATGTCATTTATATTATAATAAAGACTTATTCTGGAGCTGTAATGCAAAAAATGAAGTACCAGTGATGATATCCTCTATTTTCTGTTTGCCCAACAGCTCCTTTCCTCTCTGCAGCAGTAGCTCAATGTGCAACACAAGAGCAGTTCCCAGGTCAGGGGACGACTCAAAATGCTGACAAACACGTTTTAAATACTCAAATGCCAGCACTTCTCTAAAAAATTAAAATAAAATCACAATGGATATTATTCAGAGTTGAACAGTATGTAGATGGGCATTCCTACAAGGTTAATGTGAATATATGTTCACTTGTTCATGTTAGGCTATGTTTGTGTGTTATACATTTTTATCAAGAGCCAAGTGAGAGCAAATACATTTTTACCTGTCTGTAGACATGAGTAGTTTCACTGTGTTCAGACACACTTCAAGAGAAACTTTGGATTCCAGCATCTCACTAAGTCCTGAAACATATTTTATGATTTGCTGTTATATTTACATTAAACTCTGCTTCAGTCACACACAGTTATACTTAGCAAGGTCCCAGTACACAACAATATTTTATAAACAAAGTAGCTCTGCTGGAACACCTGACCTTATCTGTAAAAGCCAAGTATGTAGTAACTGTAGACAGCTGTTTACTGAAAATATTATTTCTGTACAGGTTAACTAATCAGCAGTCTTTTTTTTTTTTTACTAATCCACTTCAATTCTAGTTGGCCAGTGACTCAAACCAGGAACATTTCAGTCTAAAATCTACTTATCTGACCTCTCAGCCACTGACACCCAGCTCCTGCCTATGTTAATGAAGTTCTGCATGAATAATTGAATGAGGTCGGGTAATGACTAACCTGCTTTGATATGATCGTCTGCAGCCCCACACCTCAGGAGTATTCTGATCTTTAAGTAGAGGCCAGAGACACTCACACATTCCTGTAATATTGCACAATGCTTTTATTTTTGTATTGTGTAAGAGCATGTTCCAAAATACATAAGTCAATTATAATGTCAAAATAAATTCTCATACCCCACCTTGTTGGCTAAGCTGACACTATTAAGAGCCTTCTCCTGAAACCTCTGACAGTCCCACTCTAAATAAACAGTGGCAAGAAGCCTCAAAACCTTGGCCTTTTGATAGGAAAAGAAATTGATAAGAAAATTACAAATTGTATTAGCGCCTACTGTTGTACTTAACTTTGTATTGTTTTGTTTTTTTCACCTGGGCTTCGGGTCCTGGGGCGTATTTCGCATTCATTTTCCCAATGTCGTAACTTTGGCTGAACAAAAAAAAAGTAGAACATGTTGTTTTCCGGCTACATTCTTATCCCTTTTCTGTAGAACTGTAATGTTATATTTACCTCAGCCAAAATGCACTGTCCTCAAACTTTGTCATATTGTAAGTGTCTATTCCAAAGTTGTAGCACATAAGGGAGAGGTACGCAGTCTGCATTGAAAAAGTATATTTACAGGTAATATCCCCCACACTCTCCAAAGCAATATGTAGTGTAAATGTCAAATAACAATATTTTGCTTACATCTTTTGGTAGCCGCAGAAGCATGTCTTTACAGCGCTGAATGAGAGCCACAGCCTCGTGGTTCTTTCCTGTACTTATGGCCTGCAAAGAAGATTCTTTAAGTTCATTAAATGGCAGCAAACAATATAACATTGCCTATCAGCACAATATGAGATCCTCCCCCCCCCTCTCATTGTTTTATCAGTTCACATTTTAGCTGTCTCACACTTCACACTGCAAGTCTGTCAGAATAGCACTTACTCAGCTGCCAAATATCACAAGAACAAATATTCACATTAAAGGTGTTGAACATCACATGTGCTGCAGCTCACCGATTCTGCCTGGCATGAGAGAATTCGGAGCAGATCCTTCTCTACATCCCCCTTGGATGAAGTCATGTCAGCTGCTCCGTCACCTCTGGAAGTTAGTTGGCTATAAAGGGTTTCCAGGCCCTGGGGGGTTATTACATGTTGATTAATTTGTTAAGACACAGTATTTCTGTTTGCTCAATAGTTTTTTAATTCACCTTGAGAGCTAGCCTTAAGAAGTTATCTGCCATCTGGGGATTTTTGCAGTCCAGCCAGGTTCTCCCTGTTTTGCTTGCCATCTGTAAACATTAGACATTGACCAAACAGACCTTTTCTTTTTTAAATGTAGAGCACTGTCAGAGGGTGCCTACAGTCTTGCTTACTAGGATCTGCTTGCGGATGGCGCCCTCTGTCGGATTCTCAGGCTCACAGCAGTACAGCAAACTGCATGCGACATGACGCACTGGGAATATTACGTAAAAAAAAGACCATGACTACCCCTGCTTGCACTTCAAACACAGTGTCATAATTTCATATAATATGTCTTTTAGGGATTTTCAACTATTATGATCATCAGTGAAGCTATACTCAGGTTGCGTTCCAAATCGCATACTTTCTACTATATAGTATGCAGAAAAAAGAATTAGGATGTCCCGATTCTTGTGGCCAGATTTAGGATGGTTAGAAGTACCCGGATGTCCTACTTCATGCGGCCAAGATTGTTAGTGTTGAAAACTGCATCCTATTTGGGCGATTCTGACCCACAATCCAGTGCGCAAGTGAAGTGACGTCACATCGACGAAGCCTCCATATGAAAACAAACGGGGATGCGACGGATATAAAAGCAAGAGGCAAGATCAAGGCGCAATGTTATGATGAAATAAGAGAGTAAAGTATGTCCCAATAGTATGCCTACTGCATCCTAACTAGATTATTTTTATCGTTGGATGTAGTATGTAGAATAGAAAAAAGAAAGAGTATGCGATTTGGAACGCAACCTCAGTCTCAATGTCAATACTGCTGCTAGAAGTGTACCTTTGGCTTTCTGATTTTTACTTAAAGTGGTGCCCACATTCTTAGTAACTGCCCAGTTCCACAGCTGGATGGCACACTCCTCAACCTGTGATGAGTTAGAAAAAGTAAAATGCATGCAACCGACTTAATTCTGACAACTTAATGGCCTCATCAAGATAACCCAATGCTATATTGGAAAAAAAAAGTGACATAAAAAAAACACCAAATAGGTATGTATAAGAGTAATAATAGCACTATGAAATGTTATAGTACATTCCTCTGTTGGACTGTTGGCTATTAGTCAAGCTCTGTAACACACTTTTAACTACCTGTGGATCTGCTATTTTGGGGAAATCCTCCAGGCCAGAGACTTCGGAGAAGAGTTTCTCTATCAACTCATCATAATCTGTTGGTTGTTTCTGCAGCAGGTTCTCTGTGAGTGCTTGGGTATATAGAGAAGCAATTACAGACATGTTGACAGGACGAGAACAAGGCAACAGCAGACACCACTAACCTAAACTAGTGGTCAGTGTCATTTCTGACACAGTATAGCACATACCAAGACATGTTTTACCAACTAGCCTGACATCAGCTGTCATTTCACAATGGCAAACAAAAGGGGAAATGGGCGAGCTCACCACAATCATATCATCATCATTCCTGGAAATAAGTTAAAATGTTTACCCCAAATAAAGTTAGTGTCGCAATAGCTTGTTTCATTCTGGTGTGTCTCTTGAGGCAATTTTAAAAGCAATTTGATATTTTGTTGTTGCTCAAAGTTCTAACTCACATTTCAAAATGACATATTAATCTGTTGATACTGACGTGACCAGTGACTGTTACCGGTAGATATTATGAAATTCATAAATACCGGTTTCCAAATAGCAAAGTATTCTACAAAATGAAATTGAGAAAAAGTCTTCAAAGGTTGAGAAGCTATAATAACCTGTAAAATATCAGTATTTGTTCGTTTATTAGTTCATTTACTGTGCAAAGATTAATTATTCAGGCATGTGATTATTTTTTTAATTAACTTTGTTGGGTCAATTCAGCATCACTGTCCTTCATCATTTTGAACATTCAGGTGAAGCTAACTAACCATCATATCATCTATATTAGACTGTATAGCCTTCTGCTGTTCTCCCATATAAAATTAATTTTGGTCACGACTAGCGAGGTAAAAGGCTGACAGAAGAACAGTGGAATTCAATGCAGAGGTAAAGTTAGCATACATAAAAAAGCACTAGTTTGACACTTGAGCTACGTTGTTTAGTAATGTTAGCTTATTTGAGTACAACTTATTTGTAGCCAAAACTGTGTCTAAACAATACTTGCTAAAACAAATAGAAGTAAACCCGAGTGAAGGGGATAGTTACTCACATTTCACAGTTGAAACAAACCGCTCCATGCTGTTTATGTTGAAGTTTAAAAAAAAATCTTGAGCCAGCTCCTCTCCACTGCACGAGCTTGTTTGATTTACAGCTATCGCTAAAGCCCGCGAAATCTAACAATGAATGCAGGGTAAAGAAGCTTAAAGGTAACACAAAGTCAACATTGAGATTATGCTTAGTTTAGTAAGACTTCCCTTGGCTTTTTAGCTTTAAAATATATATAGGCGTAGGCCTATATATTTATATATACAGAAACTGCTTAATATTAACCAGAATTATTAGTTTTTTTTAACATTTGGCTGAGTTAAATTACAGATAGCAGCAGCATTATTATGTGACAATTTAGAAACATTCCTAGCATATTAAAATATGCTAATTTGAGCTAAGCTAGCATTAAAGGTGCACTATGTGACTTTGAGTGTGTCAGAGAACTGAACATTGTATGAGCTATATTCGCAAAACTGAATAAATAAACTTTTCTCACAGAAACATTGGATTAGGCTACTTGGATACTGTTTGAAGTGAGAACGCTACCTGTAAAGCTACTGTTTCACTGTTTACAGCAGCAGGGCCCACATTTTTGTTTAGAAACATATTCTAGTCTAACATTTGGGTACCTCAAAATGTAAACAAATCCCCCTCTGAAACTGCATAGTGTACCTTTAAATGATATTGATATAGCCTAACTACAAGAGATAGATAGATAGATAGATAGATAGATAGATAGATAGATAGATAGATAGATAGATAGATAGATAGATAGATAGATAGATAGATAGATAGATAGATAGATAGATAGATAGATAGATAGATAGATACCTTATTCATCCCAGAATAAAAAAAATTGTTTCAGTAGCAAACAATATCCTTATCAAACATTTTATTTGCAATACAAATGAATAATGTGCATTTATTGGAGTCGGCACAGAAGGAAGTCAGTGTAGATGCTTATTGCTGTTGGCAGGAATAACCTTTTGCTATAGCCCAGCTGAAGAAGCTCTCACTAAAACACTCTGCTGTATAGGGGGTGTGTAGTCATGTCCATTATCTTCAGGAGCTTGTGCAACATCCTTATCTCCACATGCAACTCTAGGGGCTCCAGAGCAGCCCCCAGCACAGACCTATGACTTCTGTATCATTTTGTTCAGTTTCTCTGATACTGCTGCGCTGCCCCAACTGATGGCTACATAGGAAATTGCACTTTTCACAACAGACTGGTAGAGGATATGCAACATCTTGTTGCACTCATTGAGGATATAAGCTTCCTCAAGAGGTAGAGTATTCTCTGTCCCTTTCTGTGGACAGCCTCCATATTACATTTCAAGTCCAGTCTGTTGTCCAGGTGAACGCCCAGCTGTTTGTAGTCCTCCTCCACCTCACCATATCTACTAGGATGGTAGTAGTGTTCAGATACGTTTCCTGGTCCTCCCAAATTCCACAACCATCTCCCTCGTCCTTGTTACATTTAAGAGGATGTGATTTTCGCCCCATGCCACATAGCTGTCCACCAGTTCACTGTACTCTTCTATCTTCTGTTCAGAACCGACACTTCCCTAAACTGCTGAGTCGTCTGAATATTTCTTGTCATGACAGGAATATTCAGATGATTCAGCTGTTGTGTGGTGTGTCAGTGCTGGACAGGAGATACAATATAACTACCTTGATGGTTACAATACAGATTGTAGAAAAAGGCGTATTTTACAATACTGATTTTGACTTGGTTAACAAAGCTGCCGCAAATTAATTATGGGTACACTACATCTAGTGGCACATCATGCTAGCACGGTGGCACTGTAAATGGAACAGTGCCACCATTAACTATCCATTACACTCGCTTTTTAAAAAGCTCTAAAGTATAATCTGATACTACTGAAATAGTAACTTTGAGATGTTTTGCCCTCTTAGTTTCCTCTTTAAACGTGGGTTGATCTCACTTTTAAAATAATTCATTCAGGCAGTGCCAAACAAACAAAAAAGAAAGGCCCTAAAGTGTTCATTTCCCTTTCCTGCAGGTCTACATATATAAAATGTACTCCAGGCATGCACCACTACGTTTTGGAAACCAATACTCTTAAGTTTTTTATTCAGCCACAACAGGCCCATTTAACAAAAGTAACCCAATAGTTTGGTCAACGTGACTAAACCTGAGACTGGTCCACTTTTAAAACAGTCAAGTAGTCAGAGCAGGCAAGCAAATTAACTCTGTTCAGAGAGTGCTCTGTTGTTCTGAGATCTTCAGTGGAACCCTAAATGTGACACTTGTTCTAATGGTGTACATTTCTTTTCCAATATACCTTTAATTGGATTGCATTTTGAGTTGATGAATTTTTATTTCAAATGAACTGTTATCTCTGTTGGTCCTTCGTTATTGATCCAACAATGTGGATATTGAACAAAAACTATTTAAAAACAATATTTGTATCAGAAACAGATATGTGGGCCAGCTACTGTACTTGCATGTCAAAGTTTATGCATGATTGGTTCCCAGTAATCTTTTTTTTCCATCTAGTGCAGACTTATTTCATGACCCTGCCTTGAAGAACGACAATTTATAATATTGCTGTATTAGAAATGGTTTTGTTAATATAAAAGCTCCATAAAAATATATTATTCTCTTCAAAGCTGCATGAATGTGATGTCGAGAGTGTGGCATTGTTTCCACTCACTGATTAGAGTCATTTGATCAACACGACATGCAGTGAGAGCCCCATCTGCTCCTCTGCTGAAGAGAGACCTTATTTCTACTGGTTAATTTACCCAAGACAAGTTTGCTTTTGGGGCAAGAGGAAGAGTGCATGCTGTGTGTGTAGGACAAGTTTCTCCCCCATAGTGTGTTTTGAACACCAGATTCTAAAATAAAACACTTAAAATCCACCCCTCCAACCCCCTTGCAACTTCCAGCAATTGTTCATCAGGAGTCTTATCTGCTGCCCTCTGTCTCCTTCACTGAAGACGTAAAATGGGAGCACACGATAAGAACATTCTTGTAGTAGACTAGGCTGTTTCTCTCAAACCTCACTTCTTCTTTGTGCATATTGTGAGCTACATCTGTCTCTTTAAATTATATTATAACCCTATAACACGTCTATCTTTATGGTCTTGATAGCTCACATCCTTAAGCCATTTTCTTGAGACTTTTACAATTTGAGTCTTGTCAATCTTATTCCATGCAGAGTTCATTCCGGAATCTATAAAGTTAGGTTTTTCACAGTCTCATTTAAGTCTAGAAACAAACTAGCCCACCAGCCTATAAGCATAATGTTTCCCTTTAATAGATTAACTTTGCAGAAGAGAGATAACTATTTGTGTACAATAGTTCAGCAACCCAGATATGGACTTAGTGGCTTTTCAACATACAATAACACATGTTCTCATGTGCCATTTCTCAATTTTTCTGTCTCAGGGATGAAAGATTGGTTCTGATTCACATTTCACCACTTGTGCTGCGCCTCACCCAAGACACAACCAGCACTCAAGATCCAGGCCCCAAGATGGTGGGTTGAGTCCTGACGTGGGCGGAAAGGTGAGGGCAGGATGTTCTTATTTACAATGACTGCTGCTGTGTCCTGTAGCAGCAGAGTAATTGTTGTGGTGATAAAAGAAAAACAGTCTGCAGCACATCCACACACTGCAGGGTACGGCTGGACAAAAGAGGATTATTTACACATAGATATAAAAAGCTGTGTATCCTGTTTCTAATGTTAAAAATAAATCCAGCAAATATTTTTTCTAAACACTTTGGCAGATAGATTGGATCTGATGTGACAATGATGGTTTACGTTTGATTCTGTTTCCTCTTGAGACAAGATAACTGATGTTACCTTTAACCTCAAGTTACACTGTGTGTTGATTTTATCAAAGGCAGTGTTGCATGTTAAGGTCAGTTTAATGATCTACTTTGTAATTTAGGTGGAAACTGTCATTAAGAAACATACTGACAACAGATTAGTGAGGTGATATTGATATATTAATCAAACCTATATCAGTCCTAGATTGAAATGCTCTAATAAATCCCATTCAGGGTAATTTCAGTTGCTTTTAGAAGGAGAGTTTTCCACTAAAATATATATAAAATATATATATATATTACTGTGGTTTCTGTTCCATATTTCCATGGACAGCTGTATTACTGTCACATCTCTGTATTTTACCTTTCTAACCGGTACCCATAGTTGTAGTCTGACACAAAAAGATTAGATAGGCTAGTATATGTCTAATCGTTATTTATGATGAAGTGATCTCCCCCTCAGTAGCCTGAAGAAAGGAGTTTGTCCCCCCCAAAAAAGTGACGTTGCGTCCTTCCTCTGTGTCTCCATAAAAACGTGCCTCACGCATGGACTGTAGCCTAAGTGTTTTGCAAGGGAGGAGGTCCAAGGCGCGCATGAAAGGCAGGAGCTGATTGATCTTGCTTTTGTGGGGCTATACCAGACACTAGTTAGAAACTGTTACACCTCTCACTCAACTATTATTTTTCACCATCCATTCATTTTGATTAATTTCTCTATTTTTGGTTCGGGAGCACCTGCCCCGGGGATAGAGCGGTACATCCGTCTCCTCATTGCGGGATCGGGAGTTGGACTACCCAGCTGCGCAGGAGAGCTCCCCCGCGAAACGCGTCATGGGATACGGGAGAATCACTGCCGCTTTTTGCATGCGCACCTGAGGGTTTTGAGGATTTACAGCAAATACTTTAAAAAAAGAAAAAAAAAACTCTAAACGCTTTTTAGAAGAAACTTTTTCCAGTCTCGCGGAATTATAAGCCTCTGCCAAGGACTCTTACTTTTATTTCTTACACACGGTTTGGATTTCGGTGAGGAGTTGGCAGCATGGTCTCATCCCTCAGCTTCAAATTGGTCGTGGTCATCTTGTGTTGTTCATCACTCGCAAATGGTAAGAAATGATTCTGACTGATACATTTTTTTTGGCGTAGCCTAATAGAGTTTTAAAGGCTAGGCTACTTGAAAGAACAGAATTTAAAAAATCGCACAGTTTGACAGTTTGATTCTTTTCAATTAATGAATAATGCATGTCGTTTTTATAGATAATCTTAGCAACTGTTAGTTATAAGAAGGATAAGTAAATAAAGTGTCCTCTTTTTATTCATCTTCGTAATAATCTTATTTTACCATGTTTAATTGGGCTGTAAACAAGCTTATTATTTTCATCGACATTTTTGCTTTTTTCACTCTGAATTTTATAATTTTTAAATTGTTAATTTTGTATAAATATGTCTGTTTAAATTTGATTGTTTATGGAAAGGTACATGTGTCAACAGTTTGAAGTTGTCAATGGACCTGCGTTTCTCACCCAAGCCGCTAGAGGTAGTCTTGTCCCGCTATTATTTGGTGATTATTAACAAAAATGTGTCGACTTTTGACAGGCAAGTTTAACAGATGGGCAGTATTTGTATTTGAATATGAGACTGATTTTATTAATGACATTTTGATTTAGATATGGTATCTTGGATATTCTAAATACATTGCAAATCAGACCGTTTGTGATATAGCCTACAGTGGCCTATATATTATGAAAAACATTTATTCCAGCTATTGTTATCAGTGAGTGAACAGGATTAAACATTTTGGGAGGAGAATGCATGTTTCCTCTGACAGCACAATCAGCGTCATTGTCTCAGTGTCACTCCAAAAAAACTAAGAGTAAAAAGGTGGATGTTCCTCTACTTTGTGCCAGGTCCAGTGTGCCAGACTGATAGGCCCAGTAAGCCTTCCTTATTATTTCCAAATAAACAGCCCATCCAAACAAAGGAAATACTGTCCATGTTTACCCCTCCCCCAGCACACACACACACACACACACACACACACACACACACACACACACACACACACACACACACACATAATCGTACTCCGCCTATGAAGCTTTGTCTACGATGTTTTTGAGTAGATTTCCTTCACTGTCCACACACAAAGCGTGGGAAATACACAAGGAGGAAGCGGACGTAGGGGCAAGAGGCAGCCTGGAATTGTTCTGGCCAGTAAAGGTCACGGAAATGTGACACGCTACCTGAGTAAAGATTTCTTCCTGGAGCTCCTTGTGTTCATATTGAGCGATGTCAAACTCCATCCACAAGACAATGGCAGGGAGGAAAGGAGGGTATTGTTTTTGCATAGGAGCCACTAACTGGTAAAGCCATTAGTTATTGATGGTGCTTCAAGTTTTTTCTGTTTATTTTAAGGTGTGTGACACAATTAACTTGGTAACTTAAGCACAGAGCTGCACAGAAACAATGCATTCATGCTTAACCACCAAAATTAAGATTAATGTTGCATTTTGTCATTGTCGTTGCCGTACCATAATATTACATTTATGATTTTATCACAGAGAGACATTGATAGAGGCTTTAACCATATTTTAACAGTCTTCTAGTTTGACATTCTGACTCGCCATTTTTCTGCTGTTATTATAATGACTGAAGATATTATTGAATTTTAGACCTAGAAGCTAGCTTGTTTTTGTTTTGACATAAAATTCCCCTTTCTTCACTCATCATGGTCAGAGTTCTCTTTTAATCTGCACTACGTTGCCTTGGTCAAACATCTATTTTTCTACAATGAGAACAGTTTTTTTCTTTTCTTTCTAGCAGTGAGTTGATGTTGTGGCTAATTTGTTTTGGATTCGTTTTCTCTTTCCTGCTGAGACACTTGAGATGGAGTGGAAAATGGAAGTGATTGAGAGGTCAACCTAGTGCATTGGGGTCTCATTGCTCACTGACAGTTCCTCAGGGTCCATGCAGGCAGCTCTAGAAAAGCACATCCATACACACACACTCACCTGGATTGGGAGACTTAACATCAGAGCAGAAAAGTTATCCCCTTACCAGGATATTTAACTTAACAAATTGCTTTGTGTAGCTGTTCTTATGGGATGATTGCGGCATCTGGTCCATACTAGGCATATGCACCCTAAGCCAGCAATATATTTTCTTTGAATCCTGCATGGGATTTCAATTTCGCGGGGCTTCTGTCTGGTAACTTCAGTTAATCATAAGTTATGGAACACGAATCCTCTGGGTTTACCATTTCGGACTCATGCTAGCACATTTTGTTTGTTGGCTCTACTCAACTTTATATAACCAGGAATGGCCACCCATCATGGCCAGATGTTCCTTTATTTTGTTTTTTTAACAGGAGTCTGGGGCATTTTGCCTCCAAATCTCCAAAGGCTAATATACGGCTAATAAAAAAGGCACTCTCCGTATATGTTGTGTTAACCTTGCAGTTGGCAAAGTGGAGTGTTTCAGAAAAGATGTATGTGAGAGAAAACTCCAGCACGCACGTAGAATGTAACACAGCCTAGGCAGTGATAGCTGCTCCTTATTTTGGCAGGTGGTCCTGTCCCAAGTCCTGACAAATGTTGTAACTTTATGTTGAATGTTTAGCCTTTTGTGAATATGACTCTTTGTCTTGAACATGTCAAACGTAAGGCAACTTACCATTATCTTGATTAAAAAGTTAACGTTAAAGTTCCTTATTGGAGTGGAAGCATATCCCTATTTGAAATATTTGAAACAGCTTTAAACTGCTACTGTGTATAGTGTGTTGCATGCGTCAGATTACAATGATTAGACAATCAACAGGCTAAACAGAATGTGTGCCATCTCATTAGCTCATTTCAGTGGCTGTTGCAGATCGGCGACTATTCGCTACTGTTTTGCTCCTGTTGTCATGGCTGTTATAAAAGCAAATGACAAGAGTGACCCTGCACACTTTTGTTAATCAGTAATTAGTTCTCAAGAGAATTTTCATGTCACATTGTCACTTTAGCCTTGAAAACACCCAAAAAAGATTTTTCTGTCCTTACTCTCTCAAAAAAGAAGAAGGGAATTCCGCACATTATTTCCTGCACTTGAAGGGATGTGACTTTTTGTTTCCTGTTTAATTCAGTGAGAGTACAGTCATCGCATACCGTAACAATGGTTCTTATTACGCAACATCAAGGATGAGCTATTGGCATGCTACAACAGCTAGGCTGGTGACATGACATCTTGCCAACAGTTCCGTCAACTCATGATGTCCTTCGAAGTTCTGTCAAGTTGAAGTGAGGTAACAACTCTGGGCAGTTATTGGGTTAAAGTGCCCCCAAAAAAAGTAAATCCTTTAATGGCTTTATTTGAAGTAAGGTAAGCAATAAGGGTAGATAGTGTCAACTATCAGTTGAGTTGCTGAATCTCTGGCTTGATTAATTGAAAAACTCTGTCATTGTTTGGCTGTTCTTCCAGACTAAATATTTAAACAGCATTTTCTGGGCCACAAACATTTGCGAATAGTGTAGCAAGTATTCTGGGATTCAACTGTGTTTGAATTTTCAGTCTTTATTTCCTGACTGGTAATGATCCTACTGCAAATGTTTTCCAAACACTATGTCCTGTGCCACTTCCTTTCGTCAATGCCAAGTGAGGACCAGGACATACAAATGGGATCCTGGTCCGATGGTGATCTTAATAAACTCTGTAATAATCTGTTTGAATTTGTGTGACTGGCAAGACCACATCAATATTAGGCTGAAAAAATCAACCAGAAGTCCCTCAGCCTCCCTCTCTCTCTCTCTGGATCTCTCTCTCCCTCCTTCACTGTCTTTGTTCCATGCCTGTCCTCTCCTTAATGGCTCTTAATGAGAACCAGCTTCAGGCCTCTTTGAACCAACACAATAAGCACAATTTCTGGCATTTTTCAGGGCGCTCTGCGTGAGGAATGCAGCACACAGCTGTTACGGCGGGTTAGGGGTTCAGGAAGCTTGCTGAGGTCAGCGTTGGGCAGGCACTGGGGCAGGTGGGAGTTTGGAGGGTGTGGGTGTAGAGAGACAATCACAGGATGATTTTTCTCTCTTTTAACGGGCTGTTGCAGGCCCCTGCTGATTCCTCCATCTGCAGTGTGTTACTGAGGATAATACGGGAAAAAATTGGCCAGTTTTGTAGTGATGAGCTGCCTGGCAGTGCAATTCAAGGTCAGGAAGATGTTTTCGATTGCTGTTTTTGGTGTTGTGTGCAAGCAGATGCCAGCATTCATACACGTGTTGCTTTTGTATCAGAACATAAGCCAAATAACTGATGTGTGTACATGCAGGAATTGTAAATCCCAGGGGGTCAAATTCTGCTTGATTTATGATTTAAGTTCTTATTTCCAACAATCATATAATTTGACTTGCTGCCAATTTATTTGAAAACACACACACACACACACACACACACACACACACACACACACACACACACACACAAAAGAACATTCTTAAGGACATTTTTGACAGCTAAAGAGAAATCAACAAACTCATGAAATGTAGATTCCGTAATTTTTATCAATGTCAATTTGTTTTCAGTTTTTAATCTAATATACAGCTGAAAGCATGTGGGATCACAACATGCAAGAATATATGCCACATCCTTTCCCCTCTGCATAACCTTGGACAATAAAACAATGATGTTCTAATATTTTGTGAGGAAGCCGATATATTGAGTCCTGCCAACACTGGCACTGACTGTTCATTTTTAGCACAACAGCTGCTCTCAATAATAAGCAAATACTATTGAGATGTGTGTGAGTGTGTGTTTTTCTGTTTATGTGTGTTTGTATTTGTAAATGCAGCTGTACTTGTTGTTTGTGTGTGGATTTCAATGTGCGCGTGTATATACACGTGTCCGTATGTCATTCTGGGAGTAAGCTGTTGTGTAACTCCATTGTCCTTTCACTATTACAAATAAAGAATTCCCTGGAAGACAGTCACTGGACTTAATAATAAGTCTTAATAATAACTTGTTTTCTGACCACAATGAGAAGCTGTTCAGGCAGCTCATTGAAAAGAAGGAAATCACATATGGGACTGTGACACCTCCTGGACAGCCGAGAGAATCACAGTGTTTCCTATGTTGATCACAGATAGAGGGACCTCTCAACAGACAGCTGGCTGTACACCAAGTGGAGGCCACCTTTGAATCAAACATCTCAACCTCATATTGTAATGCTAGCATTTAGAGTGCAAGATCAATGGTAAATGTAGAAATTACTTGTACCTTAAAGAGAAAGGAAGCGGCCACTGAAGGAGGTTGAGCGCTAGATTGGGTGGAAACGCATACAAATACACTCATCAGGGTCTTCCTCGGTTCTCCATGATTTGGTCTGATTTGACCTTTGCCTAAGAGGCTGGAGCATATCAGTTGAAATTGAACCCACATGCACAGCACTGAAGTGATTCTGATATGTGGGTGGGAAGTTAATGGGATGATGTAAATGTGCATGTTTCTTTGCCTTTTATTAAGTGAGTGTGTGTGTGTGTGTGTGTGTGTGTGTGTGTGTGTGTGTGTGTGTGTGTGTGTGTGTGTGTGTGTGTGTGTGTGTGTGTGTGTGTGTGTGTGTGTGTGTGTGTTTGTATTCAACAGGACATTCTGAGAGACATCACTCGCCTAGGATTCTGCCCTCTGGCAATCCCCTCACTCTTCATAAGGATGCTATGCTAAGCCTCATATGCAGGTATGCAACATGAATGTTTGTGTCAATGCCAAGTGAACCAAAACAACATTTAAACATGATCAGTGTTTAATGAAACAGTAGTAGATCTAACACTAATGTAACGTACATAGATGTGTTTCCATTTTATATCTCTTCATACTTGTATCGCCCTACGTTCTACTCTACTCCACTAGATGACTGATTCATATTTTAAATACAAAACATGTTGATCTTACTAAATATTATGCATTGTTACAGTTTATTCTATGACCATTGGTATGCACTTAGTACTTTCACTTAAGTAACATCTTCAATTAGGACATTTACTTGTTAAGTATTTTACTAATTTCTTTTGCTTAAAGAGGACCTATTATACTACTTTTCTGGTCTTAATTTCTTGTTTTACACTGCTACAGAGCAACCTGACACGAATCACATCACAAAAAACTATGTAGATTTTCGGGAAGCTCTTTCTCTTATTTTGGCGATCCAGCACGTCCTGTCAACACTTGAGTGTGTGTGCTTCGGCAATCTCCGCTCCCTCCGTCTGTGATCGGCCATCTCCGCTCCCCTCCCCCCCTCCTGCAAACCCCACTCCGTTGTGATTGGTTACCTTCCTTCCGGAACACAGACGCGAACAGGGAAGTGACAGCATTACCATACATGGAAACATCCGCGTGGTGACTTCACAAAGTTACATGCGACGTCACAAAGTTACGGAAGGGTAGACCGCTTTGAACACGTGACTTCTCGACTGGCTAGAATAGTGTTTAGTGCTCTGCACAGACACCCCAGACGGTCAGCAGGGAATACGTCGAAATGCATGTAAGTCATTATTTGATAATTTAGTATGGTTAAGCATGACTATGAATCATCATAACAACGTTTATAGGTCATAAAAGTCAAAAAGCATCATAGGTCCGCTTTAAGGATTCAAATACTAATTGTTTCCCTCTGCATTTGGTCATTGATAAATATCTAAATTTATTATTAGTGTGATTTGGTAAGTATCCTGCCTCGCAGCCGCAGGAATACTTCAACCTCCGTTTTTTAAATAATTGAACAAGGTTATGCCCCAATTTTCTTTCCCTTTGGTCAGTTATCAGAGGTCATTCAGGCCAATAGGAATCTGTTTCTGAATTATCACTGCAGCCATAAAGTTTAAACTCTGGTCTCATTACATGATATTAAGCCCTGGGGAAGTAATTCCTGGGCTTTTGAACACAATCTTTCAAAGAAACCAGTGGTGATGGTCCACATATATATCAGTCTGATTGCAATTTCCTTAAGGGATGGTGGGACCCAAGAGTGCTGCATTCACATTTGCTAAGAATTTAGAGAGACTTGCATCATTTTGTAGGACCGCGAGGAATGTTCAGGAACCCATGTCTATCTAATGTAATGCTTCCCTACAAGGCCATATGCAAAGACGCCTGGCCCATACAGCGCTATCGTGTTTTCTGTCACTGGCCGAGAGCTGGAGATTGCTTGACCCCGAAAGGCAGCGGCAGGGGCGTTGCACCAAATTCTGGGCCCCTATACAGGAAGTCCTGATGGGCCCTCTGAGAGGCGGTCTCTATGTTTGTCTATAGTCCAAAATGTATGAGTGACTGGTCCCTCTCTGAGCCAGATAACAACACAATGTTTCTATTGATGAATGACCAAATCATTACGCGTACTTGAACACAACCCCTGGTCTAATGACTCTTAATAAACATGCACACACACAGTGTTTCTCACAGGAATTTGGGAGACTGTGTCGTGGACCCTGGACCTTCTAGGGGGGTCCGGGGGAATGCTCCCCCGGAAGATTTTTTTTTAAATGTTTAAGTAAAATTCATCAATCTGGTGCACTTTGAGAAGAAAACTAAGGCTAAATCAACTGTTCCTATGTAAGCTATTTAGTACTATTTTCTGGAATAATTTATAGACACAGAATGACCAAAAAGCAGAAAGAAGAAATGTACATGTTTAAAAAATCCAGTCAGCTTTGGGAATTTTCCCTTCGTTTGTATTTATTAATGGCCCAATATAGGCCCCTGATCTTCGTAGCCCCGAACAATGTTATTTAAAAAATAGCAAAAATGTACTGACGAATGAAAGGCCCCTGATATATATATTTTTTTCCTAAATAAAATTTTTCGGGGCCTAAATTGAGCCAGTAAAAAAAATTAAATAAAAAAAATACGTTTTTATATTTTTTGGGTGCAGCCCCCCTCTGCCTTGGGCCCCCCAAGCCTGTTCGCAGTCCTACGGCCCTGAACGGAACTGACCATCGTCAGATGCTCATAATTACCGAGTAGAAGTTGAATGCGTCATAATACAATACAATGCAGCCTCTGAATGGGCGCATAGGCTACTGGAGCACTGTCAGACAGTAATATGTGTAAAACACATAGTCACTGTAGTAGTAACGTTCAGTTATTATAACTACAGTAGGAACCGTTGCTCTACAATGAACTGGCGACTTTTTTTTTTTTTTTCTTAAATGAACTGGCGACTTGATCAGAGTGTAGCGCGGCCAGATGACAGCTAACGTAGGCTCCAGCCTGCGCCCCGTCAAAGGTAATGTTATGAATAAACAAGTAGTAGGGTAGGCCTAATTGTTTCAGCCTCCCTCTGTAGTTTTACTCTCACCATTCTTAGAAAAACTGTTTTTGATGTCCTGGGCCCCTGCTCTGCTGCTCATAGCCTACTCTGGTCTCCTTCTCATCTCTTTTCTGGTGTGCGAGCTTGTGCTTTTTTGGGGGCATCCTCGCCTGCTGGAGTTCACTTCGCTCGCGCTCACTTAATTCCAATGAGGAAGAACGAACCGCGGGGTGGACCAAACCATTTTTTAAGAAGGGGCGAAGGGGGTTATTGAAATGATTACAATTAGAATATTGTATGACTTGTGGCTTTGTTCTAATTCAGACTCATTCGTATGATTATATATTAGTTCACTGTATAGGCCTACACAATAATTTTGTCATAGATTCTACTGGGGGCTGTGTGGGCCCTAGCTGGCTGTGGGCCCTTATAATCGTCATAACCTTTACCCCCTTAACGACGGCGCTGGGCAGCGGTATGCAAAATATGTTTGATGTTCCTCCGGGATTTCTTTAATGAGAGTTTGAAAATGGACGCTGTGTGAAAAGAATGTGTTAGCTGAGCACGTCATTCAAGAAAAACATGTTCCCATGTGAAAGTTCAAGTTATTGGATGAGTCAAGATTAAGTCAAAATAAACTTAAAATGAACATCACGTCAAAAAGTCTCATGGGGCACAGCAGCCGCTGCCATCCTTAACTGAAAAGTATTTGAGTTATTTGCCAGCTGTGACACTTTCTTCTTAAAATAGATCCAAGTTTTGGGTCCAGTGGAAAGACAGTTTTCTTTTACACAAAGCAGCCTCAGCCATCCAATCTTAAGTCGACCAACCGATTTTGTCCTCGGGTTCATCTAATGCCGTGCACTGTCTTCTGTCAGAGGTCATGATCGGCTGCACTGGACACTTCCCCATCGATTGATCTCATCAGAGGGGGTGAAGGTGGAGTCGTGTGTCTCTCGACGTCACCCTCACTGCAGTAATCTGACAGTCCCACACCTAAATGCCAGTGACACCGGAAAGTACAGCTGTAAATACTACAGAGATGGTTCAGACGACATCACCTCGACCTACGTCTTTGTCAAAGGTGAGACCTGCCAGCACTTTGACCACTTTGGATTCTAAATCCTTTTCATCAAATACACTCAATGAAGCTGTGGGAATAAAAGGGAATAAAGCTGTGCAGTCTCTTGGATTTATGACATATCCCCTCCAGTCCAGTCTAAGTCATTTCCAGCATGAAAAAAACTTAATGTAATAATAAGAAATACAAATACAAATAACAAGATACAAAATCTGGAAAATATCCATTTAAGCGAGTAAAAAAAACAGGATAAGTCAGCAAGAATGGGAGTAAATGAGAAAGGGAAACATTGAAAAAAAGGAAAGAAATAAAGACAGAAAAATACAGAATTTACAGTTATGCAAGTTATTCCTTGCATTTGAGCCCATGTGCCCCAGTTCTCTTTTTCAGAGAGCAAGAGGAAGTGGTTTCTTTTCTCCTGGAGGTGGAAGGGTGAGCTTGATTGCACGGGAAGCCCTGGTCATTGACTGTGATTTCCTGCTCTAGCTACTGTTTTCCTAAGTCTCCCCTAAAGCGTCAAATGACAGCATCACTTGCCGGGCAGCATGGAGGAGAGCCAAGTTTTAAATTAGCCTCAGCCCATTTTACATACATATGTTTTCAACTTTGAAACAGTTGATACATACACTTTAAATAAATATAAAATCCAGAATTTCTGGTCTAAGGGATGGGAAATAATTTCAGATAAAGCGGACTAAACTAAATGCTGCATGCACTTTTTTCCTTCTTCTGTTGCTCTGTGAATGTGGTTTCCAGTTTGTCTGCATATCAAGCAGCCTGCTGTGCCTATGTTTAGTCTAAAGCTCTCTTTTCAAAGGCCTTCAGCTGTTTATTACATCACTTTCCATGCTTACTTTTCAAATAATTGTTCCTTTATCACACCACTACTCCTTGACCTCTCACCATTGGCAGTTTATTTGTGTTGCCGTGAAGTTCCCACAGCGTCCATGTGTGTGATGCCTGTCGGAACACACCACTAGGCTGATTGCTCTATCTGTGCTCTGCTGCTTTTTCCTGTCAGGATTAACTGATCCGAGATTTCATCTGTGTGCTGGACGCCTTGACATTGCCCTGATTCAATTGCACTGCTAAACTCAGCTCCAGCATAACCGTTTGTTTTTTGGATCAGCAGCTGTAAATTTGCTACAGAACATGGTTCACCCAAAGGACAAATGTTAGGGGGCCCCATCTGGTATGAAAGGGGATTTCTGACTGACCTGTGTTTTATCCCACTTATTTTGGTGTTTTTTTTGTTTTGTTTTGTCCCTCAGATCCCGAACAACCATTTGTGAAGCCTTATTATCGTGAAGCTTACGGGCTGGGCATCTACAGGCATGAGACCAGCCTTGTGGTCCCCTGCCGAACGTCCTCTAATGATACTGCTGTAACACTGACGGGGGTAAGGCATCACAAAGACAATCATTTCACACGCTGCTCATGCTTTCCACTTATAGGTTACGTTGTTTTATTGTACTGTATATAGCAATGCTCTGTATGTGTTCTTAAGACCTTCAGTCAGTACTACTGTATGTACAGCATATATGTCACTCTAAGAAATCAAGATTGCGATTAATACCACAACAGGTTATTCTTACTTGTCCTCTCTGGCAAAGACAGCATTTCCACTCTGTGCTTAAGGCGTCTCACTGGTTCTCACACTCGATGTGTGTTAAATCACTCTTGCACGCAGAAACAGACCAGGGACAGTGGCATGTCTGAGGGAAGCTCAGAGGCGGCAAAAGGAGTCATCCTGTCTGCTTCTTGTAAGAGCAGGAAGGTGCTCCAAGAGTGTTTTTCTTAGTATAGATTCTCAGACTAAATTTAGTCTCCCCCCCCCCCACCCCAACTCTTACAAACGTCAGGAAATGCAGTAGAAAAACAGTACACACTGTGTCCAGTCACAGGAAACAACAGATAAAAAAACACTTTATGGGGCACTCCGGTGGCGTAGTGGATAGAGTGCGTACCATATTGGCTCCGGCCTTCGTTGCAGTGGTCGCGGGTTCAAATCTGAACTGTGGACCTTTACTGCAGGTCATCCCCCCTCTCTCTCTGTCTCCCCATTTCAACTCTGTACTATCTAATAAAGCTTGAAAATGCCAAAAAAATATCTTAAAAAAATAAATAAAAAAAACACTTCATGAGGATTATCACACTTGGTGCCAGGATGTCAATCAGTGGAGCGGAGATGTGTCAAACAATGTGGATTGCACAATGCTTATGTATCCATGCCGACCAAAAAGCTGTGTGCTATTTTGTCATATTTGAAGGATTGATACATTACCATGTGGAACAGTCCATTCAGTGGACAAACACATCTGACTCAGATGGCATAGATAGTGGTTGTGTTGACCTTCCTGCTATTGGTAAATCCATGGCACTCCTCCTTCCTCCTCCCTTTCCTTCCTTCCCTTCCCTTGCCTCCTTTCCCATCCACACTCCTGGCATGAGAACAAACAGCAGCAGGCACACGCATGCTCTTTTTCCGAGCTTGCAATGTGTGTTGTGCTCTATTGCATAAATGATTGCATAGGTAACACTCCACCAAACAATTCAAACTAATTTGATTTTCACTCTCACAAACGTCTATCCTCAGCTGGGCCCAGTAGAGCATGAGTCACATGGTAAATGAAGCTGAGTGCATCTGGTTTAGTGACCTTTAATAAACATCACCACACATCTATGGGTGCTGAAAAAACATTCCTGTTCTGCCCTCTTGATTGCAGATCCCGGCTTTATCAGAGAAGACTCTTAAAGGGATGGTATGGGATCCAAAGGTGGGATTCAAGATTCCCTACGGTCCCTTCACTTCGTATAGTATGCTCACCTGTAACACCATGGTCAACGGTCGGGAGCTGAGGTCAATGTACATCCCTGTTAGATGGAGTGAGTCTGTCAAAACTGTCTTATTTAAAAAAATAAATCGTGGAAATCGTATTGATTTCTCTTTTTCTTGAGAATTTTTCGCAGTCACCTCATATTTGTGTCCATTTTACAGCTAGCTTTCTTAATAATGTGAAGATCACCCCAGAGCGTGTCAAAGTGTTGGTTGGAGACACCCTTACCCTCAACTGTACTGGTGAGACTACCTATAATGGAAGAATCAACTTCACATGGGAATTTCCAAGGAGGAAAGTAAGTTAAGGAATTACTTTTGACCGTGTTTGACTGGAATGTACAGTATATAAAGGGGATCTTGACTAGCAGTGGAGTTAATGGTACCTTCTTTGTCTTCAGGAAAATCTGAGCTATACATACAAGAACTTAGTTAACCCTGCTAGGGTTATCGTGATGAGCAAGTCTTTAGTCTTGCCAAAAATTACCATGGAGGATAAGGGGATATACCGCTGCAAAGCTGAGATTGACCCTACGAAGCCTAAGAATGCCTCAGCAAAAGTCATTGTCTATGGTTAGTGCGCTTTGGATGGATTATAAATCTAATTCAAAATGCAAGGAATTTTTACATCTAAATGATCATGATATACAAACCAATACAATGATGGCTTTATGTTTTTTTTTCTTTTCCAGAGCATCCTTACCTTAATATCTCCTATAGGCATGAGAGTCATAAGGAAATGGTTGTCCAAGAAGGCTTTAAGAAGGTTGTGTTTCATCCAAAGGTCAATGCTTTGCCACCACCAGACATGTTAGCATGGTAAGTTACGTACATTGCACTATATTTGCCACTGTAATACAATGAGAAAAAAGTGCAGATAAAAATAAATATATTTACTACATTATTTTTATTAATATGTATGCAGTGTGCTGAATGCTGTGCAACCCAAAATAAATATTTTGTAAGTGAACTTTCCATTCACTTATTTTCATTGCTTATTATTATATTTATTTTTCCAATTTTAGGTATAAGGATGGAGTCCCTATCACGAAGAATTCCACCTGTTACACCCTGTCTGGTTTCAGCTTGATGATCGTTGACGTGCAGCTGAAGCATGCTGGGGTCTTCACCATAAGCCTGGGCAACCAAGTGAAGGGCTTGTACAGGAATCTGAGCTACACTCTGGAAGTCAACTGTAAGCTCTTGCCATAAACCTGATAATTTGACTGCTGATCCTGAGGAAATTAAGCAGTGCCTTGGCTGTTTGATTGAGGCTGCCTCAGCACTGAAGCTGCTCTCAGTACAGTTCACTGGACGGCAGGTAGCAGCTCTAGAATGAGAGGAATTTGGGGGCTTGTTGATTCCAGGGCTGGATTGACGTAGCATGGGCAGCTGTTGTTGATTATTGGGGCTCTTTTGAAGGGGCTTGGCGCAGTGTGTAAATGGCATAGGCTCTATTCTACACGCAGACTCCAGCCGCTACAGACCCCCCGCCCCCTCAGTCCCCAGCAGTTATCTGCATCCTCAGCATGTGTATATAGTGCAGCTCACATAAACAACATGTTCCATATGATATGTATACATCTTGAAAGAAACAAGGACTGAGTATGTAATTCTTTGTTTTGATGACTTTTTAAGAAAACTGATAGCTGTTAACACTTAGAGGTTAGAAATGTTATAGGCAAAGTCTGCTTTTTATAGAGAACAGAGAAGTCAGTAGTTTCAAGCTTACCATGGGGGGCAGAGCTTTTTTCACTGCATTCTTTAAACATTTTCTAGGAATCCCAGTAGCATGCCAAAAAGGGGAAAAATCAGCCCACTTCTGGCTTGTATATGCTTTATTTATGGTCCTTGAATGTCCCACTTCACAAAACATTAATTTATTGGAATGACAAAAAATAAAACACAAACAAAGTGAAGAGAGAGTCCTGGTATCAATTAGAGAGCTATTTTAAACATAACTATAAGAGTCTCTTAGAGCTGTCACAATGTACCAGGTTAAATATGTGTTGTACGTGATGGCATGTGATGGTATGTGTGTGTGTGTGTGTGTGTGTGTGTGTGTGTGTGTGTGTGTTGTGTATGTATGTGTGTAGTGGGACACAGGTTTTGTTATTTGTGGCTGTGCGCACCCTGACTATTTCAGCTGCTCAATACAGAGAGATTGGCCAAGGGATATGGGCTGCCTCCTAAGTTTGGACAAGGATCTTTGTTTTCGATTGAAGCACATATGGTTGATTCACTGACCTCGGCCACAGTGGGGTCGTTCTTTGACCTACAGCCCCGGGCTAGCCAATCCTCCTGCCATTCTTCTCTTACGCAGTGTCTAAAGGACAACGGGTGTCAATGGCACCTTTTTCATGGCTATCCATCATGAAGATAGGGATTCACAAGACACAAGATTCTGGGCTGGCAAAGTTTGTTTGATCTAACCTGTTCTGTCTATGTCTCTTTTTCTCTTCTCGCTCACAGTAAAGCCAGCTATTTCAGAGGTGGAGCTCGCCACTGTGGACGTGCAGCCCTTCATGTTTGGCAAACAGCATCAGCTAACCTGCACTGCTTACGGGTTGCCCATGCCAAACATTACTTGGTGGTGGCAACCTTGTCAATCTGACCCTACGCTTAAGAAGTAAGTCACCAACGCACTATGCTCTAACTCTAAGCATCGAAATGTTTAAACTAGACTTTTTGTTTTCATGGTTAATTTAATCCAACCTTGGAAGTATTAAAGGCTAATCAAAAGGAAAGTGCTCCTGATTTAAGTCAGTAGATAAGTGTAGGGTCCGGAGCCACCAGTCCAGCCCGGGGATCCCATTAAACTGATCTTATTTTGACTGAATTTCTGCAGCCCAGAATATGACACATTAATCAAAGAAACAAAGTCCTCAAGAACTTCCCTCTCATTTGTGGCCAGTGGCTGTGTAGGCTGAAGGAGAAACACAGCGGAGTTCTATTAATCTCAGATTCCCCCGAGCTGTTACAGAGCTGAGCAGAGCAGAATGTATGAGTGACTGTGCAGGAATACCGGCCTGGTAATGAACCCACAAACAAGATGAACGTTTTCTGACATCCTGGCTTGTCAATGACAGCAGGAGACCCGCGAGTCCTACCATCATGAAAACAATAGGCCATTACCCTTGGGTTATCGGGCACCAACACCATTAGCAAAAACAACATTGTGGACTGCTGCAAAAAAAAAGATAAAAATGTCTATTACATGTTCAATGGTGTTAATCTACCGGTACCTACATTGTTTTACTCATTCATTCATTTACCTCAAAAACCCACTTGTACTTGCCAGATTTATGATAAATAATAGCAGAGTGTTAGTTGGGTCAAAGCGACTCTTTCTGCCGACTTAAAGATAATCAGGGCTGGCAGTGGGAACAGTGGCTGGGCCATGGCAGGCGGCTAATGAGACAGAGGAACAGTTAAAGCCTGGTGGGAGGCCAATTGTGCATAATGTTTGTTTTGTACAGTACTGACCCTGTAAAGTACCTGTCACTGTAAATCCAACTTGGAGCCCTTCAAAATCATATCTCATAAAAATCTTAGGGAGACACAGACTATTTGGGGAGGGGGGGTTCGGAGGTTATGTTGGATGCACAAAGAGGCAGAGAGTGTAGGGTGCAGTGATATAGTCTTTATCACTAGGGTGAGAAGTTATCAGCAGTCCCTTGTTGACCGCCAAGGTCTTAGGATCAACCTTATCTCCTCTGGCCAGAACGTGTGTGGGGGGGGGGGGCTTCCTGTACAAGGTGACGCACAGCACAGCCCTTCCTGTCGCTGTTGCTGTTTCCTCCTCGGCCTCTCCTCTCATCAGACTGATTGTTCACCACTACAGGCGGTGAAGGGTTTGGGGTGGGGGGTGGGGGGGGGGCGATCAAATCAAAGCTTTTCTCTAGGTTTTGTAACCCAGACAAACTGGTCTAGACCTGGATTCTACCCAAATCAGTCTCAGAGGTCTTTTGAAATACCCTAAGGCTTTTTTTTACGATAACATGTTGCACATTATAACCATTTGATCTGAGCAGGATGTGTTTAAGCATTGTACCAAGATTCGTCGTCTTTTTCTGCTGGGTTGTATTGTTTAATATCCAACACAACTACAACTGTCTCGACACATACTGACAGAATGACTGCATGGTCAGTTTAATTGCATTTTTTCTGTCCCGCAGTTGCGTTGCTGACACCAAGAAAATCATTGTCAGAACTGATGGCACCGACAACCGGATTAAGAGCATAAACATGAAGACTGAACTGATTGAAGGGAAAAACAAGGTACTAAGTGTTTTCACTTTCTGTGAACTGTCCACATGTCTTTAAACAATGGATGCACTTGTAGCATACTTTCTTCACCGTGAAATGAGGTTGTTGCAGGGACCAAGTCAACAGTAGGATTTATATGAGAATTGGATCAAGAACATGTCCAGATATCCAGGGAACAGCTGCTATGTCAGATTCAAATACTAAATCTCCTGTGGCGGAGGTTTGAAAGTCAGATTCAACCTTTAAAATCCATTAATCCTCTCAACTTTCCCCCTTTTGGCAGCGAGATACTACTTCTCCACAATGAAAATCATTCATTTTGTCTGCATTAGTTTTGACCAGAACCCATGATGAGGTCTCAGCAGAATCTTAGGAAAAAAACTGTTTTGTTTTTCATTGCTGTGGCCTGATCGATTTTTGAAATAAGCAACCACAATAATATGGTAAATATATAGTTGGTTTCACATAAATAATTTGCTATCATATAACAATGATAACTATTTTACATTTGCAGCAGAGATTAAAGAGCCCTCACACTATTATAACTGCATTTGTTTTCCTTTGGTGCAAAGTCCTCCTATAAGGAGCAACCTCTCTACCACAGAGTTCCTGCCCTTTGAGGCCCACATTTCTGAAATGGTGCACCCATTACTGACAGACACAGCTCATTTCCCCCAACTGGAGTGAAATACACTCTCCATATGAAGAAGACTTGTAAATAAAGCATCCGCAGCTTCATCCTAGGCCTTGCCAAAGACACATCTTTTATTCTTACATCAGTTAATCTATTCGGCTGTTGAGACCGGAGCTAAGCCTCATAAACAGTACAAAAGCTATATGGCTTAAGTCATGCGTGTGCCAAGAGGGGCGAGAAGAGACTTTTATAGATTCTACCCTACACCATTACCTGTGAAGAAGGGCCATTAAATACACTGGAAAACAGCTGGAATTCTTTTTTTGTTATGTTAATAAATTTGCTGTATTTGTACAATACTAGATAGCATTAAAGCAGATCAAAATTGTCTTTGTCACATATGAAGTAAAGCGGATTTTATTGTCTTTTGCTCAAAATCTAAAGCATCAATGTGGGATCTATCAGTCCGTCAGCTTTTCCTAAGAAACATATATTTGCCATAGAATCCTTAAACATGCCACCCAATGGGGACACTGTGGACATTGCTCCAAATGTCCTGTGGGAGCCTGTTCTAAAACTGTTCACCCCAAACATAATTGAGAGCAGGCCCCCAGTGCCCTGCGATGGTCTTTCAATAGGATAAGGTTAAAGAAACCCATTACAGCAGGCTGGGTCAAATTAGAGCACATATTCATTGGCATCAAAGTATGCAGTTGTAGAAAAAATCAGCGGGCATTGACTTTTTTGTTCACCTGTTTCTGGTGCAAAACTAGGTGATTTATTGACTCCTGCTCTCTGTTTAAGTACGAAAAGTAACTCAGAATCATATGAATGCTTAAATAAATGGGGAGTCTCCACTCATTTACAAGTGCTTTTGGACAAACGCTGGTGCTTTACGAGGGTTAGGACTAAGGGTCAATGATAACAAGCAGCAGTTTAAAAGAAGAGGGATTTGTTGGAAGTGAATTCCTCTATGTCACCCCACATAAATCGTGTTGGCCCGTGAATAAGAACGTAGTCAGGGCCGGGGCCTCTGAGTTGCTCCCCAGAAGGCCCAGTAGAGAGGGAGACTGGCCCCAGGTCATAATATAAGGAAAACACAGGGGAAGACATGGGCACTAAGGTCACAGTGCGTCTGGTCAGGTCACCTCTTAGGGACTGCAAAATCCTTTAAATGACTGTTTTCGAGCTCCGGTTACATCACGGTGAGTAATAGCCGTAACATAATATCACAAGGGCACTCCTTCAGTGTTTTGACAAATGTCAGAGCGGCGTGAATAGGATGAAAATGGCTTTTTAACACTCATTCTTTTGCTGCATGAATGTTTGTATGGTGCACATTGTAAGTACAGGGACACTGAAATTGTTTCATGGCTACAGCTGTGTGCTTGAGATTCAACACAATAGCTCATACAAGCCCAGGAAGTTTAGCCTTGCATACGCCCAGACAATACACCCACATTATTCACTCTCTTTGATGTAGCTGACTGCCCCCAAAAAACAGATGTCACCTCGAACACTAAACAGAACCCAATGCAGTCTGGCCCTCACCCAGGTCTCACATATTATTTTGTCATTGAAAGCAATTCAAATGTTGGACTGGTGCGATGATAAAATCGAGTGTGGCATTAGAAGTGCTTTCCAGGAAATGAACATGGATCTCTAGCGCATGTCTGATGGAGACTCAAAGGGTATTAAGCTCCAGATGTACCCTTTCATTAATGTGACGCACTGGAGGGTGAAACGCAGAGCAGGCTCACTTGCCTGTTAACTGCCACTCACTGCTCTCATGAGGATTTAAGCCCCAAGGATAAATCACACTGAAAGTCACAATGGAAATCCTAATTGAGATATAAAAAAAAATTGTTTATCTCTGTTTTATTCTGCTTTAACCAATCAGTGATATTTGCCTTTTTGATCCCATTTAGACTGTTAGTATATTGGTGATAGGAGAGGCTAGCACATCTGGAAACTACTCCTGTTTTGCCGAGAATGAAGTTGGCATCAGTACACTGACGATCCCTTTCTTTGTCGAAGGTGAGTGGGTAACCAGAACATTGCAACTCAAATAAAAATACTAAATGTTATTAGCAAGTGTTAAAGGTGGAGTCAGCCATTCTGATGAAGGCTTGTTGTCAAAAATGTTTTGGTCAAAATCAGTGAATGTCTCCTCTCGATCCGCTACCTGTCTGTACTGTGTGCATGCTAAAAATGAAATCCAGTGGTAATACAAGGCATAGACTCTGTAAACGGGCATGTTGCCAGCTACGCTGGGCCTCCTTTATTTACATACCCTTTGTTTACAGAATCGCTGACTCCACCATTAATAATTGTTATATAAGTGTTATATAGTGCACTGGATTCTTTCAAATGATCTACACATACAGTACACGCTGTAATGAATTGCAAGAACTGGGAAAGAATGTGCAGATTGTATTGTGCAATAAAGAAACCAGAGGGGGGCATTAATTGAAACCATCTTCCACTGTAGCTAAACGGCTTCAGGGCGGAAGAGAAGCAAACATGTCCTGAGCCATATGGAGTGCTATAATGGCATGCGTTTAAGAAACAGCTATGAATAACTGCATTCCTGCTCCAGTGCCAGCAGGTCATTCCTCTTTCTCTGCGAGCCTTCTGCTACGAGAATTTACTTTGCCTAACTTTCATGTGCCTGAGCAGTTCCAAATGTTCCCAAAATGAATATCCATTGAGAGACTTACGTAATAATAGTGGGGATGTGGTGTCACTGCTTACATTCACAGTTCACTTTGCAACAAAGTTAATCGTACCTCCTTAGGGCATCACATCTGCCCAAGGGGGAACGGTTGCCCTTGGAGTGGTATGAATGTAGGTAAACCCATAATTGAAGGGATGCCAAGTATCAAAAATTAGTCTTGTAGAGTGGGGAAATTCCCAAGAGCAACTGTGCTCTCCTCCAGAGGTGAGGAAGACGGAGAACGATGGAATGCTGCTGGAAAAGAGGACAGAATTGTAATAACAGCTGTCCTCTCTTATGGAACACAGAAAGCTTTCCAGCAATCTGAATAAACAATCACAGTCTGGTTCCCCTGGGGCTCAGACTCAGCTTCTCTCCGATTGGACGTGTGCAGAAGCACCATCAGCGTAAACCAGCAACGTGCTTCCAATTAACAGTGATAAAACAGGAAATAACTGCAAATTTGACATTCCTGTCCTTTCAACAAGGAGCTTTTTGTCCAAAAACCTTTGTTCAAAATAGGATCTCTCGCCAGCAGGATTCGTGTCTATGTTTATGCATGTTAAACAGATGATATGCTCTTCGTTGTGGCAAACTAGATCACCCTGAGGAAATCACCATTGAACCTCGGGAAGCCATCGAGGGGGATGACGTCACTCTGACCTGCCGGGCAACTCGCTACCTCTACACAGACCTACAGTGGTTGGACTCCAATAATCTAACCATCACTTCCAACGTCACTTCCAGTGTGTCCAGCTACTCTATTTCTCTTTCTCTCTATCTGCATAATGTGTCCCGAAATGACACTACAGGTTACAGGTGTCAAGCACTAAAGCTCCACACATGGATTGACAAGACAGCTGCACTTATTGTGGACGGTAAGTTACAGGAGCATATGAGAAGTTGATTGTATTTATTTTTTAACTAATGGTTACTGATTACAACAACATTTCCTTGAATTAAATCTGTTATAAATAGTCAGTGGTTGTTGTACCCAGATAACATGTATTATTTTTTGGAAGTGTGGGCATGCTTATTTAGGCAGGTACACAAAGGAAAATGTTAAATCTTGCAACACTTGATGAGTCACTGTCTACACAAGACAGTAACAAAGCATATGCAAGTCTAATTACATTTTTTTTGTGTTTTATTTTTTTTGTTTGGTGCAGAAAGAAAACGCCCCTGGCTAAGTCAAAATCTGACTAATCAAGATGTAAACAGTAGCAGCACCCTGATGCTAGCTTGCTTCGCTCTGGGAGTTCCCCGTCCCTACGTCATGTGGTACAAAAATGGTGTTCCCGTAGAAGAAGGCCCAGGTAAACTGAGATTACTCTACTATGTGCTATGATCATCTTAAATATTTTTTTTTTACAATTTTGCCCAGAGAAAATGCACACAGCCTGCACTTGCACAAAAATCAGTCCCGAGTGTCAAATTGTTTAAACTTCATGGTCAGCTTGACTGAGAGATTGTGCATTGCAGGTATCACACTGGGAGAGGACGGGGATCTGACGATCGAGAGAGTGAAGAAAGATGATGAGGGCCTGTACGAGTGTGTTGCCAGCAATGTTGAGGGGATCGCGAAAACAAGTGCCGTTGTCACAGTTCTTGGTAAGTCTTTCAGAAACCTTGAGGTTCTAACTATCGCACCATCAAAAAAGATCAACAACAACTCAAACCATTTTAATTTACAAAACTGGTTGAAGTGTTGTGAAGTGGTGTGTACTACAGATCACAACTGATACAAAAATCGGCAGTCCAAGCAGTGGAGTCATTGCATATTCTGTACGTCCAATCAAAACCCTCTTGGCCTCCTGTTTTCTTTGTCACCACTAAAAAATAGCTAATATGAGAAGTCTCCCCTGACAGAAAATCTGTGGCTGCCAGGAATGCCAAGTGATTTCCTTCTTGGGTTTTATGATCAAGGCTCTGGCTGAGGGTCCTTACCTCGAGGACATGACCTCTGTGAAGTGTTAAGAGGTTCACTAATGAGTCAAAGAGAGCGACTGCTACAACAGCAAAGAGACTGGAAACAAACAGTAGATAATTGGAGTAGAAGAAATTTTTCTTAACGTGTGTGTCCCTGTGTATCTTGACATGTAAAATTAATTGCATTGTTAACATGTGAAGGTGGGGTCGGAAAAAGTAGCTATGATATTGTGCAACCAATTTTGTCCATATCTTAGGCACTTCGACAAATTTTTTATTTTAGCTGAACTAGAGTTATGGCTAACTCCTTCTTATTCACCAAAAAGATGTTTCAGCATCAAGATGTATTTTCTGCATTGGCTGTTAAGTCAAGGACTGCATGAAATGATGGAAGAACTTTTCCGACCTGAGTGTCGACATGGATCGTTAGAAATACAATGTCTGGGAGGAAACACTATAGGGGAAAGTGTGGTATGCATGTCCGAAACAAAACAGAAATAAATAACAGAGCGTGTTTCCACTTTCCACTTCATTTTTGTATACAATATCTCAGAGAACACCTAGGGCGAAACAAACAAAAGAATGATGTGAAATAAAAGTCTCAGTTTTCTTTTCTTCACAATTCTTCATAAATCCCTATCGATATAATATGACAGCTTATGAGATCATGAAAAGTACACAAAGTCTTTTTGCCAAAATGGTGCGGTGGTTTACAAGTGTTCTTTTATTTCCAGGGGATGAGGGGAAGCCAAACATTGAGGTAATCATTTTGGTGTGCACAGGAGCCGCCGCCACCTTCCTCTGGCTTATGCTTATCCTCTTCATCCGCAAGCTAAGGAAGGTAAGGCATCACATTACTGCTTTTTCTCAGAAACCACATGGGATTAGTATTTGCCAAGATGTTGAGAGTTCAAACAGTAAAAAAAGTGACATAGCATTTATGTTTATTTATGTATTTGGATCCTGTGACTTAATGAAAGCGACTGACTCATGCCTGGTGCCTTTTGAGAAATGAAATGTAATGGAAAGATAAATTTACCCAGTGTTTATGATTTCCACATTTCCTCACAATTGGGAAGTGAGAATCTCATGATTGCATTTACGGTATGGTCTCAGAGGAGAACACAATGTGCTCATGTAACAGCAATGACCTAGATGAGTAAACTGTATGTGTAGAACAAGAATTTCAACTGCCAAGTCAGCATGTACTGGTCACTAAAAATTAGTTCCAAACTCTGCATCGTGCCCTGGTTTGTCATTGTCAAAAACGTCTTAATTTTAACCATAAAAATTAATGTGTTCTAACACCTTCAGCAACCACAATACAAGATGGGTCCGTCTATCATCATTGACCCTGACGAGTGTCCCCTCGAGGAGCAGTGTGATCTTCTTCAGTATGACAGCAACAAATGGGAGTTTCCCCGTGACCGCCTGCGACTAGGTGTGCAATCCCATCAATGTGCCGAAAAAAGCTGCATATTAAAATTGTATCATAATATAGAAACGGAAACAATAATTCCTTGTGAAGCCAAAACCATACCTTAATGTATTTAGTTGTTAACATTATGTTTAAGCTATTACAGAGTCATGTTTGTGATATCTTCACACAGTATACACAGCCACATTGAGGTACACAGAATAGGTGTCACCCTTCTCTGCAGCTGGTGTGTAGGGTCATTAGTTATCAGTGACCTACGCTGTCATCTAGTGTTAAGTGCGCCATAAATACTTAAGAAAAACTGCCTGGCGATCATAGCACATGTTGTTTCAATTACAGACTCATTAACTGACTGACAGGGAATCCAGTCTTCTTATATCATCCCACTTATCGAATGCCTTTTTTCTTTTGCCAGGCAAAACTCTTGGCCACGGTGCTTTTGGAAAAGTGGTGGAGGCTTCTGCCTTTGGGATCGATAAACTCTCAACATGCAAGACGGTTGCTGTCAAGATGCTAAAAGGTAGGATAGCATAGCTGTACTTTGCTCATGTGGCCCCTCCAGTTCATCTTTCAGGCCTACTACCACTCACCACTGTTGTATGGAAAGTGGTTTGAATAACACTTAATAACTGTATTTTCTTCAGAGGATTCATTCCTTTTGCACACTTACAGGCTCATGCACTACAGTACAAGTGCCTGCAATAAACGCTTTTAGTATTGGTCGGTTCTAAGCAATGAATCCAATGTATGTTCCTCTCAAAGTGTAGTGAGAGGTAGAGAGGGTAAAACCTCTAACCCTTTCCTTGATGAAAAGATTGTGTTTATGCATTTCTGACATCTCGGATTAGAACTTCCTAGTACTACAAGAAAAGAATTAGTGATACAAATGTTATTTTATATGCCTCATTTAAAATTCGGAAACTATCCCTCTTTCTTGGAATCGTTTACAATACGATTTCAATCTTTACAAATATTCACAACGAACCATGAACGTTGGATCAAAATGAAAACAGGAAAATCAACGGGTGGAAAAGGGTTTTGACCCAAGACGCTTAGCTTTTTCATTCACCACAGCTTTATTTGGAAGGACATATTATTTAAAAAAAAAATGATTTGGATAACTGCAGATTTATTAGTGATATTAGGAGGATGTATCGGTATGGGTTAGATGTATTGGTCAGTGTCATACCATTAATCATGTCTCAGCATAAATCACAGGCTCTGAGAGGAACAGACTTTCTGGCTGATGTCAGTCGTAGGTCAAACTTAATAGAAAGCAGCAGGTCTTCTCAAATTGACCGTGCCTTAGCAAGAGGCTCCCTGGGTGCGTTAGCTTTTAGCTCATAAATATGTAGTTGGGCGAAGAAACATAAAACAGCCACTAGATCTTGATTTCATAAACCACGGTGAAGACGTTGCATCAATGTTCAGACTTGTCAAAATCAGGTATGTAATATGAGCACATCCGTTTTTATTTATTTAATTTAGCACATATCTTCGAGGATGTCCTACTCAAAAGCTGCTTCATATCGCTGGGCCTAATGTTATTGTTTTTCCATCATATTTAATTAACTGATAAAATGAAATTCCCCAGTAAATCCAGACACTAGGGTTCAGCCTTTCTCTATGTAATTGCAAACTGCAAAGACAGAATTAATTTTGAAATGAAAAGGAAGGTGAATAAATATCATCATCTGTATGTCCTAATTATATATGTACACACTTTGGTATAAATGTTCAATATTTACATATTTACACATATATATATATATATATATATATATATATATATATATATATATATATATATATATATATATATATATTACAAGGTAGCAATAGATAGGAACTGGGGTGGCTAAAGAGTGAAGGGTCTTTGCGGTTGGAGGGGGCGGGAGGGGCGGGATGAATATATGAAATGGTAGCTGGGTGATTGAGGGAGGGATGGAATTCCTTATGTTGTTGTGTCCTTCTTTCGAGTTCTTATCATCATAAAAATGGAAAGGGAAGACAGAAATGGGGAGTAAGCACCAGAGTTGCTAAAAGTAAAAATAATTAACTGTTAGATTAACTGCGAGTGCAAATTTGAAAGTTGGATTATTACTGGAAAATGTGTGTTATTGAGAAAAAAAAAATTCTAATTAGCTCTATTATAGCAAAGGAGAATGTTTTATTGTTTTTTTTTAAAGTTTGTGCCCTCCCATGTGTGAAAACGCCTCTTGAAATGAGAGCAGACCTGTGTATACTTGCTTTTTCTCCATACTGTTATCTTTGCATTATTTCTTAACACATTTTCTATTGTGTACTTTGCTTAATGAAAACATCTTGTCTGCTATCTTTACTTTACAACATTTTAAACAAATAAAAGGACTTCAATTTTAATATAATTTAGCCTGAAAATGTATATCCTTTTTGTCAGGATGCGTAATGATGCACTCACCAATGCTAAAAAAGGTGTGTATGTGTTTAATTTCAGGAGGCGCTACCTCAAATGAGAGAAAAGCTCTGATGTCAGAGTTGAAGATCCTGATCCACATTGGCCATCACCTGAACGTGGTCAACCTGCTGGGAGCCTGCACCAAGCCTGGAGGTGAGCTTTATTCCTGAAGAATGTGATAGAAAATATTGCCCTACTATGTCGATATTTGGAAATATAAAATATAAGAACAAGAGGTTAAGTAACTGATTGTCTGGTACATTTTGAGTCTAACTTTAAAGTTTCAGTTGAAATTGCCATCTCATATCTTTCCAGCCTTTCCTTATTGAGAACTATCACTTACCATAATAAATATTGTAATTGATAAACTATCTTTACAGGCCCATTGATGATGATTGTGGAGTACTGCAAATACGGCAACCTATCCAACTACCTGAGAAGCAAGAGAGAAGACTTTCTGGTCTACAAGGTGAGTCATGACGAGCTGCATGATTTAGACTTTTCCAGCACTCTTGCTCTCTCATCATTCCGGCTATACGAGCTTGTCAGCAGGAAGGGACTGTTTTCGCAAGCCTATAGGGAAAGCACCATGCATGTCAGCAGCAGCGTTTAACCTCATCTCATTTAACATGATATATGTGTGTGTGTGTGTGTGTGTGTGTGTGTGTGTGTGTGTGTGTGTGTGTGTGTGTGTGTGTGTGTGTGTGTGTGTGTGTGCGTGTGTGTGTGTGTGTGTGTGTGTGTCTGTGTGTGTGTATGTGTGTCTGTCTGTGTGTGTGTGTGTGTGTGCTGGACAGAGCCAGGACGGTAAGGTGCTACCGACGGGATCGGGCTGTGAGCTGAGCGAGCTGATGAAGCGCCGCCTGGAGAGCGTGGCCAGCACCGGAAGTTCAGCCAGCTCCGGCTTTGTGGAAGATAAGAGCTACTGCGACTCGGAGGAAGAGGAAGAAGGTATAAAGGCCAAGCACGTCTTGCTTCCCTTCCAACCCCACCCCCCCTCTGTTGGTCCCCCCTGCTGTCCCTCTCCTTCCCTGGCCCCCCTCCTCTCACCCCTGCTCCACCTCTCATGCCCTGGAATGAAAGCGTCCCAACAGATTGTTTTCAGGCCTGTCTTCTCTGATGGGACGTTTCCTCCTCCTGTTCGGCAGTAACAATCAGTGCAGCAGGAGCCACTGTCCCCCCACTGGGGGGAGGGCGTCTGTTTATTTCCTGCCCTGACCTGAGTGTTGCTCTGCTTCTCGGGCACGGCACGTCGGCGATGTGTTGTTACCGATGTGTTATTTCTGGTTTGATTAGCTGTTTACTCAGGTGGGTCAGTGGAAGGACTCTCCTTGTGAGTTCCTCTCTCAGACCAACCCCCCCTCCCCCTCCCCAGCACACTGTAACCCATAACCACAGGTTTCATCTGACATATTTTAAATAGCAGTAGGGGAGAAAGGGGTAATCTGAGCCACTTTTTACATTTGCTCCCCTCTAAGCGAGCTAAAATGATTTATCACTCAAATTTACATATTTCCCATTAATTCAGGATGTTTCCTAGAAATGGGCATTAGCAGAATTTTTTCAAGACAAAGGGCAGTGAAAATATGATTGTTTAAAAAAAAGTTGTCATGTGGCTCACCCCAGCTGTGGGGTAAACTGAGACAGACCAGAAAAATCAAGGGGGTAAAGTGAACTAGCTAGGGGTAAACTGATCCACTTACTGTTTCCACTCTGAAACAGTTAGAATCCTGAAAGCTAGCCACACATTCCAGAACTAATGTCGGACTAGTAAAAGAATGATGGGGTTTGGTCAATTAAGCAAAGCAAATTAACATCATATTATGCAAATGTGAGTTATCATACAAAAAAAGGAATAAAATGTTTTGGTCTAGATAATTAATAGCCTAAAAATTTAATCAGTTCATCTGGGAGGAAATCCGAAATTATCTGATCATGTCACGTTCACATCCATGCACAGTGTGTATTGAGTTTATTTAAAAACAATTGGAAATGGGGCTGCCCTCAGTTGCCCATGCACTGTGTATAGTCTATAGCCTATTTCAGCCTTGTCTGTGGAAAAAAAAGATACAGTAGCTGGACAACAGAGTTCTTCTGCTTCGTTCCTCACACTGCATTTAAATGCATTCACTATATTACAGAGAAATATGTCCCGTAAAAGAAAAAGAGCTCCAAGCCCAACCCAGAGGACCCTCCATAATATTTTATTTTATATTAATATTTTTATGGAAAATCCATGTGTCCTTCTTCAATAGCTTCTAACTCATCTGACCCAGTGTCTCCAAATTATTTGTTCACACAATTTTCTCAGATTTAGCCTCTTCATTTTCCTCTCAAAGTGCACCAGATTCATGCATTTCACTTTAAAAAGGTTAAAAAAATCTCACGGGGGGGCAAACCCCCGGACCTCCCTAGGAGGGTCTGAATCTCGGCTGTCCAATATTTTCACACAGCCGCACAGTGGAGGCACTAGCGGAAAACACTGGGTGTGTGAATGATATTTAACAAAGATCTATAGTTTCAGCAGCGCTAACATTGGAGAGGGGCCCCCTAATCATATTTCGCTTAGGGCCCCCTGAAGGCTTGGGCCGGCTCTGGGTCACAACATCAGAAAACAACAGCAGAAAATCAGAACCAGCGAGAACAGCCTGGGACTCAGAACACAGGAGAAGAATCCCAACTGGACTGAGCCACAGTCGCCCAACTGGGGTCGACTGTGGCTCAGTTGGTAGAGCGGGTCGGCCGATTATCAAAGGGTTGGAGGTTCGATCCCCGCCCTGCCACCTGTGTCATAGTTGTTGTGTCCTTGGGCAAGACACTTCACCCACCTTGCCTCGTGTGAATGTCGATAGTTAGCCTACTATTGGTGTAAATGTCTGTGTGTGAATGGTAACGTCGAAAAGGAAAACAGGTCTCCCTTGCAAAAGAGTCTTCGGTCTCAGTGGGATTTACCTGTATAAATAAAGGTTAAAAAAAATAAAAAATAAAAAAATTATAACATCAGCCTGTCATACTCTACAACTAGGCCTATACTCTACATTCCAGCCCTGAAGGTTACAGGGAAAGATAAGAAGGTGCTCTTTCTGTGTGGTTGCACCAGGTCGTCTTCCTGGTGTATTTCCTTGGCATGATGGCTTTTCTACAATGTGTATGACATTAAAATAAAACATATGTTATGTAATATTATATTAAAATATGTTTAAGACTAAACTTAACTTGTGCCTCATGGTGGGGGGAAGTGAGACGGTGCCTCACTTTCCCCCACAGCATTTGGCTCACTTTCCCCCACCACCACAATTTTAGAAAAAACTGCCTCTCTTAGCATTTCAGGCTAATCTTTAGCTAATATCATCACATGGTTTTTATATGTTGGTAGTTCATCAACACGTATGATAGAAGTTTTTCTACGTGAATACATTTGCTTTGGCACAACAGTTGATTAAGTTGACAGCAAGAAAATTTACTTTTACATGCAAAATACCTATTTTGGTGAAAAAAACATGCTTACCACAGCACCATGAGGTCCTCTCTTTCAGGGCCATGGGGAAATGAGAGGGTCTTGAAAACATATATCTCACATAACCACAAATGTTTTCCGTTGCCTAGATACAGGGGGTGGCTCACATTACCCGATGCCTCAGATTCCCCCGTTCTCCCCTAATTGTAATTGTTTTGTTTTTTAATCTTTTGTCTGTAAAGGAAGTTTTAAAGGCAGTAGGAGGAGACTTGTAAGTGGCAGGAAGGATTATGCGTTTGTTTTAGTTACAATTTCATCACATCTGATTTATCTTTGTATGAATGTAGAGCACTGCATACAGACTGGATTTAAAAACATGCCTTTATGAGGAGGATTGTTGTTCTAAATGTAAAGGCCATTTTCATCCAATATGAAAAATGTGTCTCACCGGGGAAGCTTTATGTGTTTTTCTCTTACAGAATCGGAGGATTTATACAAGAGAGTCCTGACATTGGAAGACTTAATATGCTACAGTTTCCAAGTTGCAAAAGGCATGGAGTTCTTGGCTTCACGCAAGGTACTCTCATCTTCAAACAAATCACTCTAAGAAATCTGTCTTAATGTTAAACAGCTGCATTTCTTTCATTTAGATTTGTACATATTTTACTCAGTATGGTAATGAATCACTGTGCTACTCGTCCATGTTTACCTGGTGCAGTTTATCAAGAAATAAGCATGAAAAAAGCTAATTGATTCTCACTCTATTTTAACCTTTTAAGGTTGTCGTGCATACAGCAAGTTTCTGCATTGTAATTGAATAGATATACAGCAACAAAAAAAAGTCTTATATTTAAATGTGAATTATTTTGCTTCTTCTATGACTCACTTTACTCAGCCATGCATAATCTTACTCCAGTGTTGTAAGTGTGATTCTCATTCATTATTTAAGTCATTCATAATTTTGGAGGGACCGGATGGGACTGATTATAGAACAAAGCCATTGTTGCAAATAACATGTTACAGACCATTTCTTAGCCTGGATGTGGAACTCATCATCTACTATTTTAACATCACTGATGACTTGACCATGTGTGGCTCCACCAGCAGCCATGCTTTACAGCACGCATAGCACCATTGTGAAGTCAATAACACGCAGAAAACCTCAATTTATATATGTTCATTAAATATATATCCTTTCTTCTTGTTTTCCATTAGTGCATTCATCGTGATTTAGCTGCTCGAAACATCCTGCTTTCTGAGAACAATGTTGTGAAGATTTGTGATTTTGGACTTGCCAGAGACATATACAAAGACCCGGATTATGTGCGCAAAGGAGATGTAAGTTTATTAAAGTCTAGAATTGTTGCATATTATAGTTTATTTTTCGACCTGTCTGTTATTGACTGTCTGTCTGACAGGAAAAACACTCAAAAACATTTTCATTGATAGATAACGTGCAAAACAACAAGCTACCACTGACTTGGCAGACAAAAAGGAGGACTGAATAAATTCCAAGCAGTCCTTAGAAATTTCACAAAAAATCATTTGGATCAGTATGTTTGTTTGAAGATTAACTTAGGTAACACTTTTCTAAATCAAAAGCAGAACTTGCACGTAGTGTTAACTCCACAGATGTGACTGTAATGTGTGTGAGATGTTCACAAAGGGTGAAATAAGGAGGGTACATATTTATTTATTTTTCTCAATACCCATACAGGCTCGACTGCCACTCAAGTGGATGGCACCTGAGGCCATTTTTGACAAGGTCTACACGACTCAGAGTGACGTTTGGTCCTTCGGTGTTCTCATGTGGGAAATCTTCTCTCTGGGTAAGTGTCATGGCTCAGCATTTATAGCTCACATACTGTACATACAAGGGAGCAAAGAACACTGCTAATGCAAAAAAAAAAACATGTCCAAACTTTTTGTTTAAAAAAAACATCCACATATCTAAGTAATACATGGACTTAAATGTTGAAGTGTCAATCGATACAAAAATGTACTCTTTTGTCTACCTTGGTGGAAGTTTGTCTTTGGCCTCTCACAAATGAACACAAATACACACATTTCACAGAGCACAACACAACATTAAAACACGCAACTTTGCTACAAAGGTGGGTCATATCAGTGTTTTCATATGTTGGTTACAAATCAACAGGAGGAGAGCTAGAGAGCTCCAAATGGCCAAAATCAATTGCATATTGTAGTATATAGTGATAACATTTGAAACTCAACCTCCATTCTCCAGACAAATAGTGGGTTCAGTATATACAGTCCAATCCTATTGCATTATACTGAAAGTAAATAAGCAAATAATAAACAAATATTTTCCATTCCTATCATACAAATGCATTTTAAATTCACCTGAAAATATTGATATTTAATTGAATAAAATATTTACTTGTAGTTTGTGTTTATTGTAAACATCCATACTCAGCATCTTAGTTGGACACAAGTCTCTGTTGTCAGAGACGTTCAGTGAGTAGAGAGCTCTAACCCACTGGGTGCCCCCCACTCTACAGCCTCACCAGATGCACTGGCAATAACTGTCTTCTTCCACTGTGCAATTGTGCCTTTGGGACAAAGGGCCTGGGTCTGTATTGTCAGTTCGAGAAAACTATTTTCATGCCACTCGTGCAAAAAGCATTAGTGAAGTTGGACTGTGATTTTTATTACAGGCATGGGACAGTAAAAGGAGAGAACACCTCCTATTTAAGTTTCTTCCCAGCTGCCAACACAAACTCACTGTAACCAAGCAGCCAGATCAGTGTAAGAGTGTGCCCCTGCAGTGAAACCACTGCAGTCTTTAAGTCTTTAAAGCATTGTGTGTCGCTCCATGATTGCCTGTGCACCGTGGCACAGAGCTCACCACATGTTTCTATAGCAAGACTCAACATAAAATATTGTATGTTTAAATGTCGCCATGGGAAGCAGGCGAAACACAAGAGTCTAAGCTGGATGTATAGCTATTCTGCACTTTTTCACTTCTCTTTTTTTACTCTTGAATCACGGCCATACCGTTTCGTCACCCACTGCACAGAAAGAAAAGTGTGTCAAATTGCACTTTCTTCTAAATGTAAAGCATACTGACGTCATTATCACACTCTCCCTTTTGTCTTTCCTTCTTCTTCTTTTTCTTTTCTTTCTCTCTCTTCTTCACTCTTGACACATTCTCACCACATTTTCTGTTAAAGAAACACTTACACATCTGGGTATTGTTAGCGGGGCCTCAGAAAAATAAATCAGGAAACGAGATTACAAAATGACCAAGAAAAATGGCAAAGAAGTGAGATCTGCAACCTGATCGTGTTTGGAGGTCAAAAGTTTCAGGGTAACCCAAGTGTGCTTTTTAGATTGCTCTGTGAACCAAAGTGTGTCAGTTCCGTTTCATGGCTTTAAATAACCAACGCTTGTTGATACCTTAACGTGAGCCAGGCCTGCATGGGGTTGTCATACTAGATGTACATAGCTATCAGTGCAAATGTTGAAAAATATGAGAGTACCATTATAAAGAGATGAGATACTATTCTGTATTATCATAAAAAACTGGTTGTGGCTTAAATAAATTATATTAAAAGTTTGTTTTCTTTAAAATAGCAAGGAATGCGTTAGCAAAAGGTAGGCAAGGTTTAAGCAAATCCTCCTATAAATAAGGCTGGTAATATTAATATCATAATATGGTACCTACCTTTATATTAATCTTAGTCCTTTGGTGAATTGTCAGTTACTGTAAGGTAAAGAAAAATATCAAAGTTGAGAACAATCATTAAGGGGCCCAGTTCAGTTCTTACTTGACGTACAGCATGTTTACGCACCAACCGCCACATTATTAACACGGAGCTTCAACTAAAAAATATTTACCGTATTATTCAATGACTCCAACAATATTGGAAATTGGAAGTTGCTTCAGTGTTTTCACAGCGGTTTAATATGAAGTTGGTTTTGGCTCCGAATTGTATTACTAATATTACAGCTCAGAAGCATATAAAATGACTTAGTGTAGTTACAGCATCCAACCAGCTCTCGCTTAAACACCTACACATGCAATTTTCTTCTAGGAATTTGTTGGGTAAACATGCATTTATAGAGCAGCTGTCAAACAATCTGCGAGGTGTTTCTCATGGACAGTTGAATATTGTTTGTGTTGGAAAGCTGCAGAGGTCACACTCACTAGTAAAGGGAGTTTAATGCTCCCAGTAGGGAATCAAGAATGCAACAGAGACTGTGTAGGTGTTGATTTTACATTCCATAACTCTCTTTTTTTATATGCTTTAACTATTACAATTGATTGACCATAAACTACACTTTATTAGGTTATCCCAGCTATAATAAATCCTACCTTAATGAAGTTTATAATCGTTTTTTTTAAAACTTTTTTGGAGATTGTGTTATTTATTTGACTCTAGGATAATTTTGGAACATGTAGTTGGTTGTGCTTTTTAACTGTATTGCAATATGATGACACCATTCATCCGGCAGTACCTTCATGTTTCACAACAAATTAGGCATATACATTTTAAAGTCATACAAATGCTGTGTGTATGGCCTTTTTTATACACAGCAAATAACTCTGCAATGACCCTCTCCCCCTCTTTTCTCTCCCAGGTGCCTCCCCATACCCTGGCGTCCAAATTGACGAAGAATTTTGCTGCAGGCTAAAAGAGGGGACCAGGATGAGAGCACCGGAATACTCTTCCTCTGAAATGTGAGCAATCCCTTTTAGCAATGCTTCAGAAAACAACAAATGAATGTGAAAAAGCACCTGCAGGCCTTCCACTTCAAGATAAATGGACCTGTCTTGTCAATCTTTCTATGAGTAATCTGTGTATGATTGCAAACGTTGAATTGTTTGTGAGAAAAAAAAACAATATATGTCAGATGTAGTTCAATCAATATAAACAGGACTGATGTGCCTCTGAGCTATCATTCTTTGTATCCTATGGGACTCTCCTATAGCTAAGAGGAGTCTTGTTTATCCCAGCCCGCAAGTTCTGTACCGCAGCTGTAATTTCTCCTCACTGACACCAATAAGATAACAGCAGCAAGTAAAAGGTTCCCACATTCATACACAAGTAGGATGAGGCATTGCGGTGTCTTTCTCCCTCTTTGTGGTTGCACTATAGCGGGTCAGGGGGGTGCCTGATAAGAATCATGGGTTATCCTGCTCAGAATGTTGCTGGATGAAACATTAGCTACTGATTAGCTCTGCAGCAGCGAGCTTGAAGCTCTAAAGCATTTTCGGACTGACAGTGGCTCACGTGTAACTGAGCACCACGTTTAAATGGGGATGTCTGGAGTTTCCCCCAGTGACGAGAGCCAGACTGGAGGTTCCTTTGGGCAAAGGGCTGGTGGATGGTGCTGGACATAAATATCTGTGGGAGAACAGAGGGTTCTCTTCTTTGGTATCAGTGCTGTCAGTCAGTGATGCGGCTAGACAAACCTCTTTTTTTTTTTTTTGTAATAAGAATACTTAAATCTTCTGTCCGAAGTGCAGCCGATCCAGACCCAGCGCTTACAGGCTGAGCTCTGCAACATGTGTGCATACATTTGTGTCTGGCTTTCATTTAATATGACTCATAAAGTCCACAAATCTTATTTGTTTTGAAAGCATAACGCTACACTTCTGCTTAGTAAGGATGTGATATCAAAAGTCCCAGAGCTTTAGAGAGCAGCGTGTGCCAAATAAAGCTAACTGAATGAATTCATCAGCTTTTACAGAGGAGACAGTGATTGGAAATGAACCTGAAAATCTAATCCAGACTGCAGTTTTCTGTCAGAATGGAAGATCTGTAGATGCAGACTTACTGGTGCCAAGAATCACTCGTGCTTTCCAGCTTGGCTCAGGCAGTCCAACGTTGAAAACAGTGCAGCAAGAGTATATATTTTGCACGCTTATGGCTGTGAGGCCTGCCGCTAGTTTAAAGCTAAGATAAAGCCTGCTGATATCAGTTTGGATGGGATGCACAGCTATGCACTCAGAGTCAGTGGGGCAAATTCCGCCGATCCCCTGGAGAGCTCTGTAGTTGATCACATGTGTCTGTAAGTCCCAGGTTTTGACACCTTGACACCTTGACCCCTCACCCCAAGTTTGTAATATATGAATGATGAAAAGCATGTGAGGTTGCAGGCAGTGTTGAGCGAATCATTTATGCTGCTTCGGCACTGGTTCATCAGGAATGTTGTCTGACGCCTGTTAATAAGATCTCCCGTCCTGATGCATTGCAAAGGAATTTAGCGGATGCTGCTCACAGATTGGAAGGACAATAAAAAGGATGCTCACTTCCCATCCTACCACGGCTGCCCAACCGGACAAAGTAGCTCAGCACACACTCCCTCATGACGTGAAACACAGGCTATTTGTTCTCATTGTGGACCGGCCAGGAAATGTGTTTTAAATTGTGCAGTCATACAATGTTTCTACCCCCCCCCCCCCCCCCCCCCCTCTTAAAGATACTGTTAGGAGGGCTGCCACCTGGACGAGTATATTCTGTGTGTGTTCATTAACGTGAGAATCCCAGCCCCCACCCCCCTTCTTAGGATTCGGGGGAGCATCTGCTTTTCCATGTCCTCAAACATGAGATTGAATAAATATAAACAAAGTGGGAGTCGTAATACTAATAATAACATTAAACCTAAAATATTTGGTGGGGAAGTGGTGATTGCTGCATCCAAAACAGGATAGGGATCCATCACCGACCCATCCCAATCAGTATCATGCTGTGAACGTAATTCAAACAGCAGCTTCGGTGCTCTTTTTTGTCTATTTTTCTCAACAAAATGTGATTGGTCGCCTCAATGGACACACTCGCATAACGGCTCTGAGTCTTCCCACATGGGCAGAGACGATGACAGCTTGTCAGAAACCTGAGCAAGACTGTGGGCTCTCACTGGTCTTCACACTAGACCAAGAGAATCTGATACCCACAGATGCTCCGGATCACACGCTTAAGTAAAAAAAAAAAAAAGTATGCAGGAATATAGGGGAGACCGGGGTAAGTAGGGACACTTTTTACTCTAGTGAGAATTGCTCATCACCTAAACATCTTTCAATAGTCATTACTGCATTAAATTGAAGCTTAAGGTGTTGGCTTGAAATGTGAACCCCTCACTTTTTCTAACTTATTGTAATAAAGAAGAAATTTACCATCAAAGACACTCTAACACATCGTGACAACCAACCCCATCAAGGGGTCGGTTGTCACACACTATGGGGTTGTTTGTTACAATGTTATCTTTATGGGAAAAATCTTGAAAAGAAGGCAAGAAAGCAGAACTACATTTGAAAGTTTAATTTCATTGTCAAGTTGAAAAATAGGCCTACATAACTTTATGCATCTTAACACAAAATGAGCAAGGAATTAACAAAAAGGAAATCCATATTAAGACCAACCTACTGTATGTAACAACATAAAGAACAAAACAAATAGGTCCAACAATAATAGCTTACTCAACTAGGATACACACATTCACTATCTGAGTTACAGTGCTGGCAAATGTAGGGTCTGCTCACCAACTAAGCAGAGATTGTGTGCCCACTGGTTGCACATACAACACTTCTCCCTTACCTCCCCTGAACGGGTGCTGGAGAACGTTTCCATACAAACCAAACACAAACTATCCTCTTCATCTGATGAAGATTCCTCCTCCTGTCTCTTTCTCTTCTGTTTCTTCTTCCCCAGCTGGGGTGGAGTGCACTGGGGTGCATTAGCCTTGGCAACTGGTCTAGTTTGGGATACACTGGGTCGTTTTGATTTTGTTGCCCTTTTTCTCTTTTGCGTGCTAGCTGCCTTTCCTGCTCAATTCTCTCCTTCTCTGGGGTGTCAGTGAAGATACAGCTTGACATTTTCTTTTGTTATTGGGTTCCTTTCCTGGCTGCACCCTTTGGATAACATGTGACAACCAACCCCCCAAAAAATGTGACGACCAACCCCAACTGGAATTTATTGCTAGCATCAAGGCCAACAACCATCTGACAACTAATTAGCTTGCTAAAAACAATCTAAACTATAGCTTACCCTTCACACTTTTTTAGGGTAACAAGTGTTTTGTTATAAACCCATTGTGCCTAGAAGAACAATACTGAGGAGCTAAATATTTTCAATTTGACATGAAAAACACTAACAGTCTTCTCACCTCAAATGCAGCAGTCTAACTCCAAGGAAGACTATGTAGGTGACCTCTGATCCCAGTTGTGGATATTTACATACCAAAATTTAACAGAGAGCGCCTTCTGGTTCTGAGATATAACGATTGTGACAACCTACCAGTGTGACAAATTACCCCGTTCTCCCCTACTACGTGATGAGGTCTCTATATGCAGTGAGGTTTGTTTGTTTTTGATTTTTTTTTAAAGTCAAAGGACTTCCCCTGAGAGTAGTTAAAGGTGCTTTGTCACAGCTTCCAATAAATAAACCAAAATATTGGCTACATTGAAAGTGGCTGCCAGTTGTGCTGAAGGCTTGCTCTCTTGCAGCTTGAGTTGAGTGGTGTCTTCTTTGCTTTATAGATATCAGACCATGTTGGACTGCTGGCAGGGGGAGCCACAGGAGCGACCAAACTTCACTGAGCTTGTGGAAAGGCTCGGAGATCTTCTTCAGGCCAGTGTGCAACAGGTATGATCGAAAAGAACTGTCCTGTACTGTTTGAATATCACATGAGGGCATAAATGTGTTAAAGTTATGTGTGTTATGCAAATATCCAGGTTACAATTGTAATTTGGGTTTCTATAGAAACTGTTTTCATGGTGTACTGTAAATCTCCTCTCCATTTCAGAAGAGTGTTGTCGGATGAGGTGTGGGGCGTCATCGATAAAACTCAAAATGCCCCAATTGGCTCTGAATCTAACTGCCTATTTATATCTAACTGCCAGTTGCCAAGTGCATTCTGCATAATAGATTTCCTTTAAAATCAAGTCTGTGCCATTGTTTTTTTTTTGGCTGGATCGGGAATGTACAATTTATGATCAGCATCTGTTGAGCACTGGTATGAACTCAAATCAAAATACCCCAAAGAGATTTATGGAAATGTTTTCACAGGAAGTGACAAATTTCAAGTTTTAATCCTAACATACTTTGGAAATCCTGAGTAATTTTGGCTTTACAGAGCACCATATTAGTCACTTGTTTAAATGAGAAGATTCAGAGCGGTCCACAGAGTAATTGAGAGAGGAAGTGATACTCAATACAAACACTTGGCTCCCTTTGAAATTGCACCATGGGTCTTTTAAGAACCCAGCTTCAAAACAGATGGAAAAACAATTAAATCTGTTAGTGTGGATGCACGTTAACATTGTCTGGTATGAAAGGAAGTTTGATGATCTGCAATGCTGTCAGAAAGTTAAACAGCTGTTTGTTTTATTCAGCGCAAAAAAAAAATATGTACCAAAGGAAAAAATCTGTTTTTGATTATTCTGCCAACATATTTATCCTCCTGACATAGACCAACAGGCCTGTCTCAAAACAGACATTCCAACTTGATTTCATTTACGGACCCTGAAACCAAAGAAGCTAAATGGAATTTAGCTGCCTTTGACTTTATTGATTACACCTGTACTTTTCCAATTGTGAAATTACAAGATGTCTTCTGGGAGCTTGCCTTTGACATGAGTGTGCATAATCAGGTACCGTACTCTTATCACAATGTGCAGCATAATCATCAATGACAAAGAATATTGTTGAGACAAAATGGAGAATTTGAAGTCTTTCGTGTCTGATTTAAGTTTTCCATGGGTCTGTTTTGGATTGTGTGGCTGATTTTGAGCTCTCATTATCACCTCCCTAAAGGACAAAATTAATTATTATCATATAAAGTGTAACTTTATACCCCTCTGAAACAAAATAAACACATGTATATGTTTTTTGTAAAAAGTTTGTTGGAAACTGAAGAAAGTGGTGCACTTTAATAAATAAATAATCCATAGATCATTTAGAGTTATCAGGATGTGCACGATTCTCATTGTCTTATTTCCACTTCTAGCCACTAAAGAGAACACTGTTCTAGTCCAGATTATACTAAACTGCAGACAAGGAGGCACACAAAAGTAATTAAATTCTCTTCCACCACTTCCGCAAATACTGCACAAGACTATAGATTGTTCAGTGTCTGTGGAAGCTGTCCTGAGTTCAGACTGGACACAGAGAACAGTGGAGGGGTTTGACTCTTATTAATAAAGCTATTGTTACAGTTCAGGAAGGCTGGCCACGGCCTCTGCCGCCTCTATCAAATTCCCGAACACTGTCTTGGATTTATTAGGCATGACCTTAGTTTCTTTGGCTGCTCGCCACGGCCTGTGGATGTGTGTGTTTGCATAGCCTGCACACATAGCCCCGACCTACTTAAGCCTCTTGTTTCTTTATAATTTGAATCTTGGAAGAATAAGGCCGTCCTCTTATGTTCTTTCTCTGTTTGGCTGATTTAGGAGGGGAAGCACTACATACCCATCAACACAGCCCTGCTGGGTAAGCTAGGAGACCCTTCCACCACAGAACCATCAGAGGAGACACCCACACGACCTGCCTCCCACCGCGACTCGGGGAGCACCTGGTGAGACCATGGCATATTATTCACTGGCTAGTTTATGTAAAAGAAAGTGCTCAGACAGGCGTTGCCATTTTATAAATTCTTTCTATTGATAAGTTGTCGTGTCAACTTATCAAGATGTTGATGTATCAGTCACAGGGTTAACATTAAACTGAAACAGTGAACGTATTAAACATTTAACATGCTAAACGTCAGAGTGTTAACATTGGCACTGAGAACATTTTAGCATGCCACATGTTAGCATCTAGCTCAAAGCATTGCTGTGCCTCACAGAGCAGCCAGGGTGGCTGTAGACTCTTATCGCTGTTTTCCAAATCGCATAGGCTACTCTTTCTTTTTACTATACTACATACTGCTGCAGTTCATCAAAAGTGCATCGTTTGCATGCATTGTGCATACAATTGGGACATAATATTTCGTCATGACCATGCACCTTGAATTTGACCCTTTTTACTTATACATATCTGACACATTGCTGATTAAGTTGATGTTATGTTACTCTGCGGAACAGAGCGTTGTGGGTCATAACAGCCAAGAAAGCATGCTGGTTTGCATACGGCAAAATACAACAGCATGTAGCAGTATATGTGTGTTTATTTTTTGACATCATGTATTGGAACATCCTAAATCTTTTTTTTGCTATGCTTAAAAGCATTAAAGCATGTGCAATGGAACACAGGGTTAGACTCAAATCAGTAACACTCCCTATGAGTTTTGTAATTCACTTAAAGGAAATAAATCCCCCTATCTTAAAGACATGTAAACGTATCCTCAGGCTGTTAAAGGCACACTTCCCAAAGCGAGACAGTTTTTAAAAGGATAGTCCTAACTCATTTCCCACCTTTGTTCTGAATAATATCCAAAACAATTAGTGTTCCCATAGCACTCAGACAAAATTCAACCAGAAGAACATTTAGGGACCTGATTGGCTGATGCTAAGAAATATACACTCAGCAACTTGATGGTCAGAGAGCTTTCAGGCCACTCCTGTGAAGAATTTTACCCAAAACCATTGAGCCAGCTTCAGGATTTATGTCCACTTCAAATAATATTTGTCGAGCTCTTGGGTTTTAACAGTTCCATTAGTGTGTTTATTGAGGAGGTGTTGAAAAGAAGAAAATGACAGTTAGCCCTTAAGCTAAATTGAAGCGGTCGTTTTAGCCTCTGAGTGTTGAAATGCAAAGCAAACAAAGTGTGTTTTCAAAGCACAATGTCATAGATGGCGCACATTGTTGATTTAAGTGATTAAGTTCCTGCGGTTTTGTGTCTGAACTTTGCCTCTTGGCCTCCAGTGTAATCACAACCATTCTCTAAACAGAACGGGAACATTTTAGGGTATTTTGAAAACTTACTCCTGGAAATATTTTCTCGCCAGGAACATCAAGATCCGTCCTGCTAGTGTGAAAACCTTTGACGAAGTTACCATGGAGAACGGGACCAATGAGAACAACGAGGTGAGTTTTTTACATCCTGGAACGCAACCAGAAAAAGACACAAGATCTGGGCTCTAACCTATCTAAGCCACACAATAAGGTAGCTGACAAAAGCCCTGGAACATGAATGTTCTTATTTATAATGAGTTGATTGAACTGAAGGATGAATTAGCTGAAAATGGGTTTCATCTTTCAAACAGACTTCCAAGTTGATAAGCTTTATTCTTTACCGGCTGTAATTCGCCACACGTAAAGTCTGTACTTGGCCCCAGTTTGGCCATATGAGTCTTTACTTGAGCCCTGCGACTAAAGCTTTTAATCCAATGACACACCTCGTTTACTCATTCATTTCATATGCATCATATTTCTCACAGAATCCTCCCCTATTTAGTACAACTGACATCTAACTAAGGATATTCAGATAGAAATCAAGGGGTTGTTTTTGAATCATACTTTAACTGTAATCATTACAGTGCTGCAGCAAGGCTTTTGACACAGAAAACATATCTCCACAGTCTTGGCTGAATGAAACTGGCTCTGTTTGAGATTTCAATTGAACACTTATAAATTACTTTTAAAGCCCTCAGTGGTTTGGCTTCACTATATGTTTTTAGGATTTTTAGACAGTAACATTTTAAAGTTAAAAGTTCCTTGGTCCGTGATCAAGACAAAGTGGGATCATGCTTTTAGTGTTTTGGCTCCAACGCTGTTGAGAAAAAACTATTTCAGCTCAGTCTCTGGCGCACTGTAGCCCTAAGGGTATTCAACGGTTCTATAGAAATAAACTTTACATACATATAACACAAAAATAGTAAAGATGCCATTCTTTTATTCTTCCCTCCCTGCATCCTCATCATCAGGGCGGTCAGTCTGACAGCGGGATGGGCCTGTCCTCTGACAACATGGAGACTCTGAAGCGCCTTGAGTCCTTGGCAGGCCGACCTCTGAGCATCATGGCTCTGGCGTACGTACAATTCACGACACAGCACCCATCCACATGCCATGCAAGTCAATAATCAGCAACAAACACACACACACACACACACACACACACTTGAAGAGACTGCAAATAAAATACCTGCTTGGAAACCTCCCCGCTGTGCTGGAATGTAGACGCTTTAACTGTCACACACTCACACACACACACGTTTCTTAAAAAGACGTCAGCGGCTAGTTTTCCCTTTTGTCTGAAGACGCCAAGCAAGAGGGACAGCGGCACAAAGGAGAAGCAGGAGGGGAAAAAAGCTTGAAGGTGACAAACTAAAGGACTGAGCACAAAAGCAGAGTGGAAGAGTCACTTACGGTTTGGCTGTTTTAAGAGCAAACACTAAAATCTCTTTGTTTTCACCAAAAGTCCTGAAAGAGCTGCCTCCCAGACAGATTTAACATATGAGTCATGGCTGCCTGGTGATAAACAATGTTAGGTTACAATACACAGTCTTAAAGAAGTGACGTTGGTCTCACGTCTTTTCTGCAAATCCTAACGATCGTATGATGATTTTAAGATTTGGATCCTGCCTGGGTAAGAGTAAACAACTGTCATAAAGGAGAAAGACAAACACACAAAAACACTGAGACAATATGTTCTCACATGGGTTATTTGAGGGTAAAGTCAAATCTGAGTCAAATTTAGGTAAATCTTTTTCTTTTGAGAGTCTCTGTATGTGTCTTAAGGCTTACATTCTAGGTTTAAAGCAGCATTTACAGGGTCAAAACCAATACACACTAATTACACATTAAACCTTGTGCTGTTATTCTGCTGTTTGTATTGTGGCTTGATGACCTTAAAGCCCTTATGAATGATTAAGATGGAACAACTGCTGGGGAAATAACTCATGAGACACACCTGTAGAAGATGTGTGACACTCTCTGAAGCACTGTAATTCATTTAAGGCTCACCAAACTCACTCCTACAAACGCCCACTCAGAGTATCTTTTAGATCTCAGCTGAACTGGAGGCCGCAGAGACTCATTTACAGGCCTGCTTGTGTCATCAGGGTCTCGGCATGGCAGAATGAATCAAGCCAGGCATGCAGAGAATGGTCTACATTTTGAGGGGAGGACTTCCTCACCGGGCAACCGCTCAATCACTGCCACCTTTGAACTTAAAGAGGGTTTACAAGGGCCTCCCCTGTTAGCTATAGCGCTGTGCTCCTTTTGTGTCGCTCAAGTCCCACCTGTTGCTTCCTTGGCCTGACATATTTTTTTGCGAGTAGCAACACAACAAAAAAACAACATTTATTTGATCTGACAATATTGCAGAGCAAGTTGCCTCCGCAGTGATTTAGTAGATTTTTATTAGGCAAGAAGGATAGAAAAAAAGCGTATCCTAATTTGTACAACGAACAAGTCTAAACTCCAAAGATATTAATTTCCTTTTCATAGACGATTAAGCAAACAAGATAATATTCACATTTGAAGCTGGAACCACTGATTATTTGGCATTTTGCTTAAAGAAACAATGCAAACAATGAATCCACTGATTGGTTCAGCTCAGAGTGACGGGGCTTTTTACCCTGACTCATTCTGCTTTGTTGCTCAACTGCCAATTGTACCCACACCTTGTGGTTGGCATTGGCGAGCCGACACTGTACTATTGTTACATGTTTTTGATGCCTAGTTAACCAGGTGGTTATTCATCAAGACAACATTCCAGTACACCGGCGTCACTTACCCCCGTTGGGAGCCGACCCTTTAGCCTCCGGAGAGAGGAGCGCTGGAAACCCCTAGCAACCTCCAAAGACAATAAGAGGCAATTACTCATATTCTATGCATCAAATGAAGCAGAACAGCTCAGGAAGATTGATTACATCATATTTGAATGAGGAGAGGTTTGTCTGATTGTACAGCCTCACAAGGGGCTTTTCATCAAATCAAATTGAAGCAGCCCTCTATTGTGAGAGCAGTCAAGTCTAGTTGTCTTTAAAAAAAAACTAGCCAAGAAAGCAGTGTGTGATATTATGCACAATAAGTTAAAGACTGTTTACCTCCCTATTGACTGCACCCATTTCCACCATAATTGTTAAAGTTTTAAACATATAAAAATGAATGCCATTGGAAAATTTGAAACATGCATATGATTATATCAAACATGAATGCATGGGGATTAGAGTGTTTTTTGAAGCCTATAGTTGAGGACACCAGAAGAATCGGTTTAAAAAGAAAAAAGAAAAAAAGTCCTGAGTTGTTGTGTCATTTCTTGGTCAGGAAGTTAACTGATCACCCTGTCTGGTCACACTGATTTGTTGTGTCTGTTTTTGCTATTAAGAGTGTCTGTTCATTGTGCAAGGCTGATTATGTGGTGATATCCATCACCCACATACACTGCTGCCTCTGTTTTAATGAGCAGAAAAATTAAGACAAGCTGGAACTCAGGGATTTTAGAACTCCAACCAATGATTATTTTCATTATCGAAATAATCTGACAATTATTTCCTCGACTAAAGTTTAGTCTTTAAAATGTCCTAAACTGTAAAACATTTTCATCACTATTTCCCATCACCTTAAGTGATATCTTCAAACCTCATGGTTTGTCCAATCAGCCCAAAGAATGATCAATTTACAAAGAAAACAGAGGAAAACATTAAATCATTGGGTTGACTAATTGCTTGAACTTTAATGACTATGTTTTAACCTTGTCATAAAAACAGATAGAGACATTACTGATTTGCTGCTTTTGAAGTCAATAATAAAAAGCAACTCTGAATCAACTGCATTTTCAGCGACATATTATTTTGCATTTTTACCTCGTTTTGTTTTTTTAAACGCTATAGCGCTGTGCTGATTGGTGATAAATATTTTTTTTAAATTTTTTTATTATGTGTTTTGAGTTGTATGGTAGCAGCATTCGTGTGGTGATATTAATGCTCCGTCTCTCTGTGTTTCCAGGATGAAGGCGATAAGTAAGAGTAAAGAGTCTGTACTGAGTGACCCAGAGAAGGAGAAGTTCCCGGCCCCAGTCCCCTCTCTGGACTTCAGTCTGGATGACTCGGCCCTGGACGCCAGTCTGGAGTGTCACAGCCCGCCGCCCGACTACAACTATGTGGTGCGCTACTCGACCCCGCCTGTGTAACCCTGTGCTCTGCTCCTGAGGAAAAACTAACCGATAGCCTCGAGGCCCTCGCCTTGTTCTCCTCTGTTTTGACTCTTATATCTGGACTTTTTCTCTAGCAACGTTTGAGGGGAAAACATGAGATTCCTTCTTAAATATCTTAGAAAAGGGACGCTCTGAAATCAATCATCAATCCACTCGACTGTAACTTCTGCATCTTCCAACGTCCAGGGCGTCTGCTGTGCAAACAAAAGGAAACCTGCAGGCTGTTGATTCCCTCCCAGTTTTCCATCGTAGGCTGATGTTAATGCTGCTGGTTCGTTCCACTTTCACTGTGATACATCAAACAGCTGAAAACAGGCTCAGGTATTTCTTTCATCTACTGTGAAAACAAATCGTGATTCCAACTTTTTACCACAGATCCGATTGAACTGAAGAATAACATCCAGAAAATAAAATAAAGCTGAGGCTTTCCAAGTTTATATGTTTATCTGTTTCCGCTCATATGAAGGTTGCCAAAAGTTAAATTTTTGCTCAAAGCAAAAAGCAGATGGACGACAATATAACATCGATTATTAATCATCAAATGTCTCAAATTTGAGGTCCTCCTTTAATTCCATAAAAACATCAACTCAACTATCTCAGGTTGACCCAGAGAGGAGTGCTCTGTCATGTAGGTGTGGATGCTTTAGAAGCTCTCCGGGTTATGAAAAATCATAAAGTTCATGGAGGATACAGGGTTGATGTTAGAGAAAGACCAATACATTTAAATGAAGAGTCATTGTATATGTAGGTTCCTCCTTCTATTGAACTCAAGTGTTTTGTTTATTTTTTTTTGTTTGGTTAAAAAAGAGTGGGAAGAAAACCTTATTGTTGAGTTAGAAACATGAGATCAGAACAAGTCTACATAGGAACAGTTCATTCAAAAAGCACTAGTGAAATGAGTTGTGTATTTATTTAGATCGTCAACACTGTTACTTAGTAATCAGATTCATACTCCCAAGTATTCCCAGGCTCAGTCTTTCTGATATATGTTTCCCAATAATGTCCTCACCGTTTCCTCCAGGTCTATTTGCTGTTTGTGCTGCTGTATTCACTTATAAAGCTGAGGGGAAAAGTGTGTGGTTATTCAAAGTGTGTGGTTATTCTCTGTCCTTGTGTCTTGCACTAAGTGTTAGTCAAGCTTGCAGGGCAGGCTCTGAAAACTCTTTGTGTATGTGTGTGTGTGTGTGTGTGTAAAGTAAGCTCTGGTTCACTATTTCATTATTTGTTAACATGTAAAATCTCCTTGTTTTAAAATAATTTTGAGCATTTGATTTGTAATAGTATATGTATTGAAATAATGTGGACCAAACCTCCATTCACGCTTCTGTTAGTGTACACACACCCTGTAGAAATAAGCTTGTAGACCACTCAAGAACACAGTATCATGTCATTGAGTCAACTACAGTATAAAGTGGATACTTTGAACCCCTGTGTATTTCTAAATGGTGTTTTGTTTTTGTGAGCAAGTTGTTTTGTTTATGTGGAGAGGAAGTGATTATGCACTGATACTTTATATCAAGTATAATGTTTGTATTCTAAAGGTATATTATTATGAAACGGTGTTGATTGTCACAAGTTACAAAGATTTCTCATTTATTTTGTGTGTTTTTTTTATTTAACTCCTAACTCTAGTACATAATAGGAAATTAACATTTTGAAGCAGTATTTGTTATAGTATTTCTTACATCACCAATGTCATGTTTTCATTTAACGCGGTGTGTTTTCTTACAAATCTTATAAATCTTACATTTAATTGTGGTTACCACTATACTTTATATCACAATGGGATATCAAACCTATGAGACTTCAACCTGAATGCAAAGAGAAATTAATTTGGATTTTATCGCGATTCTTCATACATAACCATGATCAAAACCTCCTCCTTACTTTTATTCTGTTTTGTTCAAGTAGTGTCACAAGTTAGTTTTGATAAAAGTTTTGTTGCCAACACTGTTAACTGAGCATATGAAGTAAATAAATGAATAAAGATCTATATATTTATACATTACTCATAGTCTCGACTCAGAAATTCTTCAGTTACACTACACTTCAGCGTGGCTCCATTCATAAACCCAAGAGGCTGAGGTGCTTTGGATTACTGTGTTGGTAAAAAATAAAAAATAAAATCATGGCTTCACTCAAATGAATAACGCACATCCTGATATTCTACGGCAAGAAAACAAAACTTAAAGTGGACCTATTATACTTTTCGACTTTTCTGACCTATAAACGTTGTTATAATGATTTATAGTCATATTTAACCATACTAAAGTATCAAATAATGACTTACATGCATTTAGACGTATTCCCTGCTGACCGTCTGGAGTGGCTGTGCAGAGCGCTAAACGCTAGGGCAGCCGGTCGAGAATTCACTTGTACAAAATTTCCGGGATTCGTAAAGTCACAAATCCGAATTTTTCTATGTATGGTAATGCTGCAACGTGCACAGGCACGCTCCGGCCATGCCCCCACCTGCCTGCTCGCGCCATGGACATATAAAGAAATGGACACCGTATTGAAACATGGCGCCCATTCATTCCTATGAAAGCTGCTCATTGGCGCAGAGAAGCAACAAGGAAGCGGCCATACTGCTCTCATGTGGCCCTGGCACACCCCTAAAGCATGACGCGAGCAGTGAAACGTTATAATATGTCCGTGCATTAAGCTAAGCGGGACGAGCACAGTTGCATTGTTTATCGACCATGGAAGTATAAATTACTAATCCCCGATGATTCTCTGTATGTAATATTTTAATTACACCCTGTCGTTGTAAAGTAATATAGCGAATAACGAAGATTCCTCCCGCCATCGGAGGGCGGGCCGGCCGAAGCAACGGTTGTTTCACTACGACTCCTTTTAGCGGCTACACGCCTAACGGCTAAAACTGAAAATAAAACGGCTATAAAACGCTTTCGGTGGCGTTTTGAAAAGCGAAAACTTCCATTCTATTAGTACATGGTCTAAAGAAAAGTATGAGCCTTTGATTGATATCCAGAAAAAATGTAGCGGAGATACATTCTTGTTTGACAAAATTGTATTGGGAATGAATGGGCCAGGGCCACTATGATCTCCATTTTGTTTTACGGACCCGTCCCAGACAGTCAAATGCGTGTAATACCAGGCGTGGCCACCTGTCCATGCTGGCTGCTCGGAGAAGGCAGCGTCCTGGGGGCCTGGCTCGCGCTGCTGAAAGTGTTCCGGAAGGAAGGTAACCAATCACAATGGAGTGGGGTTTGCAGGAGGGGGCGGAGAAGCACAAAGCCGAGTGTGGACAGAGACTGCTGAATGCACCCAGATGAGAGGAAGAGTTTCCCGAAAATCTACATGGTTTTTTGTGCTGTGATTCGTGTCAGGTTGCTCTATAGGAGTCATTAATGAGAAATTAAGACCAGAAAAGTAGTATAATAGGAGATCTTTAAAATAAACATAATCACTTCAAAGGTATTAGACAGATTGCTGCTGCCAATAAGATAAATCCCATATATCTGATGTGCCTGAAATCAGTTGCTGCTGCTGGTCTCCAACCATTTTTTTGCTCTCATGACCCTTGATAGCAAAACATTGTTAAAAAAAAGCAAACTTACCACCCCTTATCACAGGTTACATTACCAGCAGTTCAACCAAAGATGATGTCCCACTCACAGGTTTTTGTGTTTGAATTTGTTTTGAGGGGCGTAAAGTAGTAACTACTTTCTAGTTGTTACTTCAAGAAAAGTGGGAAATAAAAATTATTTGCATTGGAAAAGGCCTGGGTTTTTCCATTAAATTTTTCTGTAAATCATCTCATGACCCCTCAGAGGGTCATGTTCTCCCATGTTGAGAAACCACTGGCACGAGCATGTGTGACCGGAGGCTTCAGACTATTCTTAACTCACTTCATTCACAAATTGATTAATCCCAATTGAATTGTCCAACCCTTAATGAAGAAGGTCTGTTTAGATTGGACGATGCCGTCTGTTTTCATCCCCTCCGCTGCTCCTTGGACTGTGAGAGACTCACTTCCTCGCCGGGACAAGGTGTCGGCAGTCTGTCTGTTTGACCGGGACAATGCCCCTCCGAGAAGGAAGGAACTGTTAATCATCCTGGTCACGACTGGAGGACGCCACACACAGTGCTTCCTATGGGGACACAGCGCCCCTGTTTACTGGCACTGGGTGTGTCGAAGGGGAACACACGCCACGGAACAGGTTGATTGTCTCTGCTTGTCCTCAAGGGATTTACTGTGGTTACTGTAAGGTGAGCACCCGACATAGTACCCAAAAACATGTCAACAACTTCCGACAGTTTTCACATTGTAAGACACAAACAAACAAGGGAAGGATGTTAGAGGGGGAGGGTATTCTTGACTGTCATGTTTGTGTGTGTGTGTGTGTGTGTGTGTGTGTGTGTGTGTGTGTGTGTGTGTGTGTGTGTGTGTGTGTGTGTGTGTGTGTGTGTGTGTGTTCACCTAAGCTCACTGTATTTTTCCATATAAGCAGAAGTATTCGGGCGGTCCCTTAACCCATCCTGAGGGGCCACTGCGCCTGGGACTTTATCACAACATATTTATTCAAATTGAATATTGAATTAAGTTTCACATGTTATTTTGAACTATTAATCTGTTTCTGAAAAGTCATTTTTGCTGTCCAATGTAATATAGTTGTAAAGTTGTAATTGTAAAGTAGGAATATAGGATAGCATAAAATGGAAAATTGTATTTAGGTCAATTTTGTTAACTACTTCCCACCTCTTTTAGTTTCCAGTTTCTTTGGGATCAAAGATGTCAACAGCAGAGCAAACAACAGGATATGAGTCAAATAGTTTTGGCTTCAACTGACAACTTACAATCTTAGACTTTAGAAAAGACAAGACAGTTTTTCAGTGTAAAGACCAAGGTCCAAAATCACAACCTTGTCATGAAGGCCTTTATACTTTGTAGAATATAAAACACCCTCTTTCCTTTGACTCTGAATTTCATAAAGAAAAACTACACACCAAAAATCTAATTTAACAGAGAAAAAAGTGGGGAAACCTTAGTCAGGATGTTGAGATTTCAGAAATGTTCTGTTTGAATGTAAGTACCACAGCCAATGTGCAGTCTGTTTTTGTTTCATTTAACCGCTGCATTTATGAAAATGACCTCTCCCATCTTCGAACGCTTACACAGCCTCTGCCCAAAGCAAACATAGCTGCAAAAACACGCCATTAATCAATGGAAAAGAGGCGTTAATTAATTCAGAGAACTTCTGAAACTATGCCAAAAACCATCAGAGAGCCAACGGAACCTGTGCAGCTTGAAATCCTATCAAACGCTGATTTGGGGCCGTCGATCAAACAACACAAAGGCCCTTCTCCCCATTTAAACGGCCACACAATGCTATTCCCAGACCCCTGCTCATGAAGGTGAATGGCGCCTCTCACCTAAATGCACAACAATGAGCCGGATACTGTCCCCCTTAAACTACCTAGCTTCAGTCCATCTTTAACAAGCAAAATACAAGCAACGAAAAAATACCAAAACAACAGCGTATAAGAGCTAAATAAAGACATGGCGAAGGGGAGAAACAAACAAGACAGAAAACAAGTCAATATATTGTCATGGGTAGTCGCCTGCATGTGAATGTCTGACATGATGAAGGCCCTGTGTTGGGAAGTGTAATAACAATATCTAAATTGCATATCATTTCCTCTCTCTCTCCCCTTGTTCAATGCTACATCCACATGACCACGATTAAGTGATATAATGTTAGCATGCCAAAATGTGCTAATTAGCTCATAAAAACTAAGTACACAGTTTATGGTGGGAATTTAGTAGTTATTCAAATGAATCGTGAGATGAATGGGTGAGCCAACCAAATGTCAGGATAATTAATTCAGTAGTTGAGACACTTTAACTCAAAAGTACAAACGTTGACCTCATAATGGTGCTAGATGAAAGCTCACAGGATCATCAAAGTCAGTACGATAATTCAAGTCTGCACACGATTTCATTTTCATACAATAGTTGTTGAGCTATTTCAATATGAACCAAAGTGGTGGAGTGATGGATGGTTGATTCCAGCCAAACATCTGAAACATCTGGTTAATCCACCTGTTAACACCACATGTGTACCCTGGGAAATTATTTATGAGGATCTGTGATATTGCCAAAGTCTCAATGACTTTTACATTCTTCAGGAAATTAAAAAGTGCCATTTTATTCTGTCTCAGCCACTTCATGTGTTATGAATTAGTAAGAATAATCATTCAAAATTCAAAAACTGCGTTTCCCCCTCTCAAAACATACTTTCAACACAATCCTAGGAAAGCTTGTATGGTCCGTAAAGAAGAAAGAAATATTCCTCAATGTTTACTTAATTTATATCATGTGTTCTCCTTTCTGACATCCTCTGTTTGTTTACTACTGACTAGCAGAAAGCAGACTTTTATCAGATAAGACTAGTGCTTTTGATTCCACCACCTGCTTCCATGATAAGTCCAGATGCACAGAGTCTATGGGTGTATTCACACATGCTGTGTTTAGTTCGGTTGAAACGAACTCAGGTGCACTTCCACCTTCGGTGCGCATCTTTCAGACAGGTGTGAATACAGCAATCGCACTCGGGGGCGGACCAAACAAACGCTCCGAGACCCAGCTGAAGAGGTAGTCTCGATGCGCTTCAAAACGCACTCTGCTGCAGTTCGTTTGTGGTGTGAATTTGGCCGGACTCGATCCGACCCAATTGCAGGAAGCACTGCGCCTTTTCTTTCTTTTCTTTTTTAATAAATCGCCATCAGCTTCACATTATGGGAAAGTGTTGTTGTCGCCATTGTTAGGAAGATTAGTTGTGGTTTGACCGGGAGCCCCGAGCGAAAATATTACATTTGATAATGATGCGTGCGGATCAGCGATCAGATGGAGAGGAGCGTCTCCCGTAGCCTACAGTGCCAACAGGTTCACGCTGCGCTTTGCATGAAGTGTGTGTTTTTATTGTTCTTCCCAACGGGACCGTCAATACTGTCCCCGTGTCAGTTTGGTGCTGAACTGCGCCGAACTGACACCCAGCTGATACACAGCTTAATCAGCTGTGTTTCAGTTTGAGCCTATTCTTCACGCGAGCCGCGCGTCCAGCAGCAAAAATACAGTAAAAATTATGTTTCACATCGTAGGCTAGAAGCCACATAACGTGGCATTGTCATAGGGCTACATATTATAAACATATGAAACAACAATAATTTGATATTTTTCTTCTTTATTTATAGGCTAGATGTAGGCATTTTTATTATTTTTAACTCCATATTATATCAATGATAAATTCGCAGTTTTTACTTCGTTCTTCCTGCTTCTCTCCACCCCAGAATGTCTGTCCAATGAATGAATGACCTTAGATCACGTGTGGTTTTGCTTCGTAATGCTGGTTCACTTGCAAAAGGGGCAATATGAAAGTGGACCACACCAAACAAAAAAATCCAAATTCTATTTGGTCTGGACCAAAGCAAGTGAACTAACGGACTTTCCATGTGTGAATACACCCTATATGTATCTGATAGGGAATTCTCTGAATTCAAATAGTTTCCAGAGAACTTTGTGACAGAACTGTCATTCCTGCTCCCTCGGAGGAGAAGGGGGCCTTCAGATTCATCAATGCCTGTTGAATGGCCGAAGTGCAGTGAAACCAGCTCACCCATTTGCCCCCATTGTTCACCTTCCTGGCGGGTGGTAAAGGGTGTATAGAGAGCTCATACACTAGGAGGGCCTGGGGAAAATGCCGTTGACAGTTGCATAAAACATTTGAAAATGGCGGGGTTATTAAGGAGTTCAGATAGGTGCATGCTTTTTTTGTAGTAGTAGTGGTAGCAGTAGTAATCCCTCTCTGGGAAATGTCTGTCCGGTTCTGGTGTTGCCAGTTGATTCTGTTATCTGCCCCCTGCTGCTTTGTGTCTACTTTTGGCTGAACTGAAATCCCCCAAATGTGGGGAACACACCAGAACCTCCTGTTTGCAGTTTGCAAATGTGGTGGTGTGTCTGGAACTCTGGCTTCAGTCTCATCTCTGCAAACATTTGCAGTGGCATGTTGTGGCTTTGCTTAGGCCTACAGCAAATCATACACAAAGGAACACATCCTTGATTGTTCATTTCAGGGGATTCCATATTGTTTTTTCTGTGTCAACCAGAAGTTTTAGGTGGTTTGCTTTGCCACAAATCATATACGATTAAGGCCGCCTAAAACTCGGGAAACAACAATAAGAGAAAGATCTGATCCTAATGTGAACTCCCTGTTTAAAAGCGCATCCATGTATCTTCATCCCTGGTACTTCAAATTATTCAAATGCTCTCATTTTCCACAGGAGATTTCAAGAAAAGTTCCACTTCTCCCTCCAAAACACTTGAATTCCTTGACACCCCCCGCCCGCCGGCTGACCCCCCAGGATATAGAAAATGTTCCCTCACTCTAAGATAACAGCTTGTAAACAGAAACATTTCTCTCATTCGTCAACATCTAATTCTGTCATATCCTGAATAAGGTCTTTAGAATACACAAACATGACTGGTGTTTGCAGTCTTCTCCCCTACATGTGTTTTGGGTTACAGATGATAAACTTGGGATGGGTGCCTGTGTCTCAGCCATGCAAGCAGTTTCTCTAAAAATAGCAGCAGATGGTCTTGTTTTACCTCCCCATCATGCAGAGGAACGCCGTGGCCACTTCAATAACATCGTTGAAGTTATGCAACCAAACTGAATTCTTGGGCTGCTTCACCACTGACTGTCACTGGTCAGCTATGTACACACTGTGCTGAGCTCAGGGGATAGAAGAGGGCTTTTGATACGTTTGGTCCCTTTTCTGAGTTTTTTTCACACAATCACTCACATCACTCTATATGAGTGGTTGACTCCTCCTTGACCAATCACAGTATCCAGGGATTCATGGTTTTGCAACAAAGCTCTTAAGACAAAATGGATGAGCCCCTTAATTTAAATGAAATTATAATAATTTTGAACTAAAGCAATTCTGTCCTGATGTACAGTTGTCACTTGGCTGGCAAGTGAGAACAGTTTGTCTCATTGGAATCCCAATACAGTCGGATCTGACACGAAACAAAAACCCCAGCTTGACCCTTCACATCATTCTGGATATTATCACAATCACCTTGTCAATCTTTTGCAGTGCAACTCTACCGACTTTAGTACAACAAGCTGTACATCTGGGCAGCTTGACAGAAGAATTATTGCAGATCTCAGACATAACATAGGATGTTTTATCCATTTATTTTTATAGAAGATATTTTCTAGTATTGTTTTGCTAAATATTAAACCTACGAATAACAGTCACTGTCTTCTGGTCCTGTAGTTTTCCACAAAGGTCAACAGTTAATGAATGAGTTTCTGCACAGCCATGAGAAGACAGGAGACAGAGACATAACTAACTCAATGGCGCCACCTAGTGAATACACATGCATGTTTGTTTACAGAGGATGTAGGTTGATTTACTGGTTCAGAACCCAATTATAATTCAAGCTCAAATAAATATAGCATGATGGACTTCTACCCTCACAGATCCTAGGCAATAATGAAAAGGTAACTCTATTTTGTTTTATTCTTTCTGCCCTTTAGAATTAACAAAGAAACTTAACTCGAGATTAATTAAGAGTTTATCTTATTCTTTCATCACTGGATAACTAATATCAATTAATGAAAGTATGCTTATTTGCACATTGCATATATACTGTATATATACTGTGAATATATATATATATATATATATATATATATATATATACAAAAATACATAATTATTCAAATACAGGTGGTCAGCCAGTGTATTTGTCCTACTTATCTACATTCAGTTAATTGGCTTAATATCCCAGAAGTAAAACTTGTTAAAGTTGTTTAAGATCGGCACATTACCACAAATTAAAATGAGATAAAGATATTAGAGCGTAAACCAACTTCAAATACAGTTCACATTCTAAGCATGTGACATTGTGCTCTAATAGTAAAATTAGTTTTACTCAAGTACTGTACTTAAGTACCGATTGGATTTTAAAGCAATAGTGTGTACCTTCTGTTGGCCCCCACCAGGAATTCTGTGTAATAACAACAACACTGTCTGCACATCTACATGAGGGAGTGTTTGGTGATCGCACATGGATTTTATTCCTTTTGCTGTACGTCCAGGTTTTTTCTTACCTGTAGAATCAACAACTGAAATATTTCTTTGGTGATCTTGGGATTTTTCTGATCTCCTGCGCCAGTGTCAGGGGGTGACACCAGTTTGTAAACGCTGCCATACTGATAAATACACAGCAATTTTTTTGGACCTGATAGGCTTAATCAACTTTGTGTCAACTTGTTTGACGATGGCTTGAATGTAACCAACATTCATTTGTATGAAAAAGTTACTCACTATAGCTTTATCTTGTATTCAGATATCTTCATTTTCTACCTATTTTCTACTACACCTCAATTGAAAATACGACACTTTTGACACCACTTCATTTTTAGATAAGTTTAGGTTCTGGTTACTTTGTAGGTACTGGTTGGTCAAGATTAAGTATAGTTTGATGCTTGTACATCTGACTCTGACCCTGAATGACAGAACAGCTCTGACAGCAGCCACAATGACACAGAGCTGTGTTCGCCCCCGGCATCACAGGTCTGACAGTCATTATAACTCACCTCGTGACATGCTCTGACTTCAAGTACAGAGTTTCATTATTATATCTTCTTCTCAAACTTCCTCTTTTGATCTTGCTCATGATGGAGTTGCCAGAAATTCCCCTGAAATAGAAAATTCAAAATCTGAGAAAAATGGGAGGACATCATGAGCCTATATCACAAGGTATATACTCAAACCGAAAACATCATCCAGTCTAAAGCAACAAAAGACATGCATCATGTCCATCACTCATCTCCACACATTTTGGAATGAATGAAACAACTAATCATCAATATAGTTGATTTCATTTATGGTAACAGCATCTGTATGGCGGGACTGAATATACAGGTGAAACTCAAAAAATTTTAATATCATGCAAAAGTTCATTTATTTTAATAATTCAACTTAAAAGGTGAAACTAATATATTATATAAACTCGTTACATGCAAAGTGAGATATCTCAAGTCCTTATTTCTTATTATTTTGATTATTATAGCTTATGAAAACCCCAAATTCAAAATCTCAGAAAATTTGAATATTACATGAAATCAATAATTCTTTAAATACAGAAATGTCGGCCCTCTATAAAGTATAATCATTCATATGTACTCAGTACTTGGTTTGGGCCCCTTTTGAATGAATTCTTGCCTCAATTCCAATTCATTTTCCATGATATTCTAATAATACGAGTATCACCTGTATGTGCAACTGATTGTTCTGTGGTTGAATTTTAGAAAGGACTGCTGCAGAAAATGTTACAGGATGGACAGTTAAGTAAAAAAGGTCTATTTAAATCAGTGGAAAAGAAGGTTGCAAAATCACATGGATTAATGCATTGTGGGATTATACTCTGATGTGTACAACGTGGTGTAAAAAGCATTACAGTTTTAGTTTTTCTGTTGGTGGAGGCTGCCCTCTTGAGGTCAATTAGTCCTGTGGTTGGGCTGAGTTTTCAACAACCAAGAGTTTGACTACAGCAGCTGTATACATCCACAAGAGGGGAGCAGTGAGTCTGAATGAACAACCTGCACACCGTCGAAACCAAAGGACAGAACCTCAGAGCAAATACAGTAAAACCATGAAGAAATAAAATACACCATGTGAAAGTGATGTAATCCCTAGCGAAATACATAAATTAATACATTATTCTCAAAGGGCCTGACCAGACCTTTCTCCTCACTAACTCTGATCTTTGTTTTTCACCCCAAAAAGAAACTCATCCAGTCAGTTACACATAAATGTAGCTGTTTTTAAAGATGAAATACATCAATGTATAGCTTCCCGAGTCTCTGGTGAAGCTTTCTTCCAAAGAGGCGGGACAACAAGTGAAATCGTGTCATAATCGAGGGGAAACTGGATCAAACTGACAGCCAGGGCGAGAGGCACCTATTTGGAGACGCATGGGGAAAGTGGAGCTCCACCGGAAGTGGATTTCATTGGTCAGAATTGTAACCTACTCTGAATTTGTTTTCTTCTTTTTGTTTTACTGCCGGAGTTCACCTAGCGGTGAATAATAATACACGGTTTCCACCGGTTATGGTGCTAGTACACAGTAAAATACGTCAGTTTGTTAAGGGTCCCAAGTGGCCAGGACGGTGGTAAAAAGTAGATGTTGAGGTAGAAGATGAATGAAGCAACGAAGCTTTGTGTACATCTTCTGAAATCCGTCTGTTTAATTCACAATCAGTGCAATCTCTGCTATCAACAAATGCACGTTGTTCAAGCAGCTGATCAAAGATAAACAAACCTTGCGATGTCCAGAATAATACTCGTGATAACCATCAAACTAAATCGTACACATTCACTGAGTGAAGATTGTGAAAGTATGACACACATTTCTCACCAACAATGTTATCAAAAACCCAATTAATAACTTATAAATCTTTTAAAAACCTGAATTAAAAACTGTAGCAATGGCGGCCACAGCTTGGATTTCATTTTCGCCGGGAGAAACTGAGAGTGTACTGAACGCATATGAACGGCACGAGGGCTGAGAACTACGCTACTGATGGAAATTATAAAAATGGAGATTTCTATGGAGTGATTTTGCTTTAAACTGTACAGGGTCGCGTTGTTGCAGTGACACTCTTTCTTCAGTCGGAGCTGCAGCGTAAAGTGAAAACAAACTCAGAGTAGGTTACAATTCTGACCAATGAAATGAGTTTGGGGCGTGGCCCCATCTTGCTTCCGGTGTAGTGGAGGTCCGTTTTCTCCATGCGTCTCCAAATAGGTACTCTTGGGAGAGCCAGGGCGCGTAATTCTAGGCTTTCAGAGAATATGACTGACTGGCTGTAGACTGTCAGAGGCCAAGTCGATTACACTGTCTCATAAATATGTTGTGGTCAATAAACAGAAGCTTCAGGCACATGCATCCATCTACATTTATGACTTTGCGCTTTTTATAAGGCAAACCAATTAGTCAGCCAATGACCTACCAGATTAACCAGAACAATACCAAAGGAAGGAATAAATGTGAGAAAAAGAAGAATGTGTTACTCAAAATGGTGTTATCCCAGATGGATTACATTATCCAATTATAATGATCAATACAAACGCACAAGAGGACAGCTCAGACTTAAGCCTGCAATTGAGTCAATGGTTATTGGTTAAAAAATAAATAATAATAATAATAATAATAATAATAATAATAATAATAATAATAATAATAATAATAATAATAATAATAATAATAATAATAATAATAATAATAATACAATAATTTAAGAAATTTAACAATACAAGTGCGAAAGTAACATTATTGGGCTGAATTAACTCATTGGACGGAAGTGGCAATATATATTAACTTGAACTGAATGAATGGATCCAAATGCATTATTAAAACTCAATTGTTATCTCTTCTAGGTTGGGCAGATTAGTTCCCTGGGACCCATGACACGTTTTAGACATGATGGCAGTAAAACAAATCCACTGTAATTTCAGGGGGACAGCGGCGACTGATGTGTCGAGGGCCGCTGTTTGTCACAGAGGGGGTTGTTGGAGTTTCCTTGTAACCGGAATTAGCTGTGAAGTGCGACCTTGAGGTGTGAACACGGAATACGAAAGGTCCGGCTTGCTTCAAGAGAAAGTCTCTCATACTTTGCACCTCGTTTGCAAGTGAATATCTTAACAAATAAAGATGGGATTTACACGTGAAGCGTGGTTGGAAATGTCCCACCACTTTTTAATCCAAAAGTAATATAAACATGTGTTAAAAAGAACGTTAAGGACGAATGCCAGATACATTCCTTTCTCGGTTCTGTATTAACGTGCTAGGGTTTAACTCATTAGAAACTGAATGCCTAAGAAAAGTCCTATTATAAAACAATATGTACGCGCGCAATTGCGCACAGGTCTTTTTCACTTGGTGCGTTTTTGGACGTGTTGCCCTGTTTTATTGCAGAATGTGCAGCTGATAGGCCATGGTGTTAATGTATTCAATGAGAGGAGATCCCATGTCCAGGATAGGCCCACTGTCAGGTGATGACGCGCTGCGGGACAGGCGCAAGGGGACAGCTGGGCCTGCAGCACCGGTCACTCTCATTTGAATGCAAATCTCTACAGAGTAGAGGAGTTGCCTGACGTCAGGCAGGCTTTAGTATACCTTTACCATCTTGTCAACAGAGCCACATCATGTGAGACTGGGGACAGACTGGAACTACTTCGCAATTCACACTGGGAACCAATTTGGACTAAACAGACAAAGGAGAAGGATTGTTTCACAGTTTCAGGGCAGCGATGGTCGCCTTAAAATAGGCCGCATTTCACCTCTGCTGCTTTAACTTCATCGAATAGTTTTTCTCTACAAATCATGTATGTGGGATACCTTCTGGATAAGGAAAGCGGCATGTATCACCAAGGGCCAGTACGACGATCGAGCATCAATCTGCCTCCACAGAACTTTGTTTCGACACCACAGTATCCCGACTTTACTGGATACCATCATGTGCCAAACATGGATACGCACGCACAGTCCTCGGGGAGTTGGGGACCTTCATATGGCGCTCCACGGGAGGACTGGGGCGCCTATAGTCTGGGACCACCTAATACTATTCCCACACCCATGAACAACTCGTCCCCTGGACAGGTTCCGTACTGCTCGTCTGAGTACAGTCATATGCATCCTCCAGGAGCTGCGGTGTTACAGCCGCCGCCGGAGAACGTTACTGTAGCACAACTTTCCCCCGATAGAGAAAGACGCAATTCATTCCAGTGGATGAGTAAAACTGCGCAATCATCTTCTACTGGTGAGTTTATCTTCTTTAAACACCTTGCCAAAATGATGAAAATTATGGTTTTCTGTTTTACATTGGCTATGTTATGCAACAAAACAAAAGCTGTAGATTTGTACGCATGCACAAAAGAGTTTGTGTTGCGGCTTGAGCCCTAAAGGATTTTACGCATTCAATTTGGATGAGTTTATGCTGGCCGTTAAGTGTCATTTCATATAAAAAATTGTATCGTATTCGTATAATTAAAAACAAGAGCAAAGCATCGACAGACCAAAAGTTGAATGTGCATAAGAACTCGACAGAACATGGAAGAACAGGAGGACACTGCTCTTTTGACATTTGGCCTTTACATGTTTGTTTTTTTGCGTTAAGGCTAATAACCGTGTAAATTGTGAACAAAATGTGGACATGTATGGTCTATAATCGAATAAAATACTAGCCTATTAATAAATTGCATCGTATTTGCAGTAGGCCTAGACGGAATCAGTCTAACGTGTCCATAAAATAATTTCCATATCTAATAACTTTGATGGGGAACAAGACGTAAGGTCAACAGGTCAGTGTACAGTATACTCTCTGATGTGGAGGAAATAAACACATTTTAAAAAAGAAAGGAAGAAGAAGTAGGTGTGAGGAATCGGGCGCCAGGCCCAGTTGTGATGTTAATGGCATTATTCCAGGAGATGTGAGGTCGACTTCCCTGTCACTTTGTTTGGTGTTTTGAGTGTTATCCGTCATATCCAGGCGGTGGCCTTTGCTTTTCAACACCTCTTCACTTTGATATGCACCAACCTCCCTTCCTCTCCGAAAGTTATATTGCCGGAAAGAGTGACATTTTTCACAGCCGACGTTTCAAACGTGGAGTAGCAGATAGCCTGCTGCAGGCCTTAGCATTTTCTGATCAAACCTTTTTTTATTATCATTATCAAGGACTAGAATAAACAAAAGCTCTGCTGTGCTACGCTAACTTAAATTCGTAAAACGAATTCAACTTGGTGCCCATTTTTTTATTATTATTATTGTTTTGATCATATATTTCATAGTCAGACGTTTGTTTTTAGCATATAAAATTGCACATGCACTCCTATAATCGGCCTGTAAAAATGCCAACCAAACAAAACAAATTAGAATGCTCCCTTGTGCTGTCTGGAGGTGTTTACATTTCAGTAATGCCACAATCTCTGGCCTATAGCATATTATGTTTTTCTTATCGCATCTGTTGTGTTTTTTTTCTAACTTGTCAGTGAAAGATCTGGTTGTTGGCCGTTTAAATTTCAATGCACTACAGCTGTCTTCAAAGCAACAAGAAAAATAAAGCTCAATTTGCGTATCTGAAGACGAGGCAAAGACATGTGTATTTTAAAAGCAGACAATAAAGATGCTATGTGCAGATAGGCCGGTCATGGCATGCAGCCTCCTCTCTGCAAGTCTTCCAGTTCAACCACTTGGCTGATAAAAAGAAGAAGAAAAGAAAGAAAAACTAAATAAGAGCAAGATCTTAATGGTGTGTGTTTGTTCTCGTCACATTCGCAGGTAAAACAAGAACGAAGGAGAAATACAGGGTAGTTTACACAGACCACCAGAGGCTGGAGCTGGAGAAGGAGTTTCATTTCAATAGATACATCACCATCAGGAGGAAATCTGAACTGGCTGTCAACCTCGGTCTGTCGGAAAGACAGGTATGTCCCTACATAACAATGCAATGCTTCTACCTGCTTTTTATTTTCAAACCGATAAATAATTGCATTCAGGGACACCACGTGGATGATTCGTTTTCACACGTGCAACTTAGAAAATGACGATAGGATCAACAAAATATTTAGTTTTATTATGGCTTTGCATATTTCCATAAGAAACATAAATACATTTGCCTTTAAAGGCTGTCTCAGGTTTTTTGTAGGCTAAAAATAAGTTGTTCCATGATTTAATTCAATATTAAAATAGGCTACAAATAGCCTATATTGTACCTTAAAATACCATATGGTGCATACAGGTTTTTGTTTTTTTAATTTATAATTTTACAATGATAAAAATGACAGCAGAATTATAACATAATTATAGGCCTATACATTTATCCATTATACTTACTAGGCAGCTATATTTTTTATTACTATGTCATACGTATCTCTTTTTTTCTAGGAATTGTATTTTGTTAAGACACGTAAATTGAACGAATGTAACTCAAACTCAAGAGAATATTTTTCTATTGTTGTTTATTGATAGTTTTTATTTTCTATCCAGGTTCTTATTCTTATTTGTTGTAGGGTATTAATGTCTGACGTGGAGATGAAACAAGGCCAAAAAGATTGACCTTATTTTCTTTTTTCTCTTTTTACCAGGTGAAAATCTGGTTTCAGAACCGCCGGGCCAAAGAGAGAAAACTGATCAAGAAGAAGCTGGGCCAGTCTGACGGCAGCGGGGGGTCTGTGCACAGTGACCCGGGTTCAGTGAGCCCTCTGCCGGTACCCGGGTCTCTCAGCCCCACAGACATCCATATGTACCCTCCTCCTCAGGGAATGAACACCTTGCCATCGATCAGGAATATACAGCAAGTGACTGTGACTCTGTAAAGTTCAGTTCACTCTCCGGACCATCCAACATAACCGAGCACTCCGACACGCTGACAGGACACTTGATAGACAGCAAGAGGATCTGACCTCACGTCCTGAAGCACCAGGCTGTGGATAAAGATTTCATTTATAGCAGCGAAATGCTGGAGGCTCTTGAAAATATTGCTTTTTTTAATAGAATAGTTATAATAACGTGGGGATTTGGAAGAAGAAAAAATATGAAAAAATCGACGTGTTTCCAACTTAAAAGCTATAAATTGTTTGTGAGTTAATAAGATATAAATATCCTTTTTTGTGTATGTGATGAAGTGTGGCCTATGTGAATAAAAAATGAGAATTCAGGGACATTTTAATGAAGTTTTAAAGTGACTTGTATGTAGCTCGTGCCAAACTGCTTTTGATTTGACAAATCATTCACACAATTCTTAAGCACAATTGAATCCGCTTTGGGGGCGGCTGTAAATGATACGGGTATGGGACGATCGTTTGATGACAACTCAAAATGTAAATAAATTGTTTGTTTTTTCGTAGTAAACCTACGTCATGTTTCTTAATTATTCATTCTTGATTTTGCTTGGAAAAAACGTATGCACCAAGCGTTGTGTTTGAAATGCTCATCTCATCTCAAGCCTTCCAGAAATATCGAAAAAGCTCTAATGGGGTTGGTTTCCATTTTTTTGCTGTTTACATTTTTTTTTTACAGTTCTCAATACATCAGCATATAGGCCTATTACAGAACAAAACGTTTGGACCCTAACCATATCATTTCCAGGCTTATATGCAGTATGCATGTCAATATAATGCATCTTAATTTTACTGAATGAACTTTCAACAGTTTTGACCAAATAAGTAGATGCCATTTCAAAAGTTGCCATTTCAAAAGTTTAAACATAGACTGTCTTCTTGCAGCAAATCATCCAGACTTTGTTTTGCACGTTTAGCCCGCAAGGCTTGTCTGTGGGCAATCTCTGACATCGCAGGAATTATATATAGGCCAAAGTGTTCAAAGATGAATGTGGCAGTTAAAATCTATTCAACACTTGACCTATGCCATTGCCACTATAATCTTGATGTAATCTTTCAGAACACGTGCTACTATGTCATCATCAAGCACACTTTCGTTTAGCATTCATTCATTTATTCAGCTCCACTGAGAAACATTGTATCCGTATTGGTCTCTTAAAGGTTTGGAGTGAGGCAGGTTCAAAGAAACGAAGGTTCATGTTTATGGGTTTAAAGTGTGGGTTCATAATTAGTGAAAGTGACATGTTAACTGTGTGGCTAGATTGAACGCCTTTTAGCCTAGGCTACTGACTTTGACCTATATGTCCATGTCAGAAGAAGTTCATTGATCATACCAGATGCAAACTGCAGAACTTACAAAATAAATCACTGTTTAAACAGTGAATGTGGCAGGGGTCTAATAGATGCCACAGCACTAATAATGTGTATCTGTCATGTCCCACGGACGTTAGATGGTTGGTCGCCTTTTTCAGCTTCGGTGCGCCTCTGCTCGCTCTCAGCACACAGCTGTTGCTCCGCGCGCCCGCTCGTGCGTCCGTGCGCGGCCCCGCGGGGAGACGTCATGAGCGTCTTACTACCCAACATGGCGGACTTTGATACCATTTATGAGTTGGAAGACGAAGAAGATGAGCACGTAGTGAGTGAGGAACACTTGCCTAGATACTGCCCGGAGCCCGTGGTCATGCGAGGGGCTGGCCACATCACAGTGTAAGCAGAATCGCGTGTGTCGCCCCTGGGTGTCCGGTTGTCGCTTTGTTGTTTTGCTGTGTTCACCCTTAGCCTGCTTTCCTGATGCTAGCCTGCTAGCTAATGCCAAACAAACACAACCACTAAATAGTTAGCCGTGTGTTTTGCGTTATAACATTATTACTACGACACAAAGTACGGTTACCAGTCATGTGTCCCCATGTCAAACATAAAACCGGTAGACAAGCAAGCGATATTCATTGTCAGGCAAGTTTACCCGTGATGCCCCGTTAGCTCGAGGTCTGTCTGTGTTTGTAACATAAGTATTACCGAGCTGCAAATACATCAACATCAGTCTGGGCTGTCAACGCGCACATTAGTGAGTCAAGTCAGCTCAGCGCCACCGGCTTTAGCCCTGCTTAAAACTTGTTGTACATCACTGTTTACATGGTGATGACAGCTCCTGAGTTACATTATGATTGAAGCCCTCTATCAGGGTGTTAACAAGAGTGGATCAGGAAGCTTAATTTGGACTAATTTAGGAATGTAGTGAGTTTTATCACCTTGACCTTAACAATAACCTTACCAGCGGATGCTGTGTCCCAGCTGGAAACATTCCTCAGCCTACTCTTTGCCAATTTTGCATCCGGATTCTGATTTAATAATAATAATAATAATAATTCAGATATCAAATTCAAACTCATCACATCTATTATTGTTACTATGGTGACCTTTGACCTTTTGAAGGAAAGACACAAGAACATCAGCACATATGGTAAAGCTTAATACAAAAAACAATGTTATCATCAACAACAACAAAAATCAGCTGCTACACCAACAGCTCATGGCAAACCAACACTACTATAGAGCCCAATGAGAACTGATAATGCACCCGCACACTGTTAACTAATTTGTCATTCTTCTCTTATTCTACAGACCTGACAATTTTGACACCACAAATGGTCTCCCTCTGAGAAAGACAAGGGTGTAAACAAACTTGTATGTGTATATATAGATATGCTGTGAGGACAGGCCACACAGCATATGTGAATTTGGATCATTGACAGTATAAATGCAAAGACACTACTCTTTCATTACTGGTAGCTATGACACAAAACCGTTGATGCCCATGTAAAATTAGGTATAAGCACTTGTGGCTTATAGGAAGCTTAAGGGTGTTTATCGTCTTAGTTATAGTTCTTTAATTTTTAATTTTTGACTTGAAGCAATTTACTTATGCTAACTTAAATATTATTGTCTTGGTTTGTTGCTAAGAAAGTTGCCACTTGGTCACCTGGACGTATGCATCTTTACTCTCTTTATATCAACAGCTACCATTGGAAAAAGCCATCCTTCATGCCGTCCTTTTGTAGTTGTGTTTGATTTAATGTCCCTCATTTAAAGGTGCTGTAAGCGGAATGGTTCTTTTAGCTAACTTCCTGTCAGTTACTGCAGTTAGCAGTCCCCTCGCTCGTCCCTACGTCACCACATTAATGAACTGCGGTCTTCAAGCAGCGAGTTATCTAGCATCATCTCAGATCCATAAGTGTGATAAAACATGATAAAAACCATCAAACTAGACATTGGGAAGGATTTTTACCTGCTCCACGATTGTAGGCGCATAAACATTCACCCATCTGTTGCTCTGGCTTGCACCGGCAGTGAGACCATGAGTGAGACGGGTTTTGGTTTGTAGCGTTCTCTCTTGTGATTGGATAAATATGTTGGGATCCTCCAAAAAGTCTATTTGCCGATTACATGCAGAGCAGCTGACTGAGAGATCGGCTTTATGAAACGTGCACATTATGTAAGTCACATGTGTCAAACTCAAGGCATGTGGCCCGCGAATCAATTCGGCCGATTTGAATCAATTCTGAAAAAAAATAAAAAAATAAAATAATTTTTTTTTTTTTTTCTTTTCTTCATGGAGCCTGTGCCATATCCGCACGTTGCATACGCTCCCAACTGTTAGGAAACTTACGTGGCTTACAGCTAGGAATGTCTGCTGACAGCTCAGGATTTTAAGCCATGAATTGATGAACTTGCATCTAAGAAGAGCTGTCAGTTTTCTGAGGGCTGTAAATAGGCCAATATATGTGGCTAAATAGCATGCTAATATTGATGATTGATTGTGTCAAGTGTCTAAGGCAGTGGTGTCAAACATCCTGCCCGCGACTTGTAGAGCACACATTTCTGAGCATTTAAAAAAAAAAAAGTAAGTTAAATTAAAATTAAATTAAATTGGGAAAAACGTATTCCAAAACAACAAATAAACTCTGTATTTAAAAATAAATCAAAACAGTAGAAGTTGCACTTTTATTTAATTGTATTTTGTACTGTCTGCATGTTTGCACAAAATGTGTCCCTGTACATATAGTAAACAAAATTGGACAACTGTAAGGTCAGTGCCTGTTGTATTTGTGTATTCAAATAAACAGTTGTTTATTTCATTAGTGCGTATTGGCATCTTTGAGCAAAATACCCCCAAATTTTTTGCTGCGGCGCTCCGCGCCGCACCTCCTATTCCCATGGCCAGCTGCAACCTTTACTAAGACATTTCCTGGGAGCTACAGAGATCCCTTGTGATCCGTGATAATGTAGGTTACATATGTAGGCTGAGTTATAAAGCATATAACTGAAAAACAAAGCTAAAGATTTGGATTTGACATATGTACATTATTTTGCCATTATTTTACTGGTCCGGCCCACTTGAGATCAGAGAGGCTGTATGTGGCCCTCAGACCAAAATGAGTTTGACACCCCTGATGTAAGTGATCACTGTATGAATAAAGAGCGATTTAACACTTATATTAACATAAATAAACCGCTTACTTCACCTTTAACATTGTCAACTACACTGAACATGCAGACTAAAAAAGTTTTTGCATATGATGTCTCAACATAATCAAACAATATTTTGCTACTATAATATTTTAAGTCCCATTATGTTCATAGCAATAGTAGATTGTGTATATTTTCAGATACCATTTGTATTACCATATCAATGCTCACATTTTGCTTTTGTTTTTTCAGGTTTGGACTGAGCAACAGATTTGACACAGAGTTTCCCTCTGTTCTCACGGGAAAGGTACAGTTGCCCTTTTTAGTTTTTGTGTACGTCATCGTCAGTCTTGCAGGCTGTGCTCTCTGTTCAATTTCAAATGAGGAATAAACCAGTTAAAGCCACAGTGATTCTATTGTCCTTTTGGGGCCTTTAACAGCCCTGACTTCCCCAAAGCGCTCCCATTCAAAGCGCTCCGAGTGGTTTTGATCTGGCGGAGGTGCATTTCAAGCGGCGCACACCACAGTCGGTGAATAGAAAAGAGTGTGAATGTGCTGCTGTCCAGCTCTGTAAATGAGTAAGCCGTCTATGGGGCTCTGTTGGCGGGGACCCCAGTGTTTCTGTGGATCCAGCTCCAGGTGATAAAATAATGAAATGAAGACTGGGCCGTAGACAAGAAAGGAAAGCTTCCTGGGTCGGACGCAGAAACACAAAAAGGCTGTAGGGGTAAGAGCGGGCCGAGGGAAGTGTGGGGCAATAAACAGTACCTTCAGCATTGTGACCCATGGTGACACTTGACGGATGAGGTCACAATTATGATGATTGAAGGGTGCAGATCAGGCCCTGCTGGGCTTTATTCCGAGGTCTTTGGCTGTTTGCAAAGAGACCTTTGCATCCTGTCATAAAAGATTACGACCCCCGCTTTATGGCGTACAGACTCAGAGAAGGAATGAGCATCCATTCAAGTTGTTTGTGCCGGGGCGGCCACAGGCACTGAGCTTATCTCTCCTTTGAGTCCCCCTCCTTGCCTTGAACAGTGTAGAGCTCGGTTAGCAAGTCACAGAGGCATACTATTTAGAGATCTCATCTCATCTCTGGACAACATCTGCAAATATCTACCTGTTGTTTTTCTAAAGCTCTTTGATCTTTGTGCACAGGTTTTTCTTTGCAGCAATTAGGAATCTTTCATGTCAGCGCCACCTACAAACAAACACTTGAATTATCTCTTCTCTTAACAAAATGGTTATTGCTTGAAGTCTCCCCACCTCCCCCCCCACCACCACCACTGCATAAACTCTTGGAACAGTTTACTTTGGTATACTGTACACATCTATCATTTCTCCTTCTTTTCTCTCTGTAGGTAGCACCAGAGGAATTCAAAACCAGCATCAGCAGGGTGAATGCGTGTTTGAAGAAGAACGTGCCTGTGAATGTGAAGTGGCTTCTCTGCGGCTGCCTGTGTTGCTGCTGTACAGTAGGCTGCAGTCTATGGCCTGTCATCTGCCTCAACAAGAGAGTAAGTTCCCAGACCTTGGTTGTTGGACAGTTTAACTCTCCCCAACATCAGCCATGATTACTTAAGGGGCTGTTGTAGCAATTGAGCCGCATTGGTCTTAAGCGCTGAGGGTAATAACTCGTGTTCAATTAGTGGCTCTGTGTAGAAATGACGCATTGCGCCGCTCAGCTCCTCAAGGGTGTGTTATTTGAAGGTGGTGGTACCACTCAGAATTAATGACAACAAAGTGGAAATTACTAGCTGGTAAATTGGTGGTTCAGTCCATAAATCCTTAACAACGTGGCTCGTTACTGTTACCTGTTAAAGTGTTAAATTGAGCAAAGAATGTTTTGCTGTTCGCATTAAAGGTGGAGTCAGCAATTCTGGACAAAGCTTGTTATCAAAATCATTGTTTGTCAAAATCAATGAATCTCTCCTCGAGTTCCGCTACCTGTCTGTGATGAAAAAAATAGAGTTTTAATACACAGCCTATGCTCTATAAACGGGCATGTTGCTAGATTTGGTGGCCCCTTTTGTTAATATACCCTTTGTTTACATACCAGTGTACAGAGCCTAGGCTGTGTATTTACAGCAGAATTTTTTTCAGAACACACAGTACTAATTTGACGGGTAATGCATCTTGATGAGATATTCACAGATGTTTTCAAAAAAGTGATTTTAACTACAAGCGTTCTCCAGAATCCCTGACTCCACTTTTAATGTACACACATTTTTTTTTCTCTTCCAACAGACAAGACGGTCTATTCACAAGTTGTTAGAGTGGGAAAATAACCGGTTATACCACAAGGTAAGAAAGACGACAAATTGCACATAAGCACCTTTGTGAAAGTGCTTGATTTCTTTTTGCAGTCCAAGTTGAGTTTCATCGTGATAGATAATAACCATTAATCTGTTTTTGTAAATTATAACCCGCCGCACAAGCCCGTAAAGCTGTTTGAGTCTGATCTGGTGCACGTGGCCGGAGAAGACCAGGAGGTCAGCAGTTAAATGCCATGTTAATTTTGTTTTGTCTCGCAGCAACAGATTACAGCTAGTAGCAGTGCAAAGGCATAAAGGAAGCTCTTCAGGGTGTCTGGCCACAGATTGACCCCAGCGAGACCAGACAGCCCTGATCCCAAATTCCCCTGACACTGACGGGGAGATTTCAGACAGATTTTCCTTTGTGCGTGTGTTTGCACGCGTGCATGCTGTCTTTGTGTCTTTTTGAGAGTAAGAGAGATGCTCATTCATTGTGTCTGTGTCTTTTCTTCTCTCGTCAGCTGGGGCTGTACTGGAAACTCAGTAGAAGAAAATGTGAAAGCAGTAACATGATGGAATATGTAAGTATGCTACCAAAACCACTATCATTTTGGTATTATTTGCATAATTTGAGAAACTTTTAGATTATTTCCATTAGCAATTAATAACCAATTAATTTTTTTTGATTAATAAAATAATCCTGTTATCTAAAATAAATCTGAAAAATTGTGGAAAATGAACAATTCCCCAGAGTAAACGATGACTTCTCTAAATGTCTTTTTGACCAAAAGTCAGTTTGGTTAAGGTTACAGAAATAGTTTTGCTATGGTCTAAACATAGCCGTGAATAAAGGTTGATTATGCTGCTCACCACTATATTGCAAGATCAGATATTTTGGCAAAGGAAAAATGTGATGTTGTCAGTAACATATTTGCAAATTAAATATACGTGAATGTCATTTCTAGGAGACAGGGTTGCTTTGTCAACGATTTGTAGCCGATGTATTTTCTGCAAGTGGATTAATTAACAGCTCTAGTTAACACTGTTAGACACCTTGCAGTTGTCCTAAATGATATCACGTTTTTTTGTTTTTCTTCTTTAGGTGATTCTTATAGAATTCTTACCCAAATATCCTATATTCCGACCGGACTGAGGCAGCTGTTTAAAGACTGGATGTGTGGCCCTTGAATCTTCTCCTTAGTGCCTTGTATATACAGTATGTCGGAATAAGGGTCTGCTCCGGTGTCTCTAGTGACGACCCCGTACTTATCCCAGTACCTTGTACATTTAGAATTTGCAACACTGTCACTTTGCTTTAGAGCAGATTTTGCACATTTTTCCCCTGACAGACCTAGACATGTCCCCTGTGTTGCACTCAGATGTGTTTTTGTTACATGTGACAAACAAGTGAAACTCTCGAAAAAGTGCATTTACCCCAAAGAACCATCAACCCGTACCCCCCCCCCCCATCTATTATGTCAGTACCCCTTGCAAAGAATGTGATGCCTCCACCTTCCTTAACTATCCTTGCCTTATGTATGTTTTACTAAAAATAACTCTAAGAGGCGGAGCAAGGCATTTTGTTATTCACCAAGTCTGTAGATTCAAATGCTGTTTTTTTGGATTTCCTCTTTATGAATCCAGTTCTTTGCAAGTAGATGGGGCGGTTGAATTTGCCTAACGTACAGTGTACAACTTCACCCTGTGTGTTTTTTTCTTAACATTTGACCCTCTGTATGTGGGAACTAGCTAGTAAAATAACTTGACCTGTATATACCATGTTAGAATAAGCTGTACAGTGGTATACATTTGTTTACATAAAGTTACTTAGCTCTTTAGTTTTTTTAGTTTTTTTGCCAATATATTGCTGTACTATAGTTCGATTAATGAAAGATGTCTATGTACCTTTCTAGTTTAAATGGACCTGTTTACCTTGTAAGCCATATAGTTACAATGTACATGATGCCAGAGTTAGGACTGATTATTGCACTAATAAGTCAGGATTTCAGACGGTAATGCATCCTGAAGATTCATCCAGTGACAACAGCAGTGCATGCTACCACGTTCTTTTTGCCAATAAAGATGACATTCAACGGCTCGTCGTCCGTTCCATGTGGAGATGTTTTGCATCTATCATGTGCAGCTGGGAGATACTGATTTGAACTCAGCTCTTCCACTCATATATATCTGCTATCATGTTATCCCATCTTTGTATTATTATTTTTTTAGTTTTGTATAATTTTCCCTGTGCTGTGTTTGGTCCTCCATATGTGTTAGGAAGCACACACATCTACAGTATGTTTTGTATTGAGCAGATGGTTGTTTTGTTTCAGTCATTCTGTCCGGTGTTGGTATTATTTTCCTGAAGCGTAGACAAGTGGCTGCATTGCGTTGTATTAGAGTGCCTATAGTCGGTGAACCACAGAGAAGTACAGGTCGAAAATCTGTTTCTTGTACAAAGGAGATTTTAAATCCTCCTCCCAGTATTTGCCCCTGTTCTAAATGTTTGTCCTAATCCTTATGGAGAGAGAGAAAATAAATTGTTGATTTTGATTTTTTCCTTGCGCTTGCCTCCCTTTTTTCATTTGAAACCAAGATGTGTCATCTTAGTTAAAAAGCACCATCAGCCCACTGCCTGCTGCCCCACTTCAGAAACGTGTGCTATCTGTCATGTTTAACAAGGTGTTGAATCGTTAACTTTAACAAGACCTTCTGCAGTGAGTTGACACATTAGTAAAACTCTAGGAATGCTGTTACCATTACCGGCTGCTACTTTCTAACGTTGTGGACCAGTGCTTTGCAGAATACTGCATGTTTTCCACCTTATCTGGACACAACCCCCGATTATTGCGTTGGTTTGGGCTTCACTTCAGCGTGAGTGGTTTTATGGTCCTTTGTTTTTTTTGTTTTCACACTCACAGTCTGTCCCTGTTTAGACTGAAGTCTGGTTTACTGCACCAGAGCCTCCAATAGTTTAAAACTTAAGTTAGTTTGGAATATAATTAATATTGGCAGTACGGTATATAAAAAGTCACAAGATTGAGCCAAGCAGTTATTTATTTGAATAAATGTAAGGTTACATTCTTACAATTAAATCCAAATAAAATAATTACTTTTTGGATAAGCCTGTAAACACAAAGTATTTTCCCCTTTGCTTCCCAAAGCAAATTGTGTAATTTATCTTGTGAGAAATATAAGTTTATGAGTTGTGACATGCAGAGCCCTGTGTCCATAATTCAAAGAGAGTACTTTTACAATGGATTCGATACTTATGCGCTTTTTGCTCAAGTATAACTTTGAATGCAGCACCCATCCTTGTAAGAGTATTTTCTACATTGTTATTTCTCTTTAACTACAGGATCTGCAGGACTTCCTCAGACACAGGCAATTCATTCTGCACATAACGCTCTGCAGAGTGTCTGTGTGAGTTGCATATGTGCCTTTTGCATTTGTAGCAAGTTATACTGGTCCTACAGTCTTGTCTGTTTGACTAGGTGTGCGTGAGAAAAGCGAGAGATAGCAGGAGAGGTTACAAATGTGTGAGAAAGTGTATGTATATATTAAAAGGCCTGAGTGTATTTGCACATGCAGATGTTGCACTGCAGTATTCCCAACTATTCAATGCAGAGGTATGGTCCTCTTTAATTGTTTAGTCCATATCATGACTGCAGAATAAGTACATTTGAGATGTTTTTCAGACACATTAAAAAGTTCCTCACTTCTTTCTATACCATTTCTGTCCACTAGGGGTCAAGACTGAGCCATGAGCAGACTGCACAGTTTATTGGACATTTCTAGACTGATATAAATGATTTCAGTCATTTGCAATCAGGCTGTAGTAAATTGAAAATGTTTGTACTTTATCAGGGAAACAACCAAAAAACCAAACATAGTAGCCTGTGAATCTCAGTAACATTTACATTCATAAGTATGTGTAAGCTGCAGTTATTTTCTATTTTTCCAACACTTCAGGCGTGCCAGATAAAATATTTGAGATCCACAACTTTTCTTTCTTGCTAAAACTCTAAAGACGTATGTGCCTTGTTTTTTTTGCTACACTGATTACCTGTAGAAACCATGGTAAACAAAAAAAACAGTGATTTGTTATGATTTTATTGAACATAATGAAATAGTGGACAGACTAATATGCACACACTACCTATTATATGTTTATATCATTCCATTAGTCTCGTATTCATTAAAATACAAGAAAGGCCACTGGGGATGTGCAGACACAAAAATAATGAGGTAACACTAATTCATCAGAACAAGGCCATATTATCTTTTTAAATCTATAAACAGTATGCGATGAGAGGAAACAATTAGGGGTGAACACATATTGGTACAGTGGCAAATTTAAGGCGAGTCAAGGTTGTGGTTCTTCCTTCAGGATGAGCCAGTACATCATTTCAAAATAAATACAGAGCACTGGTCAACGGACATGTACCAAGGAATACAATTCAAAAGCTGCAGAATTAACATTCAATTAAAACCAAACATCTATTGCAGACTGCTTCTATTTTCCAGCTCACAGTTTTAAACTATATAAATGTGTCCGAGCTGAAAATACACCTGGATGTAAGCGGTTTCCTCACGAAATGCATAAATTGTAAGCGCTACATTTCAACTTGCTATTTATACGAATCACTTGAATCAAGTTACAACTTACACATGATAACAATATTTAACAGTAAAGCCAAACAATGATACATAAAGTCATCAGGATCAAATACATAGAGTAAAAAGGTGAATGAAGGTAAATCAAAAAGATGTTCCCAAAAAAAAACATCCTTCCAGTTTGTCCTTAGGATATAATTCACTGATTGTCATCATTTTTCGCAACCTGATTAAAGCCATTTTGTCCACCGGGTTGTGCAATGGTCCGCCCTGTGAGTGTGAGAGGAACAGTGTAACAAACAGGTACCAGCTGAGGCTTCAAGGCGGAAAAGTCATTTCCATCACACACATGATGGTACTTAAGTGAGCACATGGTCTGTGTTATATAACAACAATGAGTTACATATGGTGGGTACAGGAGAGTGACCCAGTCAAGAATGCAACAGGGCATGGATCTGTGTGTGCAATTGAACGACGGAGAGGGTGATGATAGAAAGAAAGAGAGTGAGTGAGTGGAAATGTGTGTTTTGCTACACAAGGCTCCCGGGCCAGGACACCACAGTCAGTGTGACTGTATTCTTCTGCAGCTTGAGCATGGGGATGAGTGAAGAGTTGTTCATTCCTACTGTGGTGGCGCCGTTCACCGCCACAATCTCATCACCGCACCTGGAGAGAGCCACAGCCCGTTAATGAGACACCTGATGAGTGAGTGATGACAGGATACAGTAGCTGACTGAGTCAAACTGGAGGGGTGGAGTTTACTTACTTGAGGCGTCCGTCAAAGTGAGCAGGCGTACCAGGCACGATGGTTTTGATGAAGAAAGGCTCCTGGCCGTGGCTCTCCTCGTAGCCCCCGACGATACTGAAGCCCCAGCTCTCGTTGTTGGTCTTCTGCAGGACAATGTCCCGGCACCAGTGCATGGAACTGGAACAACAAGGGGTAGAGTCAGAGCCAACTCTTTTGCCTCGTTTCCACCGAGTAGAGCGGGTCGGATCGGGTAGTTTGGCTTTTCATTTGCCAAAAGTTGGGTAGGGTACGGTTTAAGCGCACCTAACCGCTCTGAGCCGCTCCTAATCTCAGTACTCCTCCGTAGGGGTACTAGCCGCCTGAAAGGGTGCCTAAAAGGCGGAGCTACACACTGCCGTCATTTGATTGGTGGAAAGAATAATTTCCGCCATGTGTAGTCATCTCGGCAAGAGTGAAGATAGTCTTGTGTTTTGGCGAAAATGTGAGCACAGCTCTGTTTATTGTGTGGTGTTTTTCCTCGTCAATAAATTAATCAGTTGGTTACACTGTGTCCCATAGTCACGTAGCTGCCGCAGCCAGCACTGTTCGCTCACTGTCTCTATGAGTTGCGCCGAGCCGTCTCTGTGTGTTTACGCCATAGATAGTAGTAAATACACGCTCACAACAACACGGGGGAATAAATAAAGAAGCGGCTGGTTTGAATCATTTCCGCCGTGTGTAGTCACCTCGGCTAGAGTGAAGAGAGTTTTGGCGAAAATGTGAGCGCGGCACTGTTTATTGTGTGGTGTTTTTCCTCGTCATTAAATTAATCAGTTGCCTACACTGTGTCCCACTGCTACAATGTCACGTAGCTGCCGCAGCCAGCGCTGTTTGCTCACTGTCTCTATCAGTTGCACCGAGCCGTCTCTGTGCTCACAACAACACGGGGGGAATAAATAAAGAAGCGGCTGGTTTGACCAAGCAAAAACAAGAGACCACTGGCTTGACCACAGTTGTTCCACAGCCCGATAGTTTGACCCACATTCTGGCGGCGGCTATCGCAGTCCAGCCTAAACCCCGCCCTACCAGTAAGGGTAGGGTCGGCGATGGAAACAACACCGAGATTCTTAAAAGTGAGCTGTCCCGCTCTGAGCCGCTCCGATCCGACCCGCTCTACTCGGTGGAAACGAGGCATTTCAGACAAACACAAAATGGAATGGGACCGGAATTAGGAGTCAGCTATTTTGGAGAATGCTTGTTGTCAAGATTACTTTTTGACAAAATCAGTGAATATCTCCTCAGGATCTGGTACATGTACTGTACGTACTGTGTGCGCTGAAAAAGAATCCAGTGTTAATACACAGTTTACAGAGCCTAGGCTGTGTATTAACACCAATTTTTCTACGTACAGGTAGCAGACAGTGAGGAGATATTCACTGATTTTGACAACAAGCGTTCCTCCAGAATCACTGACTCCACCTTTAATTGTTGATAATGAAGGTGGCCCTACCTTGGTAATCCCAGCCATCGGGTCCACAGAGGTGTCCAGTAGAGGGTTTCGTCTCGTGGGTCGTCCAGAGGGTCCAGTTGGTCCATGTCCCCGGCCTCTGCATCCTCCTCCGAGTCCTCAGAGAGGGTCTGGATGACACGCAGCACCACCTGGGCCTGAGCCGTCTGAGCCTTCAGCACAGACACTGCCTCGTTGTAGGACAGCTGGGTCAGATCCACACCGTTGATGCTCAGCATGACGTCACCTGAGAAAGACAGATGATGTTGGGAACATCGACGGAGACATTTAAGTCTTTGCGTTCAGTATAAGGAATAGTTCATCATTTAAAATTTTATCCGGGCTGAACTTAGCTTTTTATTTTTTAAGATAACTTTTGGGCATTTTCCATGCTTTATTTGATGGTGCGAAGAGACAGAGTTGAAATGGAGCAGGGGCCTCCCCCTGCTCCATTCAACCAGGGAGGAATGACATACAGAGAACGACCACAGGTCGGATTCAAATCGGGTCTGCTGCGAGGAAGACTGAGCCTCATTGGGGGGGACGCTCTAACCACTACACCACGCACGCCCCCCAGTAGAGCGTGCACCAGGCCATAAGACATTTTTAAAGCTGTTTTAACATTAAATCCATAAGCGACCAGGGCCGTGTTTGTAAAGAACTCTTTCCACAGTGAAACACCTGAACAACTTCTTTGCCCCCTTTTAAGTAAGAGAGAAAAACGGCACAAATAAACAAAAAGCTGGCAAGGACTTGGAGGGACAGCCAGTATACCAAATTCTTATTGGTGTTGAGGACATTGTCTTACAAAATCCACATAACATAATGACGACACCTGTGCTGTATAATCGGCTGTATGGACATTTAAAATGTGAGCTTACAGAAAAAGTTACAGACAACAGAAAGTTAATGTCCTCTTCGGCCCCTGTGACTACTTTAGTTCACGCTCGATTTCCTCCTGCCCATGCTGTTTTAATGCAGCCAAATTCACAATATGAGTTGTTCTCATTCACAGATTTTTCACTTTTTGTTGTCAAACAACTGAGTAGGAAATAATGGTTACTTAATTACATAAACACTACACGTCCACCAACAGTGGCGTCATCTGAAATAATCAATACCAACACAGGTAAATGCCAGGATCTAATAAACAAACAAACAATAAACAATCTCTGCAGTGTATTTGGCTTGCTGGCATTTAAATAATCGATCGCAGGGAAAGCTTAACTTTATTGGCCCAGTGGCAAGCAGCCACAGGTTTACGTCATTTTACACACTCCTGAGGCCCTTTTGGAAAAGCTACATTTTCGGGGGAGAAACATAGCATTGTAGCCTGGACAGAGGGCTGGAAAGAGAAAGGGATGTGCTGACAGATGTAACCGGCTATAAAAGTGGACACACAATGTTTAGACACCTCTCACAGAGAAAGTCAGTGTCAAGTCTCTATTTTAGCACCACATCCTCTCTGTTTGAGTGTCTTGGAGCAACACATTGTATCCCTGAACAGAAGCAAGTGAAAAGAGAATTGCCCTTTTCCTATTCAGCCAATTGTCACATTGTAATAGATCTGGAAAATGTTTCCCGGGAAACAATTTTTTCTTGCTATTGCTCTGTGCAGTATATTCCTCCAAATATTCCCACATAAATACATTGCGTGATTCAAAGGTTGAATTGACTGAATCGAGCCCTCTATCTGACACACAGCACATGCATTTTCATTTAGCCACAAGTTTAGAGTTGGAATGATTAGTCGATTAATCAATTACTTGTGAGACAGAAAATTAATAATCATGAATAATAATTTTAAAGCAAAAATGACAAAGATTTGGTTCCAGCTTCTCAAATGAAGTTGATAAACATTTTAGGCATGTACGTGTCATATATCAGATGCTGCTCTGTACCTCTTTTGACGGTGCCTTCTCGGTGCAGACAGCCGACAGGCTGCACACTGGTTATGTAAACGGGCAGGCGGCTGCGACAGTCTCTACCCCCTGCAATGGTGATGCCCAGGGAGAGCCGAGGCTCCTTCTTCAGGCTCACAGTCTTCTCCTGGCTGGAAAACCCGCCTGGAGGATCCTATTGGAACAATGACACAACTGAATACCAAGCAGTGACAAACATGTTCATCAACATCACAGTGAGTATGCTGTGCTTTTTTAAATTAAGTGGGCCAAGTTCAGCAAACCACGTATAACAAATTCTCCATGAGAATGATTGTTTTATCTTATTTTGTTTGACATAACATGCATGCTGTGCAGCCAATTAACTCCAGCCTCTGCAGGATCCTTTGTCTTAATTGATTCCTCTCATGGAAAGACACGTAGAAACAAATGTGAAACATTTGAGATGGAGCTGAGAGGTAAGGGTAGAGCTAACGTGTGAGGATCAACGCTAAGCTCTCGTTGTGGAAAAAATGTGTGGAAAATGACGGCTTCAACCGGCCTCCTGGTTTCTCTCTGGAGTCTGTAAACCATGAGAAGGGAAGCTCGGGGGTAGTGGGGTCTCTTCCTCCCCCCAGCAGGGAACCCATCCCCCCCAGCAAGACGAAAAGGCTCCACTCTGCAGGCGAAAGCTAACTGTTACCAGCTTTGATCCTCTGCCACGCAAAGAAACAGCCAAAAAACAACAAGCCAGTGGCCCCGTAGCGGCAGAGTGAACAGCACCCCAGGCCTTTTGATCAGGACAGAGGGAGGCCCTGAAGAAGGGCTTTCATCTCCACTCACCGACGCAGGTGTCTGCTCTCAATGCTTCTCACCCCCAACTGGGGGGTTGCTATTCTTTCTACTGACAGTGTATGGTACAAGTGAGTGTGAGTGACAAAGGAGCCATCGTCACAATTACACTATGTAAACAGAAAACACGTAAAGTTTGTAAGATACTGCGACCAACATTGTGGTTGGTGGGGTAAAAGGAAGTAAGAACTCCAGCCACCAACAGCTGGCAAGGGCCAAAAAGGGCCCAGTGTGGATATAACGTGTATTTAAGAAGTGTAGTGTGGAATGCTCTGTGCTACCTTCATGTAGGTGGACCGGCGTTTAAAGTACTGTGGCTCAGGCCTCCTGGCTGCTCTGCTGTGTTGTCCTTCTCTGCTGCTTCCTCCTTCCTCGGGAGTCTCTGCAGCTCTCATCACCACAAAGTTCACACGCACCTCACTCGTCTAAATGAACACAGAACAAATGCAATTAATTTTTCATGTTCATTTAGGTAGTCTTGCATGCCCCCCCACCCCCGAGCAACCATACATCATTTATGTAGTAGGAAATTACATTCGAGGGGGTTTGTGCAATGAAAGTTCATGCACTCAGTTCATAATAAGTATCTGCACTTCTCATGTGTTACTTTTAACTGTTGGACAGACTGTTCTTTCTCTGTGCCTGATACAGAGGATAAAGACACCCTGACCTTACAAAGCAAGCTCTGTTCATTAACCGTAAATGTTATTTCACCAATGTTCTTGGGAGTTGCTGCTTTTATCTCTACACTGACACACAAAACTGAAACTGGTTGCATTCCACCCATGCTGCCCTTTATAATCTTCTGTTACTCAGTATTTCAGCTGATTGTAGCTGGGAAATTCCACCACAATTTTTGAAATGAACTCCAGAACCAATGAACCAATGAATCCGCTTTGAAGGAGGGAAATCAATCTTTAAAATAATGACATACTTTGAAAAATCTTCATTGATCTTGTACAGAAAGTGTAATTTGTAGTTAAAAATTTACAAAAACACATCTGTGGTCTTTTCAATTGACCTGTATGATCTGGGCAGCGCTCTCAGGCGTGCCATGCCTCAGGTCGTGTCCATTGATGGCCAGCACTTTGTCGTTGTTCCTCAGCTTTCCGTCTATGGCTGCCAAACCCCCGGACAGCAGGTCCAGGATGAAGACCCCTTTCTCGTCGCGGATGAGTTTGATGCCGAGCGGTTCGGTGCGCTGACTCTTCATCAGCATCACCTGCAGGACCGTGCCGGGGTTGTGAGTGGAGGTAGCGTTTCCGTGGGGCACGTGCAGGGGCTGGGACGCAGAGAGAGAAGCCACGGAATTTTCAGAGCGTGGTTCCCTCAATTTGAAACCTTTCTCCTGCATGACGGTGAGCCTGAGGAGGGAAGGCTGCCGCAGCACCGCGATGGCCCGGCCGTGGGGGACTGAAGCCAAACTGACATCGTTCACCTGTGAGACATGACCAATAAAAACAACACGTGGTGAAGTGGTGAAGCAGCCCGACACAAACAAACCAACAGTGCATGTGTTCTGCCACCACGATATAATGTTTTTTTGTTAAGCAGATAGGATATATGAACTACTTTTACTTTTCCAGCTAAATAAATGCGTTAAAATGTAGAACGATCAGAACCATAACCAATACTAGTAAGAAGGTATCTACTTTCTACTCTGAGTAATTACAACAACACTGTCAGTGCATCTACATGGACGTAAGCCTTAAGTGATCACGCATGGATTCCTTCTACTGTACGTCCAGGTTTTTTTCTCAGCAGAAGAATCAACTGAAACATTTCTTTGGCAGTTCTTGGGACTTTTCTGAGCTCCTGCGCCAGTGTGCGGAGGTGACACCAGTTTGTAAACGCTGCCATACTAAGAAATACAGAGAAGAGTTTTGTGGAGCTGATCGGCCTAATCAACTTTGTGCCAGCTCATATGGCAATGCCTTGAATGTATCCAACATTCATTTATATGAAAAAGTTACACACTATAGCTTTAACATAAGTACCTGTCAAATGTATAAAGTATTTATCTTACAAATCTAATGTGAATGTAGTCCTTAACAAAAATCAATGCATCGATTCGAGGGGAAAAGGAAGATTGAGTTTCAAGAATTTTGTGATGCACTCTTCACTCGACTTCACCATATCTATTTTCATCCACCAGCTTTCAAACAAAAGATCCCCCCCTTCTTCCAAAAAAAACTGCTGCTAATGTTTCACATCCTGAAGGCAGGTTGTTGGGCGGGTAAGTTCTTTGTTTCCTTTTCTATGTTGGGATTCCTTGACTTTAGTGGAAAAGGAGCATTTTGTCTATAAGCTCGGTTTACAGCGGCAACACATTCCAGAGTACCGGAGGGTAGAAATCCAAGGAGGAGGACATTGTTGGAAGAAAGGAAACCACAACTTATTTTAATCAATGTCATATTCTGCACTTTTGTTCTCCTCTGTGGAGAACTTCCACGCAAAAGTATTACTCTAAGTTATACACTAAACAGTGGTCATAAGGAGCTGGGATTAGTTGTGTACAAAGAAAAATGAATCAACTACTATTTTGATTAACAATTAATAGTTTAAGTCATTTTTCAAGTGTTCACACTAAATATTTGGTGAGTCCATGTTCTCACACTCCGGTTCTTATAAGATTTTAGAAGTGTCAAGACTCGGACTAGCCTGGTTCTACCAGACCATCGTACTTTATTTCATTTGTACAGAAGGTCTGGAATCGCTAAATTGACAAACGTTAACTCACTTGAAGGCGGGTGTCTGTTGAAGTTTAAAACTATTGGATCTGCCCAGTGCCACTCTGGATCTGCCAACCAATCGCATATAGTTTGGTCGTGACGTATGTCATATATGCCGGCTTCTGACTACAATTGAAACTCAACGTAATTGTTTTCAGCCACTCCCTCTGTTCGCTGATTGGACAGCCAAAAATCTGGCTGAGAAAACCCGCGAATACACCGCGGACCCAGACTGACTACTGAAGGTAAATTAAAATTGGAAGTGGAAGTAGGTAGGTGGGCGGTGCCAGGCTAGACTTGGACAGTTCTTCATACAAAACAGACATTTGACGATGTCACATTGATCGGTATTTCTCGCTGTATTCTGACATTTTACAAAAAGCTCTCAAATGATTCATAAAGAAATATTCATCTGTAATAAAAATAACCATTACACGCCATGATGAGTGCAACCATAATTTACTACCACTAGTAGAAAACGTTTCACCTTGTTTCATAATAACTCATATAATATTTATATATAGTGGTTATGTCACGCTTTCAAAAGGTAAATTATTGATACCTCATGTGTGACAGTTGAATCACAAAATAATAAGGCGGTAAGTCAATCAGTGACGTTCAGTCACATATTTTGCTTGGGAACATAAACCACGCCTTGTTGTTACCTTGAAGCTAAAAACTTGTTCATCTTGAAAAACTACTTTCCCTGCTGCACAGCACCTTGTTTACAATACCACCAGGATGAACCACAGGCTGTTGTTTATGCTAAAATATGCTGAACCCACACTGTGTCACGCTGTGCCACCAGGATATTTCTGAATCCCCATGGCAAGTTGAGAGGAGTAACTTGACATTATGGGCTACAGTCAAGCAGCACTTTTTCCTCATTTAGTTTATGAGTTTCTCTCACCTCTAGGATATGGTCGCCCGGGGCCAGTCTGCCATCGCGCGCTGCTAGCGAGTCCCTGACTATTTCCTGGATGACAATGTTCCCCAGCGGTGTGTCTTTCCCCCCCACGATGCGAAGGCCCAGCTCCTCCTCCGGGTTTTCTCTGAACAGCTCCACCACGTTGGCCTCGGCAACCAGACTGGAGCGCAGGGGGGTGTTGTCTGGAGGGAAGGAGAACATAAACAACCGAGTGGAATAAATATGGCAGTATCTTCTTTTAAATGCTTTTATAACGGTACCGCTCCTCAGCTGTGGTGGCTGAGCGACACCATAACAAGACACACACAGTATGTGGCAATAAAGCTGAAATATCTCAAACTAGCCCATCTTTCCTATCACAAGTTACACTGTATTCTCAAAGGTGATGAGCTAAAATCTGGGAATGCAAACAGCACTATGAAACAGCATGGAGCTGATGTTAAATCGACATTTAATGATTATTATGTGTAAATAAGTGAAGAGGCCTCTTTGTTAAATATATCCCTCACAGATATCACTGTGTCAATATGAAACCAGCTTCTGAACTTCAGGTGTCATTAGTTGTTTTGTTTTTTCAGTAAGCAGTTAAACATAACAAAGATATTCAACATGGTGAAGTATTTTAGGATTGATCTGTGAGTACACACAGGCCAGACAAGTATTAACATGCAATAGCTTACCTTTCAACAGGGCTATCAATCTTTAGTCCGACAAGCACTACAAAGGCATGGTTTCAGCTGAGTGCCGGGATATTAAAACCTGAATGAGTCTACATGCAGACACGTTTAAAACATAAAAAAAAAAATACCAAACTTATTTGTAAAAATGTAAGCTTATTTTAATTCACTAAGGTCCGTACAGCTTTTAAGAGCATCCAAGAGTTATCTAATAAATAAAAAATATATAATTTAAGTTATTATTACACAGCAAACTTTTTCTGTAAACACTGAATACCAGTTAGTTGCCTGGCAACTATGTTGGAAGTCCAGTTGCCTGGCAACTATGTTGCCAGGCAACTGGACTTCGGTGCATGTAGAGGACTTCTAGCTGCTTTAAACTTGCAGTGTGTAGAATTTTGGGTTTTATTTCCTAGCAGATTTTGTAGAAAGTAATTATAATATCCATAAGTACATTTAATTTAGTGCATAATAGCTGAATTTTTTTTTTTTAATTATTATTTTTTCCCTTAGAAGGGGTCTCATATATGTCCATATTTCTGCATATTTTGGACCAAGGCCTAGTGCAGCCATCTTGAAAGTGTCATAGTTGGAATGTCATCAGGTGCATTGTTTAAAATTTAGAATTGTTCTTGTCCTTGAAGGCCACTGTAGCTTCTCTTATTATTCGAAAGGGTTGGGGTTACCCAGGGAGTGTTGCATTCTAGAACTTTGTAGAACTTTCTTGATGATGTCATATTACACACTGCATCTTTAAGGGTTTTCACAAATGGTGAGACTGTCTGGTTAAAACATCTGTGAGCTGGTACATGTTGCTACGACTTAGTTGATGATTCACCTGTGACGGATCAAGAATTAAAAGCTTGAGGCTAAAAACATCAGCATTTCCCGTCTGCGTGTTATGACGTCTTGACACGGGGATTGAAGATTTCCTGCAAATTCCCTCTAGCAAGGAAACATCCCATCAGCCTAGAAGCTTCTAATAAACTTGAGACAAACCCCACTCTGTTGCAAAACAAGTGGTGATTTTAATTTAATGTTTGTGTGTACGTCGTGGGTGCAAGGAAAAACAGAGAAGTCACGGTACTTGCGCTAAGTTGTTTGTACAGAAAACAAGACTTACTGGCAGTGAACTAGCTAATATAATGGTGGCTGTTGAGTGTGATAATGAAATGACTCCATACCATCCTCACTTTCTTCATAGGCAGGATTAATCAGCCCAGGCTCAGGCTGGTTGGGATTTCGGGAAGGCGTTGTTGAATGTTTAGCATCATCAGACGTCTCCCCGTCACCCTTGCGTCCCTTTAGCTCATTCCACGAGGGCCTCTTCCTCTTCTCTGCTTCCTCCCTAAGTCTTCTAAAAACAGGACATCTGAGGAAACATGAGAAGATGGAGGGAATAAGTGAAGAGAAAGATATGGCTGAGGATTGACCAGTCATTTTACTCTTTTAGAAACAACCCATATGAATATCAGTCTTTATGATGAAATGGAAAGGTGTGTTCAAGGGGAGAGGAGAGTGTATTAAAATGTGGAGTCAGCGTTTGTGTAAAACGCTGGTTGTCAAAAACACTTTTTTGTTAAAATCAGTGAATATCTCCTCCCGATCCGCTACTTGTCCGTTCTGTGTGTGCACTGAAAATAGAATACACAGCCTAGGCTCTGTAAACAGGCATGTTGCTAGCTAAGGTGGGGCCCTTTTGTTTGCATAACCTTTGTTTACATACCAGTTTACAGAGCCTAGGCTGTGTATTAACTCCAGATTTTTTCTTCAACCCGCACATGGACAGGTAGCGGATCGTGAGGAGATATTCACTGATTTTGACAAAAAGTGATTTTGACAACAAGCGTTCTCCAGAATCGCTGACTCGACTCCACCTTAAATGCTCAGGATTTAAGAGAAGAAGCCCTATGCAGATGAGTAGACAATTTCACTGCATTGCAGGGTGTGGAAGGTTGAGTCTGATTAAGTCAGTCAGAGTGCTGGGACTGCTGCTTGTTCCACTATGCCTGAACTTTGTCTCCTCGTTGTATGCTGAGAGCGGCTGTAGCAACACACAGCCTGCTGCCACCCACAACTGACTGCGTCATGGCCGGCCACCAGGATGATAAGCGCCAAGCTGGCCATGTGAAAAACAAAACGACTGGCAGGCTGCACCTCATCTTGAGCTCAATAATTACAAGTTTGAGTATTCATAGAACTACCGGGAATAAACAGTACAGCTTCAAAGAGGGCAAACACATTATTTGTAGAGTAGAAACAAACTATTTTGATGACTGTTATTTACATACTTGAGAATTAGTCCAAATTCCTCTCTCATGACTTAACAAACATCAAACCATATGTTTACCTTCAAATGGAGATGCAAACATGAAGAGAGTATGTGGGTACAAGACATTTGCCTCAAAATGTAATGCGATCCACTTCAAGAAATAGTTGAAATAGTTTTTGAGAAATAGGTCTAAATACGAAGATACAAGCCAGGCGCAGTGTGTCATTTTTACCCAGCAATTTATTTTACGGCTTAAACAAACAAGATGTAAAGTATTGAGTAATCTCTAAAAGGTGCAGATAGGTGGACTTTGTACCTTCAACAAAGCCAAACAAAGGTAGCCGTTCCCCTGTGCCTTCAGTTGTTATGTCAAGCTATGCTCACTGACTTCTGGCTGTAGCTACACCTTAAAAGACACAGAGTGGTATGTCAATATTTTCATCTAACTCCCGAAAACAAAGTGTATTTCCAAAAATTTCAAAGTATTTTTTTAATGACACAATGTGACATGACGTGCCAATAGGATGTGTGTTCAGTGGATAGTAGGAAGGCTCTGTTCAAAACGTCAGAGACACACACTGTATCATCACCACTAGAGTAAGATGCAATTCAGTCAGGGAGGAAAATGTAACTGTCATGTTTTCATTATGCACTGTTCCCTTGCTATAAACGATTATACTGTGCTCGACCATGTGATACTACTCACTGTAGTGTGAAACTCTTTAGATAAAATCACAGGTTTTCCCCCATATGACTAACATGCCTCCATTTGAACTTGTGCCTGGCTTGGACCTTACATCCCAAAGCCTCCCTCTGCCTCTCAACAACCTAATGATTGCCTTTCACTCTCTCACATCATTCAAGCATTTCCTGTATGAAACCATCTGTGGTTGGCAAAAACATCTGTATTGTCCTGTGTTTGGCATGTCCCTGCTGCAGGGTTAATAACAGGACTCTTCGTCTTAAGGCAAGGTTTGGCTCAGACTGTGATGTAACTTCTCTACAGTTAGTTAACTATTACCAGAGGTAACTGCAGGGTCAAAAAGTATTATTTGCAAAACCATACAGTATGACATTTACGGAAGAGTATTAGCGTCACAGGAGAGACAAAAAAACTTCATCAGAATATAGTGGACATACAATTTTGTGAATAAAGAAGAAATACATGAAGAGACAGTTCGAGACTGTGGTAAATCTAGAAAGATGTTGACAGATTCGAACTTCCAGAATCAATAACTCATAAGTAAAAAGTTATTAAAACACAAACGATGCATCTTTGCTAATGTCATAAAGGCAGACACTGGGCTAAAAAACTATTTTTTGCAAAAACGACACTCCCTCTAAGTTAAACAAATAATATATTGCTCTCTGTTCAGCGGGCTGAAAGACCTGAGTGACGTCCAGAAAGTGCAACACGGAAGCAAAAATATTTTATACCTTCACTATTATACAGTGCAGTGCATTTATGAGTAGCGCTTAGAGGATGTCTCATTTTGATAAACATTGGGTGGTAGCAAAGATGCATTGTTTATATTTCAATAACGTTTTGCTATGACTTAATAAATCCGGGAAGTTCGAATCTGTCAATAACTTTCCAGCTTTACCACAGTCTGTTACTGCAGAGTTTTTTTTTACATTGTATTTTGTCTTTATTCACAAAATTGTATGTAAAAACATTCTATTTTTCCCCCTCTCATGTGGCCCTTATACTCTTCAGAGCTTTATGGAGTGACAAAAAGTATTGTTTGTAATAGCATACACTGCACTACATAGTATGGCGATTTCGTGAATACATATTTTTGGGGTATTCCCCTCTCAAAATAACAAACTGTGACCAATCATTTGAGCCACATAAATGCTTAACAACACCTACTGAGACTGTCATGACCTGTTTGGCCCACCATCCTCCACACAGTCTTACCTGTTGTGCAGGTGAGGTTGCAGTTCACAGCGCTGCATCTGCTGCTGACACTCCTCGCTGTGGGGGCACATGACAGTCAGCTTGTCCAGCAGGTTCCTGACCAGCAGGCTGGAGGGACGGCATTGGTGCAGCTGCAGCCGCTGGCGGTCCACGGGGCAGAAGTCCCGCTTTTTCAAGAAGTTGCTCAGACAGTGAAAGCAATACGTGTGTCCACAAGGGGTGTCCATAGGTCTGAGGAGGGGCTGCAGGCAGATGTGGCAAACCAGTTCATCGTCCACGTCATCCTGGTACTCGTACAGGTGGCTCTCCTGGCCTTCGTGCTGCTGGCCGCACTCCTTACACACCCGCGCCCACGACAGACCCGCAGCGCTACTGCCGCCGCCGACCACTTTGGTTTCTGTTGCTGTAGCCATTTGGCTGAGGTAGCTCAGTCCAAACTTCTATTGTCTCTGGAACTTCTGTGTCCTCTTATCTCCTTTAAAAACGATGTATTGCCTTATTTCATGAGTCTACGTCTGCATCTCCAAAGCCAAATCCATTCAAACTTGTGAAAATTATCCAGAGTAAAAAAAAATGTTTTATCCCCGTGTCCTCATTTTGATTTTCTGTTGAGAGAGAAAACACAAGTTAGGTCTACTGCAGAAGTTGGGGACTATATTTCCTACTCATACCGGCCAACTCCACAGCAGGAAATGACAAATCCAGAGCAGCAGCAGCAATATAGCAGCAAGCCACAGCTGCTTCCTCTCAGCTAGTTTCCTGAGGGACAAAAGGAATTCCCATCTCAGCTAAAAGTCAGCGTGCTCCACGTTGAAAAAGGACTAAACTCTGTGAAATGAGGCGAGAGAAAATGGACTCAAGTCAAAGCCCTGGTAATGGCGAGGAACAAAGGCATGGCACTACACAAGAGTAAGAATTTTGAATGAAGTGGTCAGAACTACAACCCCCATCACTAATGATCCCCGTGCACCATATCGGCAGTGGTCTCTCCATCCCTTTGTGCAGCTCCTAATCTCCTTTAATTCCTTCTCATGAGGAGAGTGCTGATTAGGGAACACATTCTTCGGATAGAAACTTTTAGTCACTTACTCCACATATGAACAAATATATAAATTAAACTGACATATCCCAACTGACACCAAAAAGTTAAATGTTTTCAAATCTTTACAAGTTACTAATACTGAAATACCACCTTAACTATGTCATAAGAAAACAACAGGAGTAAAGGAAAAGTATCTCTTGCACATTACCAAGTATGAAAAAGAAAAAAGAATATACACCAAAATTAATTCCCAACCTTCAGTTCCCGTCCTTTTCATGACCCTAGCCTAGGTTTGTCAGACACAAAAACACAGTTTTACCTATCAGTGTTATTGCTTTGGAGCGACTCACCCGAGATGATATCTATGTTGTCCAGAGCCCAGTAGATGCTGCACGCAAACACGACACACTAATCTAGCAGCTGCCTGAAGCCTGAATGAAACCAGAGCCCTGCCTCTCCGGCAGCACGCCGTCAGAATAATGTGTGTGTGTGTGTGTGTGTGTGTGTGTGTGTGTGTGTTGTCACATATTTTTGTGCATGAGCATTGGATGTGTATGAGCTGCACCGGTGCAAGGAATGCAGAGAGGAATTGGTGAAACAAGGCAGAGTTAGAGAAAGTGTTTTTTAAGCCTCTGTCAATGCCAGTGAATGTGTGTGTGTGTGTGTGTTTGGGGTGAGGGGGGGGCTCAGACTGCTGATGTTGCACGACTACAAGTAAAGTACTCTCCGTAACTGAATGACTGACTGAAAACACACAGGACCTATTACGAATATTTGTACACACATCTCTCACCACATACAGACACAGCGGCTGAGGTCACACAGGCCTTCTTTCTCTCTTGGTACAAGTGATACCTAGTCCTGTAATGGATAGGCGTCATGGATCCTCTAGCACAGGGGAGGGAAGCACAGTAGAAACAAGGCTGTGCTCCAGTTATTTGGAAATCACATGACCTGCTGCAAGAATGCCAAACAACAGATAAACGATACAATACACTTGCATTAAATACACCGCTTGCTGCCCAGTGCAACGGCTGCACATGGATTTCTAAAGCGTTTTGCAGTTTCACTCGAATCCAAATGGTGTATGATTAGATTTTGTGATAAAAGGGAGGTGCATTTGCTAACCCACAGCCGGCCACAGAGAGCAACCCTTAGGTTTTCAGCGAGGATGCACTATGCTGTCATTAGCGCAGTGGTCAACTACACAGGAAGACATGTAGCGACCCTGCAGAGCCTCCTGATGATTGTGTCTGAAGGTGGTGAGGTCTCTGACTATCCATCACTGTCTGCTATTACCAAACTGACACAGCAGTAGATCTCTGGGTTTCTCAAGGATACAGCTCCACATTATTAAAAAGGTAGCCTTCTCGTATTTCTCGGGATCCTCCATGAAAAAGATATGTAATATACCAAGTCAAATCATACTGGTGCAGTGCAACAAATCAGTCCACAAATCAATGAAAAATGTAACAGATATTTCATTTTTAGGTAAGCATCTATATACAAAAAAAACACATTTCGGCTTGCCCCCTTTGCTACAGTACAATGCTGACTTCTGCCACAGCGACGTCTCTCCTAAACTCATTAAAAATGACTGCAATATGACAGCCATCTCCTTAAGGTAACAGACTTACTGTTCATAAATACCTCATACAACCCCAATTCAAAAATACTGAACTATCCCTGTAAACTTAATCCCAAAGAAAAGTACAGGATTCCACCGCTTAAAGTAACATTTAGTCAAGTTTAAGTCTATGTTTATGAAATTAGCACAACAAGAATATTTTACAATAGATGAGGTTAAAATATTTATGTAACAGGTTTAGAGCCAAGCAATGCAAAAATATCTGCTAAACACAACCAACCTTTTTAATGAGGGGGAACCCTTATCCCAACCGAACGCCTTGTAATCATGTGACGGTCTAAGCTTTGGGGGGGAAACGTCTGCTACCCTACGCGGTGTCCTCCGAGTCTGCCAGAGGATTACCCGAAGTGGCGTTTCCCTCCAAGCTGAGCCGAGTCACTCGCTTTGATGCTCGGTGCGAGTGAGTCACATGCGCCGCCACACCCTCGGTGAACACAGGTGAGGCCAACGATAGACAAATCTTTTCTCCAGTCCATGACACAGGAGGAGGTGTGTCATCATCATGTCTACATTTTTTGCCTTACTATGCCAATGGCTGGTTTAAGTAGCAATGGAAAATACACATGAATGCTGAAACACTTGCAATGGAAACAATCAAATTGCTACCAAGAGGTGAATGACTCTTTATTTATGTCTGTCCATGAATGACATAATAAGTGAAAAGCTCCAATGTCTACACACCCACTCCAGTACTCATCACTATACACTTGCATGGATATTTTCTCTGTGACACTGTGTATTGTTTCCTTAGGACGTTGAGATTAAATCTATTTTGAGCAGTGTTTGGATATTGTATAAGCGCTATGGCAACAACTTACAAAGTCCTGCTGCTTTAAATACAATGAGCAATATTTGCATTGCAACAAAAACCATTTGCGTGACATGAAAACCTTCATTGCCCAAAGGGTTTTCCACTCCAACTTCAATCCTGGACTGTGCATTCAGTCACACAGTTTGATTTTCAGCCTCACTGCAGAGATTCCCATGTGATGTCCCATTATACCAGTGTATTATAGAAGCCTGCCACTATACAACAGCGTGCCACCGCACACATCAAACAAACATGGCATTGGCTTATCATCAGCCAAGGATGTTGCCTGTCTCTTCAGTACGAAGGGTAAAGGTAAACAGTAGATTCGTAATCAAAAGCCTTCCCATACTCACTGAATCAAAAAATGTAAGCAGAGATGATATCACTCAATGGATGATTGACTTGACTGTACTCAATAGCCCCTTTTACACAGCCAGTGAAAGCCGGGAATATGCCGGCCTTTCGGCCCTCCCCCCAGCTGTGTAAATGCGACAGTTGCGGAACGAGGGAAGAAAGGTGCGAGTGATCGTTCCGGGAATTTTACTACCTCGGGGGGTAGTAAGATTCCCGACACGATCAGTTCCGCCTCTCTGTTTAAATGCTCCAGCTTGTTGTTGCGGAACTGGGGGGCGTTTGACGTTCCATAGTCTACGTTCTAAACATGCGACCATGTTAGCAGTTGAAGGACGTGTGTTTAACATTAACCACGGCGGCCTGATGTCCCGTAAAAATCACCAAATAAAAGGAACGGTGTATAATCTATCTGATCATAAGGTCCGTTGCTCAATCCAAACCCCCGCGCTTCATTTTGCAGAGTGTATGAGTCTATTTCTGCCCAGGAGAAGTTGTACAATGGAAAGCTAGGCTAGGCTAAGTAAGGGATAAAGTATAGCGAACGGGTCACTTGCTAGAAATAAAGACCGACAAGCTGAAGCAGGAGCCCGACGCGCAGCGGAGGGCTCTTGTTCAGCTTGAAGGTCGACCTAGTAACGGGGGAATAGTCTGCTCGCCCCGCTAGACTGTCTGCTTCAGCTGACTGAAGGCTCCGGCTCAGCTGTTAGCCACAGAGCTACTGTTTTGCTAACACATTCCGCCGCCGCTATTATTATCCTAAGTCTGAGCGTATATCCACACTTTATTTCTGTCTACAGTAACGTGACTTCACACACTGTGTGTATGTCTGATTAGCAGATCGCTGCCCTCACAAAGAGACTCGCTCACAACCAACCTGTCTCACACACACACACACACACACACACACACACACACACACACACACACACACACACAGAGGTGAAGCGGTCGGATTGATTTAGTCAGTTTGGTTAACTGTCCCAGTGATGTTGGACTCAGCGCGTAGCGAGATCAACTGGCACATCGTGGGGACAGTAAAATACGGCCCTCTTACTTCAAGCTCCAGCACTTCTGCTCTCAATTCACCGGCCATTGTTGTTGTTGTAAAGCAGCTGACCGGCGCGGCGCTAAATGTTTACGTCACACCTGACGCTGTTTACAAGCACCTCTTTCATTCCGGAGCGCTGTGTAAAAGGGACTACTGATGCGCCAGCAGGCCGGCGTTGCTTGGTTCTGTGTAAATAACACAGAAGCAAGCAAAGCCGGCATATTGGAGTGATGTTGTTCCGTCAATATGCCGCAATCTCTGTGTAAAAGGGGCTAATAGGTGTCAGCGATTCTGGGGAACGCTTGTTGTCAAAATCAGTGAATATCTCCTCACGATCCACTACCTGTTCTGTGTTTGCACCAAAGGGGAAAATCCAGTGTGACACAGCCTAGGCTCTGTAAACGAGCATGTTGTTAGCTACAGTCAGTGGCCTTTCTTTGTTTTCATACCAGTTTACAGAGCATAGGCTGTGTATTGAAAAAATATAAAATGTTGGACAGGTAGCAGATCGTGAGGAGTTATTCACTGATTTTGACAAAAAGTGATTTTGACTACAAGTATTCTCCAGAATTACTGACTCCACCTTTGAAGGACTGCAGTAGTATAGCCTATGAGAGGTTGGGATCTGGACGTTCGAAACATGGTGATCTTCATACAGTCTCACGTTGACAGTTATATTTTCATACCTTTGTTCACAACAAATCAGTTTATGATTTTCTACTCTGTTCTGCTGCAGACGTGGCATAAAACACTGGGATATTTTGGTCGAACAGGAGTATAAAAGTAGCTCTCTTGAAGAATAGTCTTTGAAGAATAGTCTTTGAAGTAAAGGCAGAGCTGCAAATAATGATCACACTGAACTAGGCCAGTTTTAGCATCTGTGCCACTTTGCATCTGGAAGGGGGGGTGAAAAAGTAGTCAAACCCTTTACGTATAGGCAAAAGTCAAAGAACTCAAAATGTAGAATGGCTTCATTATCATAAATAATATGATTAATGAAGGACTAATATGTAAACAGTGTTTTAATGTTGAACTCCTGTATAGTGTCGGGAAATAGCCTTTAAATTATAGCGATGCATTAAATGTGATAAACGATAAATGGTTTTAGAAAGAGTTTTTGTAAAACCATTATCAGCAAAGTAACCATACCAGTAATTTAAGTTTATTATGAACTGTAATAATTCACTTGTGGTGGACTCCATAAAGTACCATTAAATGAAAGTAAAATACAATCAAAATTGTACTTGAAGGTGGAGTCAGCGATTCTGGAGAATGCTTGTTGTCAAAATCTCTTTATCATTTCAAAATCAATATATCCTCATGATATGCTACCTGTAGTGCCTAGCTTCTGTAAACTGGCATGTAAACAAAAGGTATTTAAACAAAGTGGGCCCACTGTAGCAACATTGCCCATTTACAGAGGCTAGGCTATGTATTAACACTGGATTATTTTTTTCCCAGCGCACACACACAGGACTGGTAGGGAATCGTTTGGAGATATTCACTGATTTTGACAAAAAAAAATAGACAACAATCATTCTCCAGACTGGCTGACTCCACCTTTAAGTAGGCCTAGCATTTGAAAATTAATAAAGGCTATACATAGGTCCATGGTAGAAACCAGAATAGGCGATCTGCTCTACATAGAGGGACCATTTCTACATAATTATAAAAGCTACTCAACAGTAACAAGGGCAAATGTAATCAGTTGTTTCTGCCCCTGCCTGGATGTGTGTGTTGTCAATGGGACCATAAATAACTCACTGCCCCCACCTCTTGTCAGTCCACGGCTGTTAGTTTGGTCCTAATCACTACACCGACGTGACAGATCCAAATGACAGAAGAGGTAATAAAGTTAGCCATCGTAGAGGTACCAGTGGTGGGCTTGACGGTAACAATACGGAGGCTACACTGACAAGGCTTCACCTTCAGTCACACAACATGCGTGGCAACGCGCTAACAGCTACACACCTTCAGCACGGTGGGAACAGGGGGAAAAAACTCACTTCTTGTTAGACTGGTGACCGCGTGCCCCGATACACGTTAATACCACTGAACACAGGCTTTGTGCCGCCTTAAAAGTCCCACACACCGCTCAGTTGCATGTCTGGTGACATAGAGGAGCAGAATGTGTCTCTAAGCGGAGACCGAAACTCGCCTTACCTGTGTGAAGGTTGTTTTCCGGAAGCAGCTAACGTGTCGCTAGCTAAAACAAAGAGGTTTCCGTCTCTTCTGAAGGGATAATTTAAAAGCAAAGCAAATACAGGACAGCATGTAGGCTACGCCGCCGACGTTCCCTTACATTTTCTCTTCTCTCCTTTCTGTTTTCCGTTTTACCGCATTGCTGTTGCTGGGTTAGGTGTAGCTCGTCCCAGGTGTAGCTCGTCCTACAGGCGGAGGCTGGGCGACTTTCCCAGTTTCGATGCGAAACATACTTGTGCGCCCAAAGACGTTCAGCACAGGAAGGAGAAGCATGCAGGTGCATACAGCAGTCACTGCACTGCACTGCTCGCCTCTGCCCTGCTCTGTATGCATTATGCATTAATTCACTGGAGCCATTCTCGGTCACTTGTGACTACGAAATAGCTACTAACTGGACATCTATCTTGCATGTACAATGGTCCATAAAAACAGTAGGCTATGACATAATTGGATATTATAGCCTAATTTTTTTTTTTTTACTGTAGGCTATTATATAGTTCAAGTTAGAAGTTAGATTGCAGTAGGCAAAATGTTGGGGCTTTTACGTTTTTTTTAATGATTATGTATTTATTAAATGTTATTTGCATAGGGACAAGTGTGCAGAATGAACCAATGCCACATTTATAGTCTGAGCTAATTTGAAATGCATGTCCCCAGCAGAGCCTTTGAAAAACACTCAACAAGAGATGGTACACATGAGACAGACTAGACAGTAGGCTTCAGCCTACAAAAAAGGAATAAAAAATAACACAAACTTACAGTCTGCCTAAAACATTGTAAAATAAGAAACACAGATTTTTTATATTATTTATGACTACATGACAGATCTTAATTCTTAGTTAAGGTAACGAATTCCAGATGTCAATGCCCTTGACCGAAAAAGCTTTATATGTATTTTCCCTTCTATTTTTTTTATCTCAAGATGCAGTCTATAGCCTATATAGGCCTACTGTATAAGCAAACCCCCAGTCCCATCACATCTAGAGTAATGTGCAACACATTGTGTGTGTTTGTGCATGCATACATCTGGAAGGGGAAGAAATGTGCATCATATCTCCCAATGAATTATATGATGTGTATAGCACATACTGTCTAGTTGGTTCTGTCTGTGTTGCCTTTAACAACTAAGTAAATGATTGCCTGGTCCTACCAGACCATCGTACTTAATTTAATTTGTACAGAAGTGACCACTGAAGGGAAATTTAAATTGAGCAGAACTAGGAAGGCGGGCGGTAAATGTAAATGAAGCTTTAAAGACTAAATTTTGACACAGTGCTCCATCAAGACAGGGTCTCAGTAGTAGTTTAAAAAACAGGTACCATCATCAGTCCCTTTTTCAGTCAGTAGCCTAGATAATTGCTTTAGCTTAGCCGTGATATCTCAAACTAATTTTCATGAAGAAGATTTTTAGGCCTGTGGAGACCCTGTGAACAGGGTTGGAAATACAGCCTGGACCGAGATGATTCTTCAAATCATTGAATATTTGATAACAGAAAATGAACCTTTGAGATAATGACTGAAACTTTTAAATAATGATCAAAATAGCCAAATACTTATTCAGTTGAGTCATGAAACCATGAGGTTAAAAATATCTTCTTGTTTTTATGAGGTATTTTGTTTAATTTAATAATTTTTTCTTAAGTTAACTTATTGAAAACCTTTTGGACTATCATTGTTGTGTAGTTTTGACTGATTATTTGATATCAGCTCTTTAGTCATTTGTGATGAACACAGAGGAAAAAATGTGAATGTGTTTTTATCGGCGTTGCCCTTTACTTAATACTGAAGCCTACATTCTAAACATCTGGTCTTCTCTAAGTGAACACCTGGATGATGCCCAATAGAAAAATAGCACTTGTTTTGGGACTGTCCTGGTTAAAAGGACTGTGACACACACAGACACACGGTGTAAAGCACCATACCCCCTGCAGAATGGAAGGGAAGTGTCTGTGCCGTAAAATGTTATCTGTGAAAGCCTGTTTCCTCCAGGATTTATAGCCGTGGAAGAAAAAACCTTCAATACAAAGTGACATTTGCTGATACAAGCTCACATGATGAGACCATCCATTGTTACATTGCAGATGTCAGTTGGTTCATATTTAATAACACAGCCAGGAAATAGAGCTCAATGTTTTTTCTCATCAGTAGTATCAGAATTACAGAATTAATAGGACTTAACTCTGTTTTAAAAAAAAGTCTTGTTCTGCCTAATTAGAAAACTAATGTAGATACTGTTTTCATTAACCATCTTACACCATTCAATTAAATCATCCAAAAGTGTATTTTTACAACAGGATGAAGCTGCTGTGAAAGGATTTAAGACAAAGACATTTTAGTTTTAATTACAAGTTTGCCAGAAATATCGTTTCAGATAAGGAAAAACTATAGAATAATGCACATCATACTGGTTAGTTAACCAGATTTAAAGCAGGTTATATATAGTTTATATATATATATATATATATATATATATATATATATAGCATTTATATATATATATATATATATATATATATATAAATGCTGAAAAATGTCTGAAGAACTGTGACTTTTAAGTGCTTCGAAACAAATCAAATGTAGTACATATTTCATGTTGGCACTATTATGCCAAAAACCTTGCTTACAACAACTTGGCAGCATGATGCTATAGGATACATGTGAAGTGTGTAACAAACAGCTGGAGGTTTGAGGCTGTCAGCATCCATGATAAACAGTGACACCATGTGTTTAGATGAGGTATCATAACTGAGGTGCTTGAAATTATTTTAGAGTTGTATGGCTATTTTCTTGGTTGATTTATTGATTGATTGATATAAATCTGGTGTGGGTAACTGCCTTTTTGTTTCTCTTTTTACGGTTTTGGTCAAATTGTATTTCCCAGCTTTTAATTAGGTCAGCCTCTGATGGGAAACTTGGAAGTGGGATGAAAACACAGAGACAAGATAAACACTGACCCGGCAAAACAATACATCCTGAAGCTCTGTCTCGCTCGCTCTCTCGTGCACACACACACAAACACACAGAGACACATAAACACACTCAGAATTGTCCCACAGCTCTGTGTTTGAGCTGCAGTAAGAAAGAGGCTGTTTGTCTTTCCTGGGATCAGTAAACATCCTCTACACAAACACGAGTTCCTCTCGAGTGAGAGAGGAGAAACTCACACCGTCAGGGCAGCTGCACTCTCACTCCGCCGCTGCCTTTGATGTCCTTCAGAGAGAGCTGATAATGAAGGCCCCTTACATCTTAATTCTTTTAATTGGAGCCTGGATGTAACAGGTTGCTGATACTTTGTTGTCATTGTCTTGGCGTGATGTGAACTGCGGACAAATTTCAAAATAAATCATAATTTTTATTTTGAAGTTGTGAGATGAAAGACGTTTGAACAGAAATCAGTGGCTTTTTATAGTGGTGTCATCTGATGTCTATCTAATATAACCCCATTAGGTATTCAATATTGTTGGTATTTTTGAAAAATATGGAAATACCTCAAAATAACAGTACTTTAGTCCATCTCGCAAACTCAGCCTCTCCGTGGCTATGAGCCTGAAGATGTAAATCTTTAAAACAAATATGGACTTTAATTCTGTTTTTTAAAGATATAAATAAGGCCCTAAAACAGTAGCACACAGTTGTGTTTCAGGCGCATCACATTGTTGGGAACTATTTTGTTCTGTGGATTTATACACATCTAGTGCTCTGGTGGATATTTAATGCAGCAGAATATGTGGTATAGACTCAAATTAAACTACAGGTCCCATATTCATTGTGATGTCAGGGAGTGAAAAGCAGTGGCTTATTTGAGGTTTTTGGAAACACGCACACTACATGTTAGTTTTGCACTAATTTATCACAGTTTGTTGTCAGATACATCACGACTATCACCAAACTTGTCCTTTAACTTTCAGGCACTGGGCCTTGTCTTTTAACCAGGAGAGAGGCTTCCGACGTGAGTAAATGTGTATCTGCTCTTTTGTTTTTAATTGCTGCTAAGGGGGAAACCAAGGACATTTTAACTCTGCAGCAGCTTGCTAACCCCCCCTCTGGCCACTCCAGGCACATGAAAATCCCTCCTCCATCCTGCCCTGGGCGAAACAGCGAGGCATTTGGTACAGGCCACAGCTTGCACCACAGCCCAAGGTCCTGTCTGGCCCCCACATGACGTCTTTTAATCAGTGACTTATGACACAAGTAGGCTGTCATTTGTAGATCACCGCTTACACTGGGAAAGATCTGCTTTAACTTTAAACATGTCTTTGTCAGTGATATTATTAGCTAGGAATTGGCTTATCATTAATTTATCTGAAAAGTAGGCATTACTTTTGCGTTCTGGATAAACATTGTAGCTTAACATAACATGTTAAGATTGCGGCTATAGTGTGATATCCTCCTAAGGACAACAGGTTTGTATATTTGTGTGTGTGTGTGTGTGTGTGTGTGTGTGTGTGTGTGTGTGTGTGTGTGTGTGTGTGTGTGTGTGGGTGTCTGTGCATCAGAAGGGTCTTTCCAGTCTTCCCTGTGTCAATATGCTCAGCCCCAGATGATCTTCAAGGGCCCTGCTTGTTTGTACCTGCCGTGTCGTTCTGCTCGTCCACCCAGCATGACACCCTGTAGCCCAGGATCAGCCCCTCGGAGATCAAAAGACCTCGTGATTCTTATCAGATAATATTCTTGTCCGCCTTCCCTCCCCTTTGAGTCCAGCCTCCTCACACTGTTGACCTGAACCATGCACACTGTTCCTTACGGCCCTTTGGCCTTTCCTTTTCTTATCACTGTGATGGCCAGGCCATGATAAGGGCCTGACCAGCCTCGGGGACAGAAGGAGGTTACTGTCCCACTCTTCTTCAACCTCCACAATTGCATAACTTGGAGCACTGTAGGGCAGTGAAGAGGTTATCTCAGCTCCAAGCATTTGGTGCTGTTGTTTTTACACACTCAGAAAAAAAGAGCACAAGTGAGACATCTGTCGACATGAAAATTATATTGATCCATAATTTGTTCTGGACATTGTGGATCAATTTTAAAACGTCTGCAAAAAGAACTGTGTCAGTCTCTCTTCATTATTTCATTTTTAAATGTTGCAGCTTTTATTAAGGTGTCATACTTGTGTTAATAAGAATACAGGATTGCACCTGATCTCTTTGCTGCCATCCTCTTATTGAAAAAAAGAGGCTGATACCTTCTCCAACACAGTTACTTTTTTGTTGTTGTTTTTTTTTACTCTGACATGTGACAACAGTGCATCTGTCTCGATGTTGTGTGCATTTATGAGTATGCAGGCTGAGCAGACAGACAGACAGACAGGGGAGCCTGGTGTCCAAAGTCACGACCCTGCCCTGACCTGGATGAAGGAAATGGTCACGCTGCTCGAGACAAAGCAGGGCAAAGGAGAGTCTGAGGGGCTGGCTGGTCAGCCTCCAACAATGGCTCCGTGCTCTAAGACCAGCCACACAAAGGCCAGAGAAAACCCCCTCCTTCCCACTCCCACATTGCAATGAAGCTGGTATTTCACACTGGCCTGTGAACAGCCATTCAATCAAACTACTGTTTAACCTGACCCCTGGCCTTACACAGAAATCAAGATGAGTCTGGCGGGATGTATTTAGGTGACTGACCTCGCCGGCCTTTACTCCCGGCCGGCTGTCAGTTATTACACAACTCTGTCTCGCTGCTTTTCAGTTAATCTAGTATCTAGTATTCAGTTGTATCTTTAAATCCAAGATGTTACCCTGTTTTGTACATACTTAGTGCTCCAAATTCCTTTGAATATTACTTAAAAGCATATAATCAATACAGCAACCAATAAATATTGTGTCTAGTGATGGGATGTAAGGGGGCAATAGCTCCCTGGGGAACAAGAGACCCCACCAGACCTTTCGTCTGGTTCAACTTCCCTCGAGCCAGAGCTGAGAGGGGCAACCACATGACCCTGCCTCTTCTCAATGGACTGCTCCTCCCCTCTACCTGTCCATGGCTTCGGATCAAGGTATGGGGGCCTGCATATCAAACAAGACCCAGGCCTTTGATGTGGATAGAAACACAAACACTGATTTGAGCAGAGTCGTAACAGCTTATTTGTTCCCTTTAGTCATTCATTGAGCTGCTCGTTGAATGTGTATGTCTTCAAAGGGGCTGCTGCATGCACCGGCGGTACAGTAGCCGAAGAGCCCCTGAGAGAGGCCCGGCCTCACGGATTGAGGGAAGGCCATCTGGCTTCCTGTTCTTTTAGATTTGATATTGATTTATTGGCTGTACACGGGGCAGATAAGGGGGCACCAGCTGCCAGAAGTTCTCTCTCTGCATCCTCACAGACAATGGGCCTCCTGGTCATCTACATCCTGACTAAATAGGTAATGCATCATTCCTAGTTAACTGTTCACAAGGTGAATTGCGATCATACAAAACAATATGAAATTTTTGCTCAAATTCCAAATTGAATTGCCTTTAGAAATCACTAATTTACAGTGATTTGTCTTTAAAAATCCCACAACTGTTTAAAAAAAGACAGAATGTAAAGCTGACTTGAAAACGTCACTAAGAGAGAGGTTATATTAATCCCACATTATTATATTTATTTATGCATCAGCACTTGAATCCATAATTACACAAATTCCTCAAGGCTGCACATGCACTGCAGATTCAACACCATATGTAAGCACATTTACTGGTCTGGAGGGATGAGATAACAGTGTTATTTGTGTTTGTTGTAATAAAGAATGTTCCCAGTAATGAGGTGTAAAATTGCATTTACTATTCCTAATAAACTTTTCACAGTTCAACCCATCACATAAACCATTAATTCAAGACGAGGCTCCTATGCATAACGACTCTCCCGTCCCTGCGAAGTGAGCCGGGGAGTGCCGCAGTTTGGCCTGAGCCTTGCTGGTTTGAGGTGTCGACATGGTGCCACAGTGAATTTTACTTATTCCTGATTATTCTCACCAATGCAACCCCCCACCCCGCCAATAAAGAAGGACACACTCACATACAGACAGACTCTGGTGTCACCCAGCCTAGCCTGTTCCCCATCCCCCACCCTTTCTTCCCTTTCCCCTCCCCTGCCAACACAAGCCTGTGATGTGACTGTCTCAGATAATGAGGTGAGAATTTTATTGCACCAGTCTCTGAGGATGACAGTCAGCGACTCAGGCCTTGGTGCATCCTCCCTGGTATCAGGCGCCCTCTGCTGACTGCTTTGAGCTCCCTCGGATGCCCCCCCCGGCAATGCACTTCAAAGTGGGAGATCAAGGGTTGACTTGCGCATGACATCCAGGGAATGACAATGCCTCAGCCAGCCTACACCTACTGCTACGTGCCAGTCCCAGAGACACAAAGACATGCAGGCTGCTCCCGCACTACTTGGCTGCATGGAGGAAGTACTGTTTCTGGTGTGGGGGGGATACATACAGGAAGTAGGCAGAGCTCCATGTGTATTCCATAAGAATACTGCTGGGTAAAGGCAACATTAGGGGCAGAGGAAGGACAGCAGAGGAGACAGATTATTGGTGGAGTCCTGTTTGATTGCTGAAGCATTAATTGATAAGGTTCAGCATGAGTCATATCACACCACTTATCTTTAAAGAAAGGCGCCTCAGTTTCTCATGCACTACATACCACACACATAAGACAGTGAGATCAAAGAATTTTCAAAGTATTTAAAAAAAATTGGTCCCTACTTTGACAGTATTGTACAGTTATGAAGTCAATTATTACAGCAAATGTTTGTCATATATGAACCCCTGGCTCTCAAAATCGTATAGATTTTCTATTAACGCTATTAAAAAATCCCTTGGACTATAAAATTGTGGCGTGGTTTCCTGAATAGCTGAAATTAATTATAACTGCATTGCCTGCACATATCGGGGCAGTAAAAATAAGTCATGGTACACTTGTTTCTTAACTGTCACTGAATCAGAATTGGTGCATGAGTGTTCAGAAAGCAAGTGTCCTATTCACACACACACACACACACACACACACACACACACACACACACACACACACACACACACACACACACACACACACACACACACACACACACACACACACACACACACAGACACACCCTTTTTTGGCCCCAGTACGGACCTAGAGGGGAGGGAGGGAATCCTCTTGTGATCAGGATGTCATTTCCCCCTGGTTGGTTGTGTTATTCCAGAGAGCCTTTGAGAAGGAGCCAAGTGGTCCAGCCGCAGACAGAACGTGGGCTGCTGGCCTGAATCAGAGGGTTGTCAGGCCTGGCAGGGGAGGGGGGCACTGCTGGCAGGAAAAGACAAGGAGAAAAACAAACACACAGTGCAGGTCAGGAACAAGACAGTTACAACAAATCGAAATTAATACAGTTTTACGGTAAATCAGACCTGATTTATCTTCTCATACATATCATCTAGAGTTGACCTGGCTGGTGCATAAACATGTTGATATCAATGTGTACTTAATGTGTACCAATCCTAGATCTCTCCCCTTTTTCACTCAGTGCTTCATTGAAGTCATAGGAAGTGCATTTCCATAGTAAAGTTATGTCATGCAATTTTGTTCAAGACTCTTTCTCAATAGACCATTATAATGAATACATAAATAAATGAACATTACGTAAAGTAGTTTCACAAAAAAAAGTGTGTTATTTTAGTTGAGCCGTTTAAAACCCAGATCTGACCTCTACTTGAGGAGGATATTCTGTTATTTAAGCCCCAGTTGCTGTAAATACAAATCAAAAAGTTGGAGAATTGCGTCATCTGTAGTGACAAAGTTGACCCACCAAACAGTAAAAACCCAGAGTGGTCTTCAAGGGTATCCCTTCAAGAGGTCAGCTGAAAATTATTCAACTATTTCATACTTCACTGTTTCCTATTTACTGGAAGTAAGCTAGCGACAACAAGATAAAAGAAGTAATGAACTGACCAAAAGTTTCACTCCTTAGAGATACAAATGCAGTGAAATGCAAAGTCTACACCCACAGAACAGAACCACTTATGCAGCTGTGACCTTCAAGAAAAATCTTTCTTGTCTGGGTTTTCTGTTTCTGGTGTACCAACTCTGTAAAGAGCTTCCTAGGTCTTGCTACAAAACTGTATTTTAGTAAATATAGCTATAACAAAACAGCCCAAACTCAAAAAGATTTAATTGAAGCTGTGACACTATATGTGGCTTGACTATTTTGACCTTTTTTAAAGTATATAATTGAAATTTAGAACAGTACGATGCAAATCCGAAATATACACAATGTCAAACATATAATCAGGTTAACGGGAAGGATCGAAGATCATAAATGTGTGTACAATATTAAATCTGAAGTAGTCCTACATGTGAGTGTATTTAGTTCATTCAAAATGTTCAATGATTATGTTCATGATATTGCACATCATAACCCATGGTTTCCCCTCAGTCAGAGAGCTGTAATGATATAGTATTCCCCTAATACACTTGTTTAAAACTGTAAATAACACTTTCAATGGATGTAGAGTAAAGATCATGTTGATCCCCAGAATAGAAAATCAGCCCTTACAAGGACAGAAATAAGTGCAGATAAATGGAGAAAAAAGTCAAATCTAAAATCTAAAAATGTAATTACAATATAAACAGTAGACATATGCCTATACCCATAAATAGTATTGCTCTTTAACTGGTGATGCAGACTGCAGTACTATCTTAAGGCCAGAGACATGAGTGATTAGTAGCTGCAAAGTCAGCAAAGTATAGTAGGCCAATATAAGCGATAAAGTACAGTACCATATAGTATGGGATATAGTTCAATGGTGTGGTGAAATTTAGTCATGCAATTTAACATAGCAATGTCAGCATCAGAATCTGGTTTATTGCCAGATATTTGATGAACATAAAGAGAACAAAAAGGTAAAGGCAAGTCAAACAAAAGGCTATAGGCTCCATAGAAAATGTGCAATACAATATTATAAAAAGAGAAATATATGCAATTATCTATCCATAAAGAAATAGCTGTAGTCTACAATTGGGTGAGTAAGCATGGTTTAATTTTTTTTGCAAATTATCAGTTTGCAGAAAGATAAGATAAAACAGGACGTTATTTAATATAGTGAGAGGGGATGCTGCAGGAATCTGTCTATATCGGCCTAAAGTGAGGCAGAGTAGCCTTGGCGTATAGGGTAATTTAGACCTACAATAAACAATTTATGGAATATTTCTTCCACATGTGTTTATAAGTAGGCCTAATGTATGAAGACACACCTGGGTTTGAAGTCTTCGCTTGAGATTTGATAACAGGTCAAAGAGCGCCCTCTAGTCTTACCTCCAGCACTAACAGACACATAACACCGCTGCACCGGTTGGGAGACGGATGCCTCCTCCTCGGCCTCTATATTTATATGTCTAACTTAACCAAATAAATCCTCTGCTGTCCCTCGGAGTCGGAGAGAGAGAGAGTCAAAATCATCGCCGGAGCCGGTCAGTTCCATAGATAGTGTCAGTTCACAGCTAAGGGCCGAAACAGCGATGGCCTCGGTGAAAAAAGACGACAGGCTCACGAGCTCTCAAAGCTTCGCTTGCGTCGGTTTCGCCGGCGTTTTCAGTAAAACAGTCACGTCACCATTGGAGGTGGTTAAAATAAAGAGTCAGGTGGGCACTTTTCACAGTAAGAGGGGTTTCTTGCAAAGTTTTCTCCTCGTCTACCAGAATGAGGGACTCCGAGGGTTTTGGAAAGGAAACCTGGCCTCTTGTCTCCGGTTGTTCCCCTACACCGCAATTCACCTCACAACATACAAAAAGTAAGTAGGCTAAAGCTCGGTCTAGTCATGGTTTGTTGTTTTGACTTTTAATTCATCGTCGTTGTGGTTGTTTACATCTGGGGTTTGCCCTCTTGCCCAGTATGCTAAATTAGCTCGTTAGCTAACTCGGTCAGCTGACGTTGAGTTAGCAAGTTTGTGTGGTGAACAGTACAATATAGTGGACAACTCCTTAGCCTACATCCATAAGAAGAAAAACATGAAGATCAAAAAAAAAAAAATTGTTTGACGTGATACATTAACAAAAAGGGCCGCGTTTATTTACTTTAATCTGTTCAGCTAAAGATGTAGCCTACTTCCTGTTTTTGTCGTACCAGACGCACCTTCTACCTTTAGCCAATCATGAGGCTGTATTTGCTCGTTGATTTTTAAAGGTTTATATTTGCCCTGAATATTGTCTCACAGGTAATCTTTATAACCTGTGATATCTGTGGTAGTCCTCTGACATAAAGTTAATCTGTAACTTTTTTAGTTTACCATGACTACTTGCTTGCAAATTGACTGTAAAGGATCAAACAATAATCAATTAGGCTATTGCTAAATATTTTTCTGTCTGTTGATTTTTATCAGCGAATTGTGAAGTTTTTATTTGGATAATAGACTTATCATTGGAGCTATGCATTAAAGCAAGAATGCACCCATAATTTGCCATTTCCAGCGGTTTTTTATATTTGCTGATTTCCTGTGATAGTAAATTGAATAGGATTGAATAACTTTTGATTCTAGGCTCTTGGTCTGTTTTGTACTGTTTTCAGGACTTTTTATCCAAACGATTTGCCGATTAGAAAATGTAGGCTACAAACTAATTTAGCCTACATCAAAAACAGCATTAGTAACATATTAATGTAGGTTATGTGTTTGTGGTTGATTCCTGTGATTTGACAGTTCATGGAAAGAGGACAACCACTGTGTTCCAATCCCTATACTTCCCTACAATTTAGTATGCCAGAAAAAGATTTAGGATGTCCCAACTAATGCACGTCAATTGTAGTATGCTGAAAATAGGCTACATAAATGCCCCACTAACTCCAATTGCATTTTGGAGAATTCGTCTTTATTCTTCACATTTCTCTACACAATGAAATAAAAACTTCCTTATCTGTTTTTTTCTCTCTCCTGTGGCCCTAAAACTCTTCTGTACTTAAGTATGTAGTGTAGTAAAAAGAAAAAGTAGCCTATGTGATTTGGAACGCAGGGAACATTTATAGCCTACTCACCGTGACAGAAAGTTTTGCCTGTGAGGCCTGACTCGGGTCATAGTGTTTAATAGCTTCTGTTGGGTTAGTAGTACAGGACAATACAAAACCTGCTGCAGTAACACCGGCAGCATGGCTGCTAAATAAACACGATTTAGTTTGAGGAGCCGTGGTCTCGACAACAGTAAATTACAGCGCTGTCATTAAGACATTATCTACAGATGTGAAGCTGCCGCAGTCAGGAGATATCCTGACTCAACAAACCACTGTCCTGTACTGAACACCTTGTACCCTTTAGTCACACACAACCCAATATTCATTTGTTGATATCAATTAAATTCTTCAAAAAAAAATTGTGGATTTTTATTTTTCATTTTATTTTTTCATAAACTTTTTTGATAAAAAATGTTGGCAGTTTACTTTCTGTATGTCAACTTATAGATTGATCAACTAGTTGGCTCAGCACTTACAATGAACCAAATAGGAAAGTCTGGTGCACAACACATTTAAAAACCCAACTACCAAACCAAATGAGAGAACTATCCACGTTCTGATCTATAAAATCTGTACAATGAAGTGTTGGTAACATTTGCCTTTCTCTGTGTCCAGGATAGTCCACCTTCACATGGATGAGCTGGGCTTCATCTCTCAGTGGAGAGCCATACTGGCTGGTGGACTGGCCGGCGTTGCTGCTGCCTTGGTGACCTACCCTCTGGAGGTGGCAGAAACCCGGCTCATCGTTCAGAACTGCCGACAGCCCACGTACATGGGAGTGGCTCACTCTCTCTCCAAGATCTACAGTAGTGAAGGGCTGGCCGCTCTCTACAGGGGCTTTTCCCTCACTTTGTTGGGTGTGTTTTTATATATCAGTGATTCTTCAGAACCGGGACAAAAGGCCGTCTTCCATATGTAACTGCTGTTATCTTTAAAAATAAAAATATTTAAAATTGTAAATGTTATTAGGGATTAAGAATAGAATGTCTGGAGCACAATTATCCCCTTAAATTTAATTTGACCATTATTATGTCAAATATATGACACTTGTTATCTTCTCACAACGTCCAAAACAGTGTGTCCACAGAGAGGGTTTCAATCTTTCATATGCAATAAAACCTATTAAAAATGTACTTTAATGATTAAAAAGTGCTTTTCCCCCATCAAAAGCAACACTAAATAATCTCTCATATCAATAAAAACAGTTTTTCTTCCACACATTCATGTTTTATATGGTTTAAAAGTGGTGGGACACTTTTTGTCACCACCGTCAGACAATCCATTAAAATTTAATAAAATCACCCAAAATAAGGGGCAGCTGTCACTATGAAGGACCTCTTGTCACATTCTACCTCTGCAGAGTACATTAGAGTCAGACAGGCTCTGATAAGGGTTGTAGTTTTAGAATACTTTACATTCCAAATCTTGAAAGTCCTGCGTCACAACCATGATACGTCAACACCGACTTACAATTTCTGAAGAAGTTATTTGAAATGTTTCGATAAGTTTATTTTCCTGAAGTAGTTCATTCTAGCACCTATCATCAACAGAAAAGCCAAATGGCTACTAGAAAAACTCCTTTTGTTCTGTTGAATAAATTGAGGGAAAATTAATTTGTGTTTTTGGTGTCTGTCGGTGTTGACACCAAATAAGGAATGGCAACTAAAAAGCCCATTTTGATAAGGAATGGCACGGTAAAAAGGACAACAGCTGGGAGGTTGTGTCAAAGCTTAGCTCAGTAGCTTAGTATATGTTGGATACATACATGTAATTTAATTTGCCTAAACATAGGGTTTGTATTTTTTAATCATTGCACCCTGTTTTGTCCCACTTCTCAAGAATCACTGATATATTCATACAAAGTTGTTCACTTTCCTTAGTGGCGCGGCACCGCTGCGACCCTGCAGTTACACTATCTCCTGTCCACCCATGTTATTGTCACTGTCTTGTATGTTTCTTGGAGAGGTGTGTACTGAAAAGGCAAATTTCATTGTGCTGTAACGGTGCATATGACAATAAATCTATCTATTTCCTGTGGGCGGTGTTAAGATATTAGATATTAAAATTTCTGTAAAAATAGCTCTGCTTTTCACTTATTACACTGTGAAAGTTAGTATTGGTGTTTTTTTGTATAAAGCCTATCCTACCCTTCATTTGTTGTACACAGTTCATTAATGATATATTTAATTGATCCACAGGTGCTTTTCCTTTCTCTCTCGGATGCTATGCAGTCTACACGAACTTGGACAGACTTTGGCGGGAGCCTCCTTTTCGCTTCACTCCCCTGCAGAACTTCATTAACGGCTGTGTTGCAGCAGGAGTGGCACAAACCCTCTCCTACCCCTTTGAAACTGTAAAACGGAAGATGCAGGTAATTCACTAGAATGTTAAGCTTTGTGCATCATGGGTTATGTTTTTTGTTTTGTTTTTTAATGGTCGAGTCAGCGATCCTGGAAAACGTTTGTTGTCGAAATCACCTTCTGTCAATATCAGTGAATCTCTCCTTACTATCCTCTACCTGTCCGTACTGTGTGTGCTCTGAAAAAAAAGCTGGGGTTAATACACAGCCTAGGCTCTGTATATGTTAACAAAGGAAATCTAACAAAGGGGGGCCACCGTAGCTAGCGACATGCCTGTTTACAGAGCCTAGGCTGTGTATGAACACTGGATTTTGTTTCAGCCCACACTCAGCAATGACAGGCAGCGGCTCATGATATTCGCTGATATGGACAACAAGTGATTTTGACAACAAACATTCTACATCATCGCTGACTGCACCTTTTAAGTGACACAAAAGGAACAAACAACTCAACTTTATTAGTGTGGGGTCTGCTCTAAGTCCATTAGTCTTGCTATTTTACAATGATTCATTTTTAAAACCTTTTGAAGGTAAATTAGCTGACTGCTCTCATTACAAGGCACAACATGTCTGGTCAAATTCAGTGTGCCTGCATTCAACAACGTAGAGAGAAAAACAGTTAAACTAATTTATTTGGTATTACTATAACTCAAATTATTATAATAAAATAATTATTTCTTATTGTTGGTCTTCATTTTACCTGATATGTTTTGGAAATAAATGTATACAAAATAGATTTACAGAGAGGTATCATGTACAATATATTCGCAGTATTACCACCTTTAGTCCATAAGGGGGCAGTGGGAGGTAGTCTGACTTGGTCCCTCAGTGTTTGGGAACATAGGAGGTTTGAATTCTTAAATCAAAACACTCTCAAACGTATTTCACATATGGCTATTTATAGTCTGCACATTTACTATACGTGCTATTAATAACTCTCTGGTTCATAGAAAAACACATCGTTCTTCTGCACCGTGCACGTTCACCTTTAATGGTGCTAGAGATGCCTTCTGCCTGTAAGGAAGGACATGCGGGGAAACAATGGCGCCGCAGAGGACTCAATACTACATCCGGTTTTATTCGCCTATTATTAGCCAGCACAAGATTTGACAGCAGCTGGGAATGTGAATGTGTCCCTCGTCTGCAGAAGCCATAGATAAGTTCTCTAAAGATAGCCAGTAACTATCAGAGAGTGGGGCAAGGTGAGAGCTGTGTGTGTATGTCCCATCCTTACAATAAAGAATAATGGGACATAATTAGTTCATTTTAGGGATTCAGCTCTGGTCTGTGCGTCGGAGTTGAATATTGAGAGTCAGGCAGAGAAAACAGATGAGGATGTTTGCAGAAGCTCAGGGGGATGATTTAAACTAAGTATTGTTTAGCTCATTGTCTGTCTCAATGTTTCTTCTTCAATTGAAGCTGTTTGAACAGTGTAATGCCTTTACGGCTGCACATTACCCATAGGGAACCTTGAAACTTAAAAAGATACTTTCCCCATGTCACATGACAGTCAGCCTGTGGCGCAGTCAGCACAGGGGTGAGAGTAGTACACAGGGAACAGTCTCGTGAACATAAATACTGCTAGCTTACATCGTTAACCTGGTTTGCTCCCAAGAGCTTGTTTCATCCAGTCCCTTATTCTTTCACTTTACCCCCAAAATGACAATATTGAGCTTACTATATGCTTGTCTTGTTTTGTAATAATGCTGCTTATTTTAATCTTTTAAGAAATGCTATTTTGTTATTTTATGTTTTATGACCTGTAAAGGTTGAAATGAGAAGTTCATCAAACAAGCAGATTTGACTTGTGCAGGGTTAATCAAGCACTGGCTAATCACAGAAGAATCCTAAATAAAACAAAATTGTCTACTCTCCTTCACTGTGCTATTGATTTAAGACAACACTGCTGATAAACATGTTTATATTTTAAACTCATCTTTCCCAGAAATTGCCATAAATGATCTCTTTCCTGCATGACCTTTCTTTATTGCTTTATAGACACATCATGTCAGCCGAATGATTGACTGCTGTTCATTTTCACTTTCAAACCCCTCCCTCAGGCGCAGAGTGCCCGTCTTCCCCATTTGGGTGGAGTTGATGTCCATTTCAGTGGAATGACTGACTGTTTCATACAGGCCGTTAGAAACAAGGGCGTCCTCTCACTGTGGAATGGCCTAGCTGCCAACACAATAAAGGTATGATTTGACACCCCGAGTGCACTCTGTATCTACCACAGGGATAGAGAGTCACTTGTGTTGAATTCAAAGAAATAGGAACTGAAATAAGTGCACGTGCTTGTGACCCACGAGAGTGAGAAGGAGGAGGAGGGGTGGTGGTGGCGGGTGGCATGGAATACAAAGTTCAGTGTGTAATTCATAGAGGGAATATCACGATCAAGGTGAGCAAAGTCTGTCTCTGGAACAGCATGCTCCACTCTCCTATTTCAGCCACAAATGTCACGATAGTTGTGCGTTGTTTTTCTACGTGTAAGGACTTGTAACGAGCAGCTGAGAGAAAATGAAGCATCTTAGCAAGTTGTAGAAGCAAAAGGCAGACTTTTAGTAAGCCATTGCACTACTGAGGTCACTGATTAAGACAGTTTGACGTTTAAACAAAATACAAATACTCTCGATGCTTGTTTTTTTTTTGTTGTTTTTTTCAATGTATATTTCTACACATTTTGTATGAAAGCCTATTATTTTTTTTTATAATGTATTTTGATTTCATTTGAACTCAGAGAGAGTTGTTCCTTGTGTTTGTTCTTGTTGTCCTTAAAAATAAAAAATAAAAAAAAAATACAAATACTCACCTCCACCTCTTATCATTTATTCCCAGATTGTTCCGTACTTTGGCCTCCTTTTCACCTGCTTTGAGATGTGTAAGCAGGTTTGCCTTTACCGCAACGGGTACATCGTGTCGCCGCTGAGCTACAAACTGGCACCGGGGGTCGACCAGAGCCTCGGGCCACGCGAGCTGGAAGAGTTTAAGCGCAACTTGAAAAACAGGAACTTTGGGTCAAGAGAGTCGTCCTTTGGAAACCGCTGGTGAAACGTCACACGATGAGAAGATGTTTTTGTGAACAATGTTGACTTGAGCAGAGGAATGAGTTATTCTGCCAGGCTGAAGACACTTCCGGGGCCTGCGTCTTTAATAATGACATAGCATTGTGTTTCAGGTTTCATATACCATATTAACATGCTTGACATCCTGTCAGCAACAGTCTACCTCTTTCAGAACATATAGTTATTTTATCTGACAGTAGTGTTTAGCCACAATGTCTTTCCGTGACTGTTTTCCAACAAACATTATGTGCCTTGATTGTTGACTATTTATTTTCAGTCTTATTTCAGTACTTGTGTCCTTGACATCAAATAGTGCCATAGTTTACGCAAATAGACTGTAAATGCTCTTTAAATTGTGTGATGGATCAATGGATTAAACATTTTGAATGAATTATGAGTTACAACATTGAGTTTTTACAACATTAAACCTTCAATGCTTATCTTTATTCTTAAAGTGTCATTTTGTATGTTTTTGTAAACCTGAAATATGTAGATTATGTATTTATAATATCGGCTGACCTAACTTTTATGCAGATAAGATTATTGACTTCCATTTTCTGCTACTTTATACCTTTACAACTCCACTGCAGTTCAGAGGTAATCATGTACTTTTCACTGCACATGTTTATGTGATGAATGTAGTTATTAGGATGTATTTAGTTATGGATCTTTGGGGGCAGAGTCACAAACCCAGCAGTATATATTAGAGTTGCAACGATTAATCGACAAATCGATTATTAAAATAATCGCCAAATCGATTATTAAAATAATCGCCATCTATTTTGATAATCGATTAATAGTTTTCAGTCATTTTTTAATAAAGAAATTCTTTGATTTCAGCTTCTCAATTGTGAATATTTTCTGGTTTCTTTAATCCTCTTATGACAGTAACCTGAAATATCTTTGTGTTTTGAACTTAAAAATACATTTGAGGAAGTCAACATGGGCTTTGGAAAATGTATCAACATTTTTCATCATTTTCTGACATTTAACGGGCCAAAACACTAATCGATTAATAATCGATAAATTGAGAAAATAATCGACAGATTAATCGATTATCAAAATAATCGTTAGTTGCAGCCCTAGTTTATATAGTTTTAGGGTTTAACTCCACCTTTACCTACATGAACGCATACATAATTATAAACTAATTAGAATATAATTCACAGTGGACTCTGCATAAATTATACTTCTGGTATTTTGAGAATATTTTATTGCTAATGCTGTGTGTACTTTTACTTAAGTAAACTATCTGAGAGCTTTTTCCACCACTTGCTCGTTGCTGAGACTCACTTGCTTCCGTCTAGGTCCATGGTGACAAGTGTCATTGTTTTCTCGGGTTTTGACATCAGTGAATTGACTCCACTTTGCCCTGCCTATACTCAACTTATAGTGTAACTTGCATTCAATCACTATCTTTAAGTGACTTCAATAACGGGCAACTGTTTTGATAAGATTTCAATCAAGCTGACTTGGTATTTAGTTAATAAGGTCGGATCAGTCTGTGGACACAGAAACAGTCAGCTGACTCAATCATGTTTTCCATAGTGTGGGAAACAGAGTGACAGCCGAAGGACATTAACAGATGGGGTGACCTTTACCCACCATTGTGGCCTGAGCTACTTCAAATGTAATATTTGACACAACTTTGCACTGCTCTCGCCCAAAACCGAATCTATCAACGTGCCAGTATTCTAGTTGAGCTGTGATTGAATCGGAACCTCCAAACAACTTTCTAAATAGTTAGAGTTTGCTTGTTGTGGGTCAGTTAGCCTGTGGGGTTGCCATGATGTCACGGCTTGAGTGATGAGGGAGAGTACCAAATCTGAGTCGAAGGACATCTGTCAGCCCCTCCCACCGCTCCCACAGCCGACCAATGAGACGACAAGTGTCGAAGTTCACAGTGTTTCTCGCGCCGTTCAGACTTCTTAAAACCCCCTCTCTCCCAGGTAGGCGTCGGCCATTTCATCTCCGCAGGCAAACCCCACCACCCACTGAGCACACGGGACCGAGACTGACAACATCTGAAGATGAATGAGACAGCGATTTCCTTCGCCAAGGATTTCTTGGCCGGTGGTATCTCCGCTGCCATCTCCAAAACAGCTGTAGCCCCCATCGAGAGAGTCAAGCTTCTTCTCCAGGTAGGCCTAAATGTCAACTTATTTTATCACCGTGACACTTTAATTGGTGATAGCTGTTGATGAGATGCTGCGACACACCACTGGTGTTAATTTGCAGCATCTTCTTGCAAAAGTTCTGGTAAGGATGGAGAGGGTGAATTTAACCAGATGCAACAGGGTGTTTATTGTAAAGCAAGTAATATAAAGTTACTGCATTGCTAACAGTAAAAAACTGGAGTCCTTGCTTAGTAGCAGTGCAGATCTTTCAGAGATAGGTGAATGCACATCTAGACACATCAGACCTGTTATTTAATGCACCGACAGTCTGCAGAAATGCAGTGCGTTTTAAAAGGCAGATAGATACGGCCGTCCACTTGTGGCTATGGTGTTCAAAAGTGTTCAGGTCTTAATGTTGGTTGTACTACAAACAGCCAAGGTCACAGGAAAGTTTGCCATGTCTCTCCTCTGCTGCTGGGCCCTTGGCTCAGCCCCAGCAGCAGGCGGGGGCTGAATTGTTGAATGGATGCCATCAGTGTACTCTGGCACATGGTTGCAAATGTGTCCATCACACAGACACATGGGATTGTGTGTCCTTGTTGATTTACACAAGTTGGGAAGTTAACAGGTGAAAGGCCAATGCTCATTCACACTGAAGAAATGGGATGTTTAGAACCTCAACTGTTTTTCCTAACACACTGAATTAAAGCATTTTCCCCTTTTATTTACAGGTCCAACATGCCAGCAAACAGATCACTGCTGATAAGCAGTACAAGGGCATCATAGACTGCGTGGTCCGCATCCCTAAAGAGCAGGGCTTCTACTCCTTCTGGAGAGGGAATCTGGCCAACGTCATCAGATACTTCCCCACTCAGGCCCTCAACTTTGCTTTCAAGGACAAGTACAAGCAGCTTTTCCTCGCCGACGTTGACAAGCGCAAGCAGTTCTGGAGATACTTTGCGGGGAACTTGGCGTCAGGTGGCGCCGCCGGAGCCACGTCGCTCTGTTTCGTCTACCCCCTCGACTTCGCCAGAACACGTCTGGCTGCTGATGTAGGCAAAGCCGGAGCAGGGCGTGAGTTCAAAGGCTTGGGAGACTGCTTGGTGAAGATCAGCAAGTCTGATGGCATCAAGGGTCTGTACCAGGGCTTCGGCGTGTCCGTGCAGGGCATCATCATCTACAGAGCTGCTTACTTTGGTGTCTATGACACGGCAAAGGGTGAGTGTTTGTAGTTGGGCATATGTTTTATCATTGGACTTTATTGCCTCTGAGACTTCGGTTCACCTTCCACGATTGATTTCTCTTGCAGGCATGCTTCCAGACCCCAAGAACACTTCCATCTTCGTCAGCTGGATGATTGCTCAGTCTGTGACAGCTTGCGCTGGTTTCGTCTCATACCCCTTCGACACCGTCCGTCGTCGTATGATGATGCAGTCTGGACGCAAAGGAGGTAACTAACACTAACACATTATTTAAAAGTACCACTCTTTGCTGCCTTGCTTCTAGAATAAAGGTGTGACGTATTTTTATAACTGTTTTCCCCGTCAGCCGACATCATGTACTCGGGCACCATGGACTGCTGGAGGAAGATTGCGCGTGACGAGGGCGGCAAGGCCTTCTTCAAGGGAGCCTGGTCTAATGTGCTCAGAGGCATGGGTGGCGCCTTCGTGCTTGTCTTGTATGACGAGCTGAAGAAAGTCCTCTAAGTTGTTTTTGTATGTCCACTGTTCATGTTGTGAAGTCTAACTGTAACATATCTTGTACATTTGGAAGGACTTAGATGCGGCGCTATATTTATAGGGACCAACTAGTATTTTCTACTAGTTGTACTGGGGGAATCTGTTATGCACTCTTCTATTGGCCCATGCTCTTTTATTTTATTTTTATTTTGCGTTTTTGCCCCTCACCAGAATGCCATTACCTCAACACAGGAACCGTACAGGAAAAAAAGAAATAAACACAACCTACTGAGTGAATCTTATGCCTAGTTTTGAAATGTGTTGTGTGTGTGTGTGTGTGTGTGTGTGTGTGTGTGTGTGTGTGTGTGTGTGTGTGTGTGTGTGTGTGTGTGTGTGTGTGTGTGTGAGAGAGAGAGAGAAGGTGTCAGTGTGACGGAGTCTCCTTGTAGCTCATGTTTTGAGGTCATTTGGCAGTGTCTTGTAAGCTTAGAGCTGCAGACGTCTCCCAGGTTGTAGTTGGTGGTGATCCAAAATCAGCAGGGAAAGTGGACCTGCTCATATTATTTTGCCCTAGACGTCCTTGCTGAAAAGTGATACGCATTAGGCATCAGGAGCTATGCCAGTGTCTATTTTGCATGCATTTGCACTAGTTAATCCCTACAGAGAAACAACCTGGTTTACCTGTAGTCAGGTGGATTAATCCAACCATCTGAACTACTTTTATGTCTTCTGGTGTGACTTGGGACACTAAACCTTTAGCTGTTTGACCGTTTACCTATTATAACACACCTTCTCCCAGTTATTTAGTGTCACAGTCCCGAGTGGTCTATGCCAAGTGTTCAAAAACATATACAGTATACACATATTCTAGCTTTTTATGTACTCGATGAAGCAGAGGGCATCTAGACAGTTTCATGGAAGGCGTGTGTATTTTAAGGGGGTGTCATGAATCGAATTCCTCCTGATACGTGATCTTGTCAGCTGTGGGAAGGCACATGACTGATGCAGGACAGGACCTTGTGTGCTACTGGCGTCTCCAAACAGAGTGTGTCCCTTCTGTAATAGCTGTAATATTTATCCTGGTGCTTCCACTGTATCGAAAACAACTCGACTCGCTGAGCTTTTTCTGTATTTGACACCTGGAGAGTCTACAGTGACATACATTTATACAACTTGGCCTCTGGCACATTGATATCCTGGCAATGCATTGTCGCCTTTTATTATGGATTACATGCCATTTTCACCAACCAATATAAGAGCTGATCAAATTTCTCCAAAATCCTGATTGTTCAGTCACTGCAGCTTGAAAAAGTGCTCGGATCATTTTAGGTTTAAGTTATTTTAGAATCTTGAATATTAGTGCAGCTTAGAACCATTATTCACTCTTGCAGTTCATTAGAACTTTTATTTTGTCCCCGTCCCTGACCTTAACCCTGTCTCTCCAATCCTTCACTTATGGATCATATGAAAATTATTAACTTCCGAAGCAAGTACCATGGCACTGAAACATCAGTATTTAACTGACCACACCAATGGATCTGTTTCAGTGTATTTTCATTCAATGAATTGTACTAAGTTTAAAAGGAGTAAAATGCTGTAAGATATTAGCAAACTGCAGATCATTTCCATGTCTTAGAAGTTGAGATGACTATGGTCATCCTATGAACTGAAAATGCACTCTGCTTGGCAAAGAGTCTACAGACACAATCGCTGTGTCCCGGACCCAACTCAGACTGATGTTGAATGGAGGACTTGGCCCTTATTTTAGCAACACTATCACATTACATGATTTAGTCAGCTAGACACAGTCTAATCCCCTTTCAGTGATTCAGAAAGTCTTGGGAGTTAGCGTCGACTCAAGGAAATCTGTTCTAATACTGTTTCAACCACTCCATCCCAAAAATGCCGCTCTCAGCAGGTAGCAATCCTTCCCTCATAGAGCATGTCCCTCTCCCAGCTGGTCCATTATAACTTTAAACAGGGATTAGTGAATCAGGAGCAGCAGAGATCACAGCCATTGACACCCTGTCCGTCTGTGTGGCTTTAGATACGCCACTGTGCCGCCCGTAGGTCACAAGTCAGACAAGTCTAGACTTCATGTTTTCAGTGTGACAAAAGTAAATGTATTCATTAGCCAGCATACTAGCAAAATTATCCTAAAAGCAAGCTTTCATTTGTTAATATTTCTGGTATTTGGAGACAATTCCTCCATAAAACCTGTTCTGTTGATGTTACATTTTTGAGCCTCTACATTTCTGTCACCCCCATGAGCATTTCTGAGTTATTACAACAACACTGTCGGCGCATTTACATGAGGTAAGCTTTCGATGATTGAGCATGAATATTATTCCTTCTGCTATACGTCCAGTTTTTTTCTAAGCAGAAGAATCAATCACATTTGGCAATGGCTTGAATGTAACCGACATTACAGTTTTTTTTCGATTGCTAAAGCACAGTGGGCACAACTGAAACCACATGTGCAAAACTCTTAACCCATTGATGACTATGGCAATCTAGGATGCATGTCCTTAATGCCTGAGGGTTTTCTGAAAAAATAGTACGAATTGTCAAGTCTACCAAAACCTTAATATCTAAGCCTGTGTAGCACATAGAAACATGAAATAAAATACATTTAAAAGTTAAGGTTCACAGGTTTCATTTAAACATGCTCCCTTAGCGCTTACAAACCAACAAATATTTCTAGAAATCGTCAAAATTAGATGAATTAGAAAATGATTAAATATTGTTAATAAATAGATGCAATGTGTTGTGTGATTTTCGTCAGTAGTCTATAGTAGACCTTGATTTTTTTTATTATTTTGTTTTATTTTTTTATTTTCAATTTTTTTGATTGACGTGATTTTCGGCAAACCACACAACTTTTGGGTGGTCACGTGGTCTTAAAAAAATCAACAAAACCCACCTCATGTGTATTTGAACCAATGACGGTGCATTCTATGCTGGGAATGCCATGAAAAATAGATAAAGTAATAATGCTGCGCGACGCAGCATCAGGCAGGCGAGCCAATGTGGCATCGCGCAGCAGCCGTCATCATTAACACAGTGTGCATCACTAAAATGCACCTGTGCAATTCAGTTCATGTGAGTGACCTCCAAAAGTCACTCACAGCAACAAAACTCTTCATACATGTCTCAAAACAAGCTCACTGGTGCAAACACTGGCAACATGTTACAATGAAAAACACACATTGACACACACAACACACAGACCTACAAAACACTAACAACAAGCAGCAAAACATAAAAGATTAACTTTTGATATTTAAATCTTTGAAGTATAAATTATCTGAGGGATTTCAAATAAAACACTTTCATTAGAAATACTGTAAGAGTAACATATTTTCATTTGACCGTACCATATTGTTTAGGTAAAACAAGAGTGAATGAAAACAGAGCAATTTGATTCAGTATCTCATGGCCTGAGTGAGTCCAACCTGACTTGCTACACAGTAGCTCCATAACTAGGACATTTGGACTGGACAACAGGCAATATTTTTCCACTTCCTAGTCAGAGGATGGCATTGCATGTAATGTGGATAAGGCAATGTGCTTTTTGAAGCTTTTCTATTTTTATTTGTATGTGTCTAGATGAACTTTACAGTGGGCTAGTATATCAATATTTCAAAAAGTCTGTATGATATTTTTAAATTCAAAAACCTTACAAAGTTCTAAAAACATCTGTTTTGCATAAAGCACATCCACGTGCTGTTGCTGCTTTGAAAGAGTAATTCAAATGGTGCATGTGTGTATCATCTTGATGCTAAAACTGTTTTGAAAAAGGATTGTTAGGTTTCGTTTCAAGAGTTTCCTTTTCCAGGGTTGTAATACATAAAAAATGTAATAGAGTATAATCTCTCATACAGAGTGGGTGAGAACTGTTAGGTTCCTCCCTATCTTCAGCATTGAGCCTCAAATTTTACAGTGATAAACATCGTATTGTACGTGTATTTTCTTTTTCTCTGTATGGAGGTATGCAGCAAACCAGTCTGAGATTCAGTGGAAAGCCACATTATCCCTGACAACTACAAAAACAGGAGAGTTTCTTGCACTTCGATTTCTATCCTGACGGAACAATTACGTAAAATAATTATTGTAATATTTTATTTTCAAGTTTCGTGCTTTTAGCTGAAATTCAGTAAGCAATTTATTTTACATAGTAGTCATATTATTGGTAATATTCTTCCACAATTTCAATAAGGTAAATGTAGAATCCAATATTTTGTTTTGAATGAGTTCCTAAGAGTTTTGAAAACAGTGTCTTAGCAATTGAACATTTTGCCAGAAATACACAATGCAGGTTGTTGTCTATGAATGGTAGAAGAGCTCTTGAGTTTTGGTAAATTTGGTTACTGTAGGGGAGAACAGGGTAATTTGTCACGCGGGTTGGTTGTCACAATCGTTATATCTCGGAACCAGAAGGCGCTGTCTGTGAAATGTTGGTATGTAAATATCCAGAATTGGGATCAGAGGTCACCTACATAATCTTCCTTGGAGTTAGACTGCTGAATTTCAGGTGAGAGGACTGTTAGTGTTTTTCATGTCAAATTGAAAATATTTAGCTCCTCAGTATTTTTCTTCTAGGCTTTTACACAATGGGTTTATAACAAAACACTTGTTACCCATAAAAAGTGTGAAGGGTAAACTATAGTTTAGATTGTGGTTAGCAAGCTAATTAGTTGTCAGATGGTTGTTGGCCTTGATGCTAGCAAGAAATTCAAGTTGGGGTTGGTCGTCACATTTTTTGGGGGGTTGGTTGTCACATGTTATCCAAAGGCTACAGCCAGAAAAGGAACCCAATAATGAAATACATTTTCAAGCTGTATCCTCACTGACACCCTAGAGAAGGAAAGAATAGAGCAGGAAAAGGCAGCTAGCATGCAAAAGAAAAAAGGGCAACAAAATCAAAACAACCCAGTGCATCCCAAACTAGACCAGTTGCCAAGGCTACAGTAAGTTATGTAGGCCTATTTGTCAACTTGACAATGCAATTAAATGTTCAAATTTAGTTCTACTTTCTTTCGTTCTTTTTATGATTATTCCCATTAAGATAACATTGTGACAAACAACCCCATAGTGTGTGACAACCGACCCCTTGATGGGGTTGGTTGTCACAATGTGTAAGGGTGTCTTTGATGATTAATTTCTTCTTTATTACAATAAGATAGAAAAAGTGAGGGGTACACATTTTAAGCCAACACCTTAAGCTTCAATTTAATGTAGGCTTGACTATTGAAAGATGTTTTGGTGATGAGCAATTCTCACTAGAGTAAAAAGTGTGCCTACTTACCCCGTTCTCCCCTATGCATTTTTTGTGAAATGAATGAAAAATTAAACACAGTTTGGAACACATGGACTTCTGTAGTGCACACTGTGTTAAGAGTTTTGCACATGTGGTTTTAGTTGTGCCCACTGTGCTTTAGCAATCGAAAAAAAACTGTAATTGATATGAAAAAGTTACGCACTGAAACTTTAAGTAAAGGTAGCGTTACCACGCCATAGAAATACCATATCACAAATAAAGGCCTTGTTTTGACAATGTTACTTAAGTATTGGTACAAAAGTATTATTAACAAAAGGAAAACTATAATATGAAAAGAATGTAGTGGAGTACAAAGTACACTATATTCAGTGAGTGGTAGTGAGGAACAAGAATTAAATGGAAATACTCAAATCTTTCTGGATACATTTACTCAGTTCACCTGTGCTGTGACTTCTTTCCTGGAAAGTAACTTGATAGTTTGTTCATACACAGCGAGGTCTGCAGATCACTGTAGCTCCCCTTCATAATAAAAGCTTTCTGTCAGGCACTCATGTTGCATAATTTCAGCTGTTATACCGTATTACGTCACGGCACCGGGTCATGACCTCAGCAATTTCTACTCATGAGGAGAAACGGCTTAGTGAGATGACTTATGAATAAATGATGCAAAGTAAAGGCATTATAATGTTAAATAGACAAATAATAAAAACTAGGGGATGTTTGTACGTGCTGATTGTGTCGTAGCTTTTATCAGTGCACCAGTTCTGATAAGTATATTTAGTTATGATGTTGAGAGTGTCTAACGAGTCATCTTAAACAAGCTAAAGGAGATTTTACCAAACAAATGTCTATCTTTAGTTTGAAAAATTTCCCTGTGTGCCTAAATATCATATTCAGTAATTGTTGAAGTAGTTTTTAAGTTTATTTATTGCATTTGTTTATGTCTTTTTTCCTCATTTGCACCTTTTGGGAAAAAAATACTTCATCATTACTATCATTATATTTTTTGTAAAAAGCTGAGGCAGTTTGTTCTTCTGATCAGTGTATAGTTGAAGAGCAGTGTTAGCCCCACCTTGTGGTATATAATCTGCTTCTGATAGCTCACATTAATTCCGAGCATGGTGACAGGGCAGATAAGATTTATAGCTACTGCATATTTTGCCAAATAGCTTCAGCAACTACTTTGTACATTTCATCACCATGACATCATTTTCAGAGTTTTTATAATTAGAAAGCAGCTCTGTACCAAAATCATTCAAACTGATTTATTACATTATACACATAAAATAAAAGTTGTGATTTTTAATTAATGCTTATGTTAAAGATTAAACCTGGGGCCCAGGTAAAACACACAAAAAACTGTATAAGTTCATAGGGGAGAACGGGGGAATCTGAGGCATCGGGTAATGTGAGCCACCCCCTGTATCTAGGCAACGGAAAACATTTGTGGTCATGTGAGATACATGTTTTCAAGCCCCTCTCATTTCCCCATGGCCCTGAAAGAGAGGACCTCATGGTGCTGTGGTAAGCATGTTTTTTTCACCAAAATAGGTATTTTGCATGTAAAAGTATATTTTCTTGCTGTCAACTTAATCAACTGTTGTGCCAAAGCAAATGTATTCACGTAGAAAAGCTTCTATCATACGTGTTGATGAACTACCAACATATAAAAACCATGTGATGATATTAGCTAAAGATTAGCCTGAAATGCTAAGAGAGGTAGTTTTTTCTCAAATTGTGGTGGTGGGGGAAAGTGAGACACTGTCTCACTTTCCCCCACCATGAGGCACAAGTTAAGTTTAGTCTTATACATATTTTAATGAAATATTACATAACATATGTTTTATTTTAATGTCATACACATTGTAGAAAAGCCATCATGCCAAGGAAATACACCAGGAAGACAACCTGGGGCAACCACACGGAAGGAGCACCTTCTCATCTTTCCCTGTAACCTTCAGGGCTGGAATGTAGAGCAGGCCTAGTTGTAGAGTATGACAGGCTGATGTTATAATCCAGTTGGGTCTTCTCCTGTGTTCTGAGTCCCAGGCTGTTCTCGCTGGTTCTGATTTTCCTATGCTTTGACCCCCAGACACAAGCTGGCTCTAAGGGTCCTGTGTTCTGACCCCCAGACTGTGTTCTAATCTATCTTTCATTTGAATCTTATTAAAACTTTTTGAATTATAATGTGTTGTATTTGATTTTTTTCAGAGTTACTTTCAAGTGTTTCGAAAATTTGCTTTGCTTAATTGACCAAACCCCATCATTCTTTTACTAGTCCGACATTAGTTCTGGAATGTGTGGCTAGCTTTCAGGATTCTAACTGTTACAATATGTGTTGTTATGGTAGTTTCAGAGTGGAAAAAGTAAGTGGATCAGTTTACCCCCAGCTGGTTCACTTTACCCCCTTGATTTTTCTGGTCTGTCTCAGTTTACCCCACAGCTGGGGTGAAGTGAGCCACATGAAAACTTTTTTTAAAACAATCATATTTTCACTGCCCTTTGTCTTGAAAAAATTCTGCTAATGCCAATTTCTAGGAAACATCCTGAATTAATGGGAAATGTGTAAATTTGAGTGATAAATCATTTTAGCTCGCTTAGAGGGGAGCAAATGTAAAAAGTGGCTCAGATTACCCCGTTCTCCCTTATGTGTCTATGAGATGTAATGCACCAATGGGGTGGGGGATTCCACTCTTTTAGGTGGTTTTATGTAAATATCTTGTCAAATTATCATATATTTCACAAAATAGCAAAGATCTGAAAAAAGTCCTAAAAATGGATATGAATTTGTACAGAAGAATTTAGGTTCTTCCTGTTTTGTACCCCACCAAATACAGTTTTTAAATTAGTCAAAACTAGCTTAGCCTACCAGCTAACACAGCAGGCTACCGGTGTTGCATGATATTAAAATATAATTAGATAATATTATTATTATGTTATATTATATTACAGTTTTTGCTATATTTACAAAATGATGTGACTTGCTCAAAATCCCTAGGTAAACAATGTAGATATTTTTGTCAATGAACATGTCATTAGAATGACAAGTCCTTCAACAAGATGACAAGATAGTCAAAATGCTTATTGGCAATATAATGGTGTGCTGTGTAAGTCTTTTCTGATGTAAACTATGGCTATACAGTTTTAAAGACAATTATATAAAATGCAGAAGGCTGTACTTTCTCCCTGTATGGCATATAAATTTCAACAATACAAAAGTATTCTGTTCAATCCTATGCAATCAATCTCCCACATTTTTGTAATTTGCTTACAGACCATGTCATTGTGATACCAACAAGGACAAACACTGTTTTACTAAACTGCATTGTACAAAGAAAAATAATTACAAAATTAGAAATGTAAACATAGGAAACAACCCTTTGGCAGAACTGAACATGCAGCACTGTATGGGTGACAGTGTCTCATACACCTACTGACATTCCTGTCTGTAAAGTCAAAGCTTCACATCCACAGCTTCCCTTGCAATCTTTGGAAATGTCTTATCCAGCCTCTGCTGGTGTCTGCTGTTGTGTTGTCCCACACTGCATCCATGTCAGTCAACAGGGACATCTGGTGGTCACAAACCTTCCACCTCCACACCTCCTTAATTGGGATAAAGAAAGGGGAATAAGGTGGGAGGACAGTGTTGTAGTCAAGACAACCTAAACCTTACACACTTATAATACAATGTGGAATATGCAAACCATAGGCGCTCCTAAAATGGATTTGAAAGAGCACACTACCAGAAAAAAAAATTCAGAGGCTTTCATTCACCTCTTTTGCCATTTACCGTATATATATGTGTGTGTATGTATTATTGAAATAAAATCATCCGTCTTGGACAAGAACAAGTAAATATGCAGTCGATTCCGAAAGGGGAGGAATTCCACCAGCATCATATAGTGGGTCTAATACCATTGCCTGATGCTGTGTAATGGAATCTCACATTATCCCAAATAACCACATATTGTGTTTTTTTTAAAAGACCCATCTCATTATCATGGATGAGATCCCTGCAGATGGTGTCTAAGAATGCTGTCTGTTGCATTCCCCTATAATGAGAAAACCAAATGCTTTGAAAGAGCAGCACACACAGTTTTGTTTCCTCCCTGTCACCCAATCACACTGACAAACAGTAGCTCTGTAGCCATGATGACTTTTAAAACTTTTGCTTTTGGCCAACTTGAAGCAAGCCTCATCCAGGTACAGGGAGCCGTGAGGACACACTAACAAAATAAAAACTAATACAAACGTAAGCCAGAAAATATGCTTGACAGATTATGACAACCGGCTGAACCATTTTGCATGAAAGGATTTATGGAATGAACTAATGCCTAGAGGTTATGGGGGGTATGACTATTCAACAGAGTAGTATAATACATTTTCATCAACATGACATTAGCAATTGATTATGTTGGAAAAAGTAGCCAATTGTACATAATCCTCCTTTGCATGTATCGGTCTAAGCATTTGGGATTTGGTCAAAAGAATGAGAACACACTTCTTTTTATGACGCGCTTATGTTACTAGATGATGGGAAAGATAAACAAGTAGTTTTGAGCAATTTCAATTCTGATATAGAAAATGTACATACTGTATATAATATAGGCTCTAATATAATATAATAATAAAAAATGTATAATACCACTTACTTTTTCACCTTTCCCTAGGTAAATAGACCGACAATTACTGTATATATCTAGGTAGATAGGTGGCTCGTGCTGTTGTCAGGTAAAGCTGTGTAACCTGTAGATGGCATCTGTTCATAATTAACAGCAAACACGCGCGTGCGGCCTGCAGCCAATCACAGCGTCGCGTTCAAGCAGCTTTATGAAGTTCCCCCTGTTTCCGCCGTTCCTCTTCGCATTTTTTCTATTAAACAGCTTGTTCTCCTCTGCTTTGAATATGCGGGAGAACCAACGAGCTCGGGCTGTGTGCAACACACATTTGCTCAAAGTGAGCGACACGAGCGAAAACAGCCTGTTGTAAGAAGGGAAGATGTATGTATGGCGCTTCTCCATCGCCATAACTCTTGGCTTTGTGTGGTATTTTTCGGACTGCGGTCGCACATTGACACAGTACATTATCTGCGCCCTCTTTGCTTTTTCTACCCCGCTGGTGTTCGGAAATAGTGGGCGAGAGAGCAGCACTCAAACTGAAGAGGAGATTAGACAAAACCCTTCCAAGGTATCACATTTGGCATTTTAGCAACATTGTCTTTTATTCAGGGGTAAATTGTAGGCCAATTGCTTTTTAAGACCACTGTTGTCATGCTGTGTTTTAAAATATTGAGCTATTGAAAGTGTGAGCGTGACATGCATTTGTTGATCTTAGCGTCCAATTAGGCCTATCATTTCCATATGACGCCTTCTTCTCTTTAATATGTGTTGATAAGTATGCCTAATGGCTAGAGCAAAGTAAGTCTGTAAACTAACTTGAAGGCTAGGTTACACAGTCAAATATTGATGTAAAGACCTCCATAGCCTGAGGGGCCAATACCTAGACCTGTTTTTGCTCATTACATACAGTACATCACGGTCAACTAGAGTTCAACACTACACTACTTTCACTTCTCTTTTTTTAAACTGCCTTCTCAATCCCTGCTAGTCCACTAATTGTTCTGTTTTTCACAGGAACTTTGTGAGGATGAGTTGCTTGGGGACTTAACAGACAGAGAAAACAGTGGGCAGGATGAACCCCCAGAGTCTCAGTATCCTCTTGTGAAGAGGTCTCTACAGCAAGGTGAGGCATATTATACACAGAAGATAATGCTGCAAACACGTTAGTCTTTGCAGGTTAAAGACACTTTGCATGGAGGAGTCAGCGTATCATGAAAAGCTCACTTGTCTGCTTGTGACTTGAGGGTGTTTTCTGTCAGCAAAGATAAGGTCTGTTTTTACTTGACACAGTAGAAAAGGACAGCTCTGTATATTAGGCACAGCTGCAGCTGGAGCTCATGTTACATGAAGCGAGGAGGAGCTTGAAATAAAACCAGAAAAATATGAAAAACACACCCGCCCTCATTGTGTTGAATTAGGTTGTGGTGTGGTGAGGAAGTAGGATGTTGTGTCGCCGGTATCAGAGATGTTTTTGCTTTGCAATCTTGTTTATGTGCATGATTGAGTCAAGTTGCTCAAGATTTAGGTCAGACTATTGCCAGATTAAGCCATTGAAAAATGTAGTGTGATATACGTAAAATGAGCCATTTGTCCAGGTTGATTTTGGTTTCTATTTTTGCAACTTTTAAGGCATTGATTTATTTTCATTCTTTAGCACCTTTTTAAACCCAGTCACTTTGCATTCATACATTATATATTTTTTTTTTCTTTAAAAAAAATCTTGTCTGAAGTTTCTTAAAAGGTATAAAGCTGCATAGGAACCCAGAATACATACAAAATTACAAATCTGTTAAATATTATTATAGAACTGTTTTAGGCTATAAGAAAATCAATATTTCACATGTTTGTACACAGAAACACAACTGGAAAATATAAGGCATAATATAAGGCCTAATACTATAGTGATTTTATTCAACCTTGTTTTTACCCTTCTTAATATTAAGTCTATGTAAAATATGAAAAATCCTGTTTTTAAAAATGCATTTCTCAGAGAAAGAGGAAATCTTCCTCTTGACCACAGACAGAAATGCCTGAAGCACCATATCAGCACTTTAAACTGTCAGCAATTCTCTTCATGAGATAAATCAAATTACGTTGCTGTAAAAATGAAACCCCTCCGTGTATGTTTACGATGCCTAGACCTGTGTTCATCTCCCCGTCAACTCCTCGTGTTTAGAGGAGAATACTGTCATGATTATTTGTGCTGAGTTTTGAAATAAAAACTTTGGATAGGGGTGCAGGAGCCATACAAAAAAAAGGAGAGCTTGAATATTACCAAACAAGCTTTAAAGCCGCTGCAGCCCTTGAGTTTTGATGTTGAGGATATGAGCGTGGTAGCTCTGGTTAACTATGGACTTTATTTGTGACTGCTCTCCTCCAGTGTTTGAGTGTGCCTACGCTTGCCTGTTGCTGCCATGGTACGGCGTCTCAGAGCCGTGTGAGCGCCAACCTCTGCACCAGGTGCTCAGCAGGGAACTCGACTTTCTATTCGACAGGATCATTGAGCGAGCTAAAGACTTTGATGTTTGCCAGGCGGCCGTCGGCTCCATTAAGATTCTGACTCAGCACTTGCATAATGCAAAGCAGCCTGACAGGTGAGACTTCACGCCTACTAAAAATGACTAAACTTAAAATGACTCGGGCTGCTTCAGTTACTCTTTGCACCCAGTAATCTGTCTGGACTCTATAAATCCCTTCCATCCTTTTTTTTATCACCCATGAATCATTTACCTTACTTTTACAAGATCATAGCTGCAATGACATCCAAATAGGTAATTCCTATGCAAGGTGATGTTTTGTATCATATTGGATTTAATATTTAGATCGAGCTATTGTCAATGAGACGTGGTGATACGATTCGGTAAAGTACTTTTGTTTTCTGTTTCAGAGAGTTCTTGTTCACTTCCAGAGCAGAGGAGATCGAGGTTCTCCGAGAGTTTTCTGACGCTCTGATACGTAACCTCTTTCACGAATCTTTTTGGGGCCACAAAGTCATCCGCTGTGCCTTAAATGAGATAATTGCTTTAAAGGGTAAGACGACATCAAATTGCTTCTCTGCAGGAATACAGCATACAGAAGCGCTAAACCTCCCAAGACTTCTTTTACAAGTGTGAGATGTATGTAATCCATTTTTGTCAATGGCTTTTTTGAGCTTAGGACATGAATTTTGGGTTTACATAAAAGGCAGTCGCTTTCTCATAGTGAATTGCCAATTCCCTTTAGGGTTCTCTTACATTAGTAACAGATTAAATGTCTTATCTTGTGGTAGTCTTGCTGAGCAGCAGGTTTTTGCAATTATGCACGTAGCTCAGCTACAATAAGTAAATTTTATAACTGTAGTCACAGCGATATCTGCATTTACCAGATGCCTCTTCATCTTGGCAGCTGGGAACTGCTAATTTCTGGGGGAAAAAATTTACATAGATGCATAATTTAAGTGTCATAATTAAGTGTTTACAATCATTTGCAACAGTTGGCAAATTACACAAGGCTTTTACAGAAAAAATTAGGTTGCATATTCTTTGTGATATTCTGGTTGCTCTTATCCATATTGAGGATATGAGGATAACAGTACTTTGCTTACATTTTTTTAGATTTGTGCCATTTATGCTCAGCTGCACATTACTAAATTAGATGTACAAAGAATTGTTTCAAAAGGGCTCATCTGCCAAAGTAGTAGTAATAGTTTGATATTCTGGGAAACCTTTGATTTTGTTTTTATATATTCCTATAGGGGAAGGTGGGGTGATTTGTGCAACTTTTTACTCAAAGTGATTTTAACCCTTAGGGCCCGTTGGTCCATTTTACGGACATTTCATTTTTCTTTTTTTGGATAATTTTGGCTGTGTTCATGCATATGGCATGAAAACTGGTAAGGAAGTGTATTTTTATATGATAATGTTATTTCCAGCTCAGCTCCTACAGTAAGGCTAAAATACACTGTATACAAACAAGAGTTACATTCAGACTGCTAAGGTCCATAAAACGTCCATTAACACCCATTCAAACACCATTTTTTCAACACACTGCCATTAAAGCATAATTGATGCATTTTTTTATATCTGGGTGTCAATCTGGTTTCTACCTTGGAATTGATCATTTTTACTACTCTCCACCATGTTACGTCATTATGACCATATTTGGCATATGGAGAAAAAACAGGCTATTTCCACTAGATAGCACTGTCACAATCCCCCCTTCCTCTCCCTTTAGCTTTAACCCTGAGGAGTGTGTGTGTGTGTGTGTGTGTGTGTATGTGGGTGTGTGTGCACGTGTGTGTGTGTGTGTGTGTGTGTGTGTGTGTGTGTGTGTGTGTGTGTGTGTGTATATCCATGACCTATGACATTATGAGCAAAAGGCTAGTGGTTTTCAAGTGGCACTGTTTTCATTTACTCTGAATCCTCCTCCAGAGCTGGGATGTTTCCTCTGACTTTCAGTAGTGGAGAATTCAGTTGGCCCCACCAACACCCATACACAGAGATATTCTTCTGCAGCCACTGGAATGGTACAGGGACCCACCTGTTACGCGTTAATGGAGGTTTCAGACACAGTGGTTGCGTTCCGAATCTCATACTCTTTCTTTTTTCTATTCTACATACTACATCCGACGATAAAAAGAATCTAGTTAGGATGCAGTAGGCATACTATTGGGACATACTTTACTCTCTTATTTCATCATAACATTGCGCCTTGATCTTGCCTCTTGCTTTTATATCCGTCGCATCCCCGTTTGTTTTCATATGGAGGCTTCGTCGATGTGACGTCACTTCACGTGCGCACTGGATTGTGGGTCAGAATCGCCCAAATAGGATGCACTTTTCAACACTAACAATCTTGGCCGCATGAAGTAGGACATCCGGGTACTTCTAACCATCCTAAATCTGGCCATAAGAATCGGGACATCCTAAATCTTTTTTCTACATACTATATAGTAGAAAGTATGCGATTCGGAACGCAACCTTTGTCTGTGTCAGATTCCTATTACTCGCTATCAGAATCAGACTCCATCACTGTTTCCAAAGCTTTATGTACTTCTTGTGTAAAGGCTCCCTCCATATTGCCAGGTAAGAAATAACTAGTTCCACAGTTTGCTTTGAAACTCTGGTTTCAATGGCAGCTGTGTAAACAGCTCAACGACTTGTTATGTGTCTCTGACGGCTGCACCTTTGATGTGATTGAAGATGGCCCATGTTTTAACTTATTTGAAGCAGTGCACTGCACATGCTTGTGTGTATGGACCTCAGGTAGGTGTGTGTGCTGTGCATTTATACAAAGTCATCTTTAGAGGGATTTTGAACCTCTGCATGAAAAACTACACATGGAACAGAGTGAATGAAAACAGTGCCACTTGAAAACCACTAGCCTTTTGCTCATAATGTCTAGGTCATGGGGATACATACACACACACACACACACACACACACACACACACACACACACACACACACACAGTCTCTCTCATACACACAACTTTATTTAGCCAATGATGTCCCTGTTACACTGTTCTTGGCCCGTTCACTGTTCACTTCTGGATAATAACAAAAAGAGTGGAAAATGTGCATGGACTGCAGGTGAGGTTCTTTTCCTAACACAAAAATTCAATTTATGATTAGTACTGATGTTGGTTTAAAATTCAAGCCTAAAAAAGTTGGAAAAATATCGATGTATAATATGTTTTATAGCTACCTTTTTCAAAAGTCCATTTTACGTACCTTAGCGGTATGAGTGTCAGTTTATTACACTGTACAAAAAATAATAATGCCTAAATATCTGTGTTGCTGCTCAGCATTGACATATCCCAGGCCCAATAATTCAATACAAAAAAAATTAGTTTGCATGTAGTATATTGAAAATAATAAACATTTTCAGTTTTTTCCTCCAAAATACAATGTCATCATGACCAAAACCTGGCAATTAACGGGTTAACATCTTTTAAAATTCATGACTATTTTATATTAATAGTTAGGGCAGATGTAGGGGAAAATAATTGGCAAAAAACAAGTAAAAAAAAAGATTGTATAACATTTTTTATAGCTACCTCAATGAAATGTCCATTTTACGGACCTTAGCGGTACGAGTGTGAGTATTTGACACTGCACAAAAAATAATAATGCCTGAAAATCAGTTTTGCTGCTCATCATTGACACATCACAGGCCTAATAATTCAACACAAAAAAAATTAGTTTGCATGTAGTATATTGAAAATATTTCAGTTTTTCAGTTTTTTTCATCTAAAATACGATGGCATCATGACCAAAACCTGGCATTTAAAGGGTTAACATCTTTTAAAATTCATGAATATTTTATATTAATAGTTAGGGCAGATGTAGGGGAAAAGAATTGGCAAAAAAAAAGTAGAAAAAAATGAATGTATAATATTTTTTATAGCTACCTCAAGGAAATGTCCATTTTACGGACCTTAGCGGTACGAGTGTGAGTATTTGACACTGCACAAAAAATAATAATGCCTGAAAATCAGTTTTGCTGCTCATCATTGACACATCACAGGCCTAATAATTCAACACAAAAAAAATTAGTTTGCATGTAGTATATTGAAAATATTTCAGTTTTTCAGTTTTTTTCATCTAAAATACGATGGCATCATGACCAAAACCTGGCATTTAAAGGGTTAACATCTTTTAAAATTCATGAATATTTTATATTAATAGTTAGGGCAGATGTAGGGGAAAAGAATTGGCAAAAAAAAAGTAGAAAAAAATGAATGTATAATATTTTTTATAGCTACCTCAAGGAAATGTCCATTTTACGGACCTTAGCGGTACGAGTGTGAGTATTTGACACTGCACAAAAAATAATAATGCCTGAAAATCAGTTTTGCTGCTCATCATTGACACATCACAGGCCTAATAATTCAACACAAAAAAAATTAGTTTGCATGTAGTATATTGAAAATATTTCAGTTTTTCAGTTTTTTTCATCTAAAATACGATGGCATCATGACCAAAACCTGGCATTTAAAGGGTTAACATCTTTTAAAATTCATGAATATTTTATATTAATAGTTAGGGCAGATGTGGGGGAAAAGAATTGGCAAAAAAAAAGTAGAAAAAAAATAATGTATAATATTTTTTATAGCTACCTCAAGGAAATGTCCATTTTACGGACCTTAGCGGTACGAGTGTGCCTAATATTATAACGGGCCCTAAGGGTTAAAGTGAGGCCTTGACAGTTATGTCTCCAACTCAAATATGTACATATATTTCAGGATGTTGTGCATCCCTGGCAATAAAAACTTTGGATCTGGAATAAACTGTTTAAGAAATATAGCTTTCGGAAAAAAAGTTGTCTTGTCGCACAAATCACCCCACGTAGTGGGGTGATTTGTGCGTCATTGTGTCACAATGACAAAGTCACCATCATCATCTTTCTGGCCATCTGAACTCTCATCAGTGGTGTCGTTAAGTGGAATTGAGATGTCACTCTCTCCTGAGCTACTGTAGACTATCACTTTCTTTTGGTGACCAGCGTATACAGCCATGCCACTGGCACAACTCTCAGAAATGTACTTTGCACTAGTTGCTCCGTGCTTGTGGAACCCACTGCCACCTGACAAATGTGATTCCCCCTACATTTCTGCCTTTAAATCAAGGCTCAAAACCCATATGTACACCCTGGTGTTTCCTCCCCATTAACCTCTGCACTACTTACTTACCTCTGCACTACTATCTGTGTTTATGTGGATGTATGGGCTTTACGTCTTTTATTTTGGTTATTGTTATTTTACCTTCATTGTTTACCTACTGAATGCACTATGTACAGCACTTTGGACAGTGCAAACTGTCATAAATGTGCTTTTATAAATACATTTTACTTACTTACTTACTTATAACTCACCCAGGCCCTTGCGCACAAATCACCCCATCCCCAGAATTTTGGATAATAGGCATGATGCAGCAATTTAGGGTTGACATTGTGCTAACTATATAGACTCAAAGTGTAGCATACCAAAGCACTAAAACATGTGTCAAATGTTTTCAAACGTGTCTATAATTGTTCAGACACAATAATCAAAAAACCTTGATCATGGAAATTTTACTTTGAAAGGCAAAACACAGTTTTTTGAGCTTAAATGTGCTTATATCTTATTCCTTGTGTCTCCCTTCTTTACAGGATGAGTCAAATGGATGGCTCTTCTTAAATATGTGGTCACATTTCCAATTTCTTCCACGGTTTTCTAGAAACAAGGGGTTTTGCAACTTCCAAAATGCACAAATCACCCCACCTTCCCCTATATACATTAGGTTTGGGCGGTATCCGATGATTATTAAAATGTGAATAGTTTGCCTCCAGATTGTGTTTTATGTCATGACAAATAGTATTTGTTGGTCTAATGAAGCGTTTATTTTTACTTCAGGTTTGGGCCTGTTGGTGACATGGCTGTCCAACCCAGACAACCTGAACCAGCTGGTGGTGAGCCAGCTGGACAGCGTGACTCCCAGAGGCTCCATGGAGGATCTCTGTGGATCAGACCTGGATCCAATCTCTCTGGCTTTACAGGAGGGCGATAGCGAGGGCAGTCAAGTGTGAGTGGCTGTCATCTCCTGCACCCCGGCTTGACCTTGTCCTATCGAGCCTCAGAGCAACCACCGTAAAATCCACCTTCTGTGTTTTGAATTTGAAACTGACCCGGATTTGCGTTTTTTTTGTTGTCCTTTTTGATTTTGTAGGAGCTCGGCGGGAGTAGGGATTTGCAATGGCACCGGGATCAAGACCAAAGTAAAAGGTGTGTTTTGATATTGTTATTCAACATTCAATAATTTATTAATTAAAAGTTGGATTTACTTCCAAGCCATGTAACATTTTAATCTGTAGGAGCAGTTAATTTGATCCCAAACTGGTTCCCAATGAGAACACCTTTCGAATGAGACTTGATAGAGGCAGATGGAGTAGTTTATGGAAGCAGAAGATGGTGCTTGCATAACTTTTTGTACGACTGTTGGATGAATAGCAGCGTGTTATCGGCTACCTCCAAAAGATAATTTTCTTTACCAGCCTGCCTTTTAGTCCATAAGTAATCCCATGTTTCTTTTGTTTGTTGGTATAGACAGCTCAATAAACAAAGATCAAGGGGAATGGCAAATCACTTAATTTCTGTTCTCCCTTAAAGCAACTCCTATCTCGTTGTATTGCAAACAATCCTGCAGCAATGATGACTGAATAAGAATTGATGATTCCATTAAAATGAACTGGGTATATTGATAATGGTGTTTTTTTTATATATTTTTTTAATGATCACATCATAAATTCAGAAAAAGAATGCAATCATATTCCTTAATCTGTCATCTGAAGGATTTAAGTCTGTTGGGATATTTATTAATCGGCAGGCCATCGCATTGATTATAACGTTCAGCATTGGATAATTAATCTTGCTTTCAATGCTCAGATGCATAATGAATGGGGTGAATAATTTTTCAGCTATAGAGATGCTCCGCTGCACACTGCACTTGCTCACAACGCAGAAAAACAAATACAGATTTACTGTCAAATTGTTGCCAAGGTAGAATGTGCTGCTCATGTACGTGTGCGTACATACACCATACACTTAATATACATTAACAAAAAAATATGATGTCTATGTCCCCGTTACTTGAACGCACCATAAGTGGGCAGATACATGCGTTTGTTTACTCAGGCTACGTCTATTGATCAGTAGACTTACTGCAGGCGATAAAGAAATGTCAGTAAACAAAGCCTCAGGGAGCTACTTAGCTTCTTATTGTAAATTCACGAGTTAACTAGAAAGTTATGCCTTCTGTCTTCTTCAGACACAAAGTTCAGCGAACCAGCCAGAAAGAGAAAGAGAACCTTAGTTCTTCAGACCACACCGTGTAAGTTATGCTGTTTTTGACGTTAGCAACAGGAAGTCATTTTAAGACTCTCCCTTTCTGTGCCCTGAAATTCACTATTTTATGCACAGTTTTTGAACCCACAGTATGACAATTATGAATTAAATACTTTTGCTTTTCACGGAAGGTGGCAGATGGTTTGTTATACTGATGTGGAAAGCTTCTGGTAGCAATGCTATCATGACAGTAACTTCTGCAAAAAGCAACAATTTTGCTAGGCACTTTGCGCACTCACATCATAGGGATCACCTGGGGGCTAAGCCCTTATTAAAACCCAGTGACAGCCCTTTGCTTTCTCTTCATGTGAAAAAAACCTCATTATGTCAGAATAGGACATTGCTTCTTCAGTTGTACACAATAAAGTTAAAAGGTACAAGAGACAGTTGAAAAACAAAAGGTAATGTACCAATGGCATAGGTTTGGAATTTTCTCTGTGTTTTTTTCAGGTTACAAGTTAAAACAAGGATGGTCAAAATTTGTGGACAAGATGACGGTCAAAAAGGCCAAGAAGAAGAAGATGAAAGAGAAGGAGCAGGAGCTGTTTTTACGGATCAGCGAGAGGCGGGGTGCGGTGTTCAATGGTGAGGATGACGGTAACGGAGAGGGCTCCGATCACAGCCAGCAGGACTCTGACGAGGTGAGTCTGCTGCAGCTGACACAATGTATTCAAATGAATAGGACAATGTGTGAAGGATGACATATTCATTGTCGCTTTATTTTGTGCCAAACACCATTAGGAGGATTGCGATCTGGAGAGCTTCCTGACAAGCGTCCAAGAGGACATGATGGAATTCAAGCTGTCTTATGAGATGTGGCGCGTTGGCCACTGGGCTGTCAGCATTCCTCATGTGAGTTATAGATATCATTGACGGTGTGGAATGTCCTGGAGGCTTGTCACCCGTATGCTGGGGCTCTGTAAAATGCATGGTATGTTAATGTTTGATCCAGATTGTAAGTAAGTTAACTGTGTTTTAGGCTGACTGGGAGGACGAGGAGCTCACCTTCACCCTTCACCTAGAGGAGAAGGAAAGCCCAGAAAACCTACATTGGGACATCAAAAAGACCTATATGGATGTTTTACACTTTCGCAACAGATGGCAGGTAAAATAATAAACTGCCAACTGAGTGCAACGCCTACACACTGTTAGTAAAATCAAACCATGTTGTATAGCCAGATGTTTTCTTGTAAGTGCTCTGTTAATTAAAGTGTTTGCTGCATTACAAATCTGATGTGGGCCAACTTAAAATGTCCTGCTATTTATTGAAATATTTTATGAATAGATCATGATCAATGACGCTCTGTTTTAATTGGCTTTCCATCACCTACTTCCGACCAAACAGGACAGTATTTGTGTGCAGAGGGCTACATGTTTCATCAATGAATTTAGGTAATTTGACCCACTGACTTGATGTCCAAGTTGCAAGACGGCAAACACCAAACCATGACAATTATACACAAGGCAGCTTATGCCAATATATTGAAACCATTGTAGTTATTTTCATTAAACATTCTTCCTGATGAATAGTGTATCAAATAACTTGTTGGGATAAACACTCATTTCAAGCCTGTGTTTGCTCTGGGGCTTTTTTCTCAAATATAAAGTGATTGCAGAAATGTCAAGATCGTGGAATATGTTTTATTATATGGATGACATATTCTTACATGTACAGGGAAAAAAGATCTACCAAATTGAGAAAATATTAAAGACATTTATAGAGTAACTTTGTCTAAGCTGACAAGGCAAATAAAACTTCACCCAGTATTAAACTTTTGATTTGAATTCCCTTTGAAGACAAAACAGCAGATCACAATGTGTACTGACAGAATAATATTTTATGGTTCTCAGGATTTGTTCCTTTGACTTGAGAGAAAATAGTTGTTTTAACTGCTTACCGAAGTTGAAGTTAAACAAACATGTTTATTTATTTATTTAAAATTTCAGGATTCAAGTCTGCCCACAGTCCTGGCGCTGGAGGAGTCAGAGGTCAAAGAAGAGGTCAAAGAAGAAGCCAGGCTATCAGTGGAGCACTTCCTGCAGGTGAAAGATACCAGTAATTATATCTTCATGTATGACTAGTAATTATGTGTTCATGTGTGATGAGAAACCCATTTTTTTTCTAGGAATTGGTTTCTGATGAGTACATCGGCCACATTCAACCAGTTTTTCAGTTCCTCTGTCCACTTGACATACTGCTGAATGAGGAGGAACAGCATGGAGGCGTGTGGCACATTCTGAGTGGCCTGGCTTACTTCCTCACTCCAGGACAAGAGGAAGAAGAGGTAAAGTTTCACATTTCTGCTTTTTTTTAAGTTGTCATCTTTAAAAAAGGATTCTGGTTTATTAAAGCTCCCATATTATACACTTTTCGGTTCTATTATACACCATATTATATGGTCTTAGTGGTCCCTAATACGTTTTTCTTTAATTGTTTGCTGAAAAAAACTTTCAGATAATTTATTGTACTGTGCTGATGTTCAGCTAATCTCACAATGGCCTATTTTTTAAAAAGAGCTGCAGCTCCCCTCGTAAATATACAATCTTTGAGCTCCCCGCGCCCCCTGTCCGTAAGCGAAGCCAGATACGCCTCGCCCTCTGTCTGTCAGGGCCGTGGACCAATAAGAAATAGGGGTGTGGGCTGCACAGTGGAAGCTTCTGGCTTTCCAGTTTTTGAGGTCAGAAACGAGGATAATTCTGATTGGAGTATATTGGGGGGAGGGGTGGGGGTTTCAGAAAGGGGGAGAGTGAGAAAAGGAGAGATTGTTATTTTTTAAAATATTTTGGCAGTCTCTAGGCACACCGTGGAACCATGGATATGTTAGAACACATTTAAAAAGTGCATTTAGCATAATATGTGACCTTTAAAACCTGAGTCTTACTTTTGTATTTATAGCTGTAATTCTCAATCATAATAATAAAACATAGTAATAGAAATATGTTGTTTACCAAGTTAAAATGTTTTCTAATGGGGCAAGAACAATGTGAGACAATCAGACACAGTTTAAACAAACTCATATAAGCTAAAAGTAAAATGATTCATCAAACTGTTCCGTGTAAACATCCTTGACAGTTTATAGAACCTGGTTCAGATTTGACCTGGTTACCAATAGATAGGTATACACAATTTTTCTGTTTAGGAAGGCATTATTGCTGGCATCACTCGCCTTTGGTAAGTAATTTGCATAAATCGTTGGCTTATTTACAAATATGTTTGCCTCCTTTTCATGTTTTTAGTTTCAATGTTCTATTTCTTAATATTCTGAAGATAAACTAAAACTATTAGGTATAGAACATTGAACGGCGGGGAAAAGGAGACAAATAATGAACAAATGGAGTTAGTGTTTTGCCCTGATGGACTTTTTTGGTACAGTGTTGCCTTGTTTCCATTTCTTACTGAACCTATTTATTTATTTTCTTCAGTTATTATGGATCTGTTAGCTGCTAGTGTGTGTGCCTTAGGGTCAATTGTCCCAACCTGTTTTCTTCTCTTTTTCAGAACTGTAGCCCTCAGACAGAATCCCCAAAAGAAATCCCAGCGCCATCTTCACAACCTGAATCCACAGCTTTGCCTTTAGAAGACCCTAGTGCCTCAGCTGGGAAGGGCCATGCTGTCACTGGGCCTACTGTCCCAACTATTGTTTACTCCATGTTTGACTCTGAACCATTTCAGGAAGCAAAAACCCAAAAGGAGCCACAGTCTGCAAATGATAACAGTTCAGATGACAAAACCGAGGACTCTGAGAATCCCTTAACCTCTCACTTGAAAATGATTTTCAAAGGAATGACCCGATCCAGGTCACAAGAGTCTCTGGTCTTGACAAGAACCGCTGGTGATGAAAACCCTGCTGAGTCCAACTCAATGCCACACTCCGGCCAAAATGGAGGGCTGAAGGGGGAGGGCGCAGAAAGCCCGTCCGTGCATAATTTAATTTTGAGGTCCAATATAAAAGAGAAGATCAATTTTAGGTTGTCAGGAGGAGGGATCAAGGCCAAAGCCAAGGACCAGGGCACCTTGCCAAGAAGGGAGGACTGTCAGAAGAGCCAAGTCAACCGGGAGCAGCTGGAGGCCACCAAAGCCATATTTGATCTACTGAAAGAAATATCAGGTTTGCTCAGCGTTCAAACTCAAGAGGGAAGCTTCAGGATTATAGCAGTGCTTCTGTACTTTGCAGTCCATTTACTCAAAATCATGTGGACAGCAAGTTTTACTTGCTAGTTCACTGCAGCGCTATTAAATAAAATCAACCAGTAGAGACTAAACACTCACCTGACAAAGCTAATAATCCTTGGTAGTGAACATTAGGTTTGCTTCATTAATCATTATGTGGTATTATAAGGTGTTTTAATATGTCTTTTGGGAGGTATATTCATATGCTTGTGACAAGCTCAGACAGTCCAAGCTTGGTAGTAAACCGTTTAACCCAATTGTATTGAAATAAAATAGAACCAGTGGCTCAGTGGAAGGTAGACGGACATCACTTTTACAGCCAGTAAGCTTGAGCAAATCATTGGCAGTCGTGTTGAAGCTGCATTAATCTGCAAAAACCTTAGGGGATGAACAACTCAAGTGACTTTATCCATGTAGCCAACTTGTGACCTTGAGGGAAGCGGGCAGGAGAGGAAGCTTTGCCATCTGTACAACCATCTGATTCGGGTAAATAAAAAAACATGTTAACCCTGTAGGTACAGGGCTTTTTGGCCATGCGTTACCTTTAGTTGTTTGGCTGCACATGTACTGTTTGAATCTCAGCTGTTACCGTTAGACGGACAAATATGGCTGGCGGCTAAACGTAGTTGAGCTGCTGGTTCAGGACTTGGATGTTTTTGTCATGAGTTAGTTGTTTCTCTAGTGGCCATGCATTTATTAAGTTGATTATAAATCTGCTCAAAAACATTGATGTTCCTTTTTTACGATATTCCTGAAGATAAACCCAAAATCTGTCTGTCTTAACAGGAAACTCCATTCTCATAAACATATTTGACGCCATTTTGAAACCCGTTATGCCTATTTTAAAAAAGTAAGTATGTTGCTGAATTCCAACCCTGACAAGATTTTACAACTTGGGATTCTTGTCTGTGAATGAAGATTTTCTTGTCGTTTTATTCTTCTCCAGAAAAGTGAACTCTTTCCTGAACAAGATGAACCCTACAGAGGTTCAGATGGCCACATACATCGACACTCTGCGTGACAGACAGTGGCCAGAGTCTCAACCAGCACCACCACCACCACCTCCTCCTCGCACCGATGAGGAGAAGAACGAGACCAAGGAGCGGGCGCACAACCTAATCACTGCCAAATGTAGGCAACGTCTTTTTTGTTCTTGTAGTAAATATCAAGATATTTTGAAATTAATCATCTAAAATTTATTTTTATTTTCACAGATTCAAATAGTCTAGTCCTGAAGAAGACGGACATGGAGTCCGTTTTTAATCTTTTTCAGGACCGTGAAGAAAACAAAACGCTGGTATATGTGAGTATCACAATATTAACTTTTGTTTATTGCATGTATTTAATTTTTCTTCGTTATAGCATACACACCTAATTCTGATGTTGTTGCCCTGTCTTTCATAACAGATGCTCCTGTCGTTTCTATTGAGGGAATTTTTTCCAAATGAGCATTCCCTACATGTAAGTGCTGCTGCCCTACAGAAAGTGACCAACTCCACCAACTGACCTATGAATCGATTGTGATTGTTTTAAATGTTACCCCCCTTTTAAGGGGGATTTTGGAATATCAAATTATTTATTAAACCTCTTAAATAGCATTTACATTTGTGACCTTTTACCTCGAAGACACTGCTGTGAACATTTGGTGAATTTCCTGTATTAGTTTTTTTTGTACAGTTGAACTAGATTAGGCAAAACCCTACTCATTTGTGTCTGAAACCAGAAACCTTATTTGTTGGAGGAGGGTTATTGCATATTGTTTTTTCATTGTTATACTCAGGAGTAAACTATATATCAATTGAATTTCACCCTTCACATTTTTAAGGGGGGAGGGGGTGGATTTCTGTAAAGTTCTGTCACTTTGAGCACTTATGGTGAGAGTGTCTGTATACGGATTAACTCTGAATACAGTTGTGTTTAATAGAATATCTCCTAATTTGCTAATTACCAATGTCAAAAATGGCTACACCACTATCAAAGCAAACTGACAATAGTGGTAATGTAAATAACTTGAATTAATTCCAAATAAAATATTTTAATAAAGTTTCTTCAGTGATATTTCTGGGCTCTATGTGTTGAGTTAACTGAGTTTTTAGGATATATTCTATAGTAAATATTGGTAAATATAATATTCAAATGAGTTGCTGATGCCAGAATCTTGTTCGCTCTGAAGCAATTTTTCAGTTCAATTGTTACTTTTCCACCTAGGGAAATTCCTGTAGTGGAAGATGTATTAAAATAATTTATTTAATGAAAAAACAACTATTTTCTTGTGCTAATGACATTATGGAAGTGTAACAGAATTAATAACAGGATGTGTTGGTCCAAGTCACAGGGCGTAGAGATTTTGTAGCAGTTTAACATAGAGT